>NC_060254.1:14468949-14779644 GCF_921293095.1 Ischnura elegans
CGTGGTGGAACAACAAATTTAGAATCGTTTGATTTTTTTCTACTGCCTCACTTGCATGAGGAGAGGGTTTTATTCGTCCCAGTCGTTGGTTCGATCGTAAACCGTAATTAGCTTTAACATTAGTCCCTATCTCTCATTTCCATCTCTATTTTTCTCTGCTATCGCATGAATTGATGCTCTTTCCCACGGGTAGGCGCTGTTTTACGTGCGGCACAAACGGAAAAGGGAGATGCGATTGTAAAAAGTAAAGGCCCGCAGCTTTGAATTGCGAACTGAAATGGGATCCGGTTGGCATTGTTTCGTCGGTCGCCAGGGTGCTAAAAAGAAGTACGGAGGGACGCCTTTTTTCATTTGAAAAGGAGAGATTAATATGATATACAGCGAGCAGAAGCGTTCCCTAACCGGCCATCCAGAGCCGAGCTTTATTAGGCAAGCGAAAAACATAAAAGCTTAAGTTGGGTAATGCTATCACAAAAGCTTTGATGCATGCTTTAAGCATAACTTTTAAAGGCTTCAAACTAATCTTCCGGAGGGTGATTATTTAGAAAAGACTTAATGTTTTTTTTAATAGGAAGCTTTTTGACCTGAATTGCGTCTAAGGAACAGGATGGCAATTTTTCTCGAAGGTCGCTAAACTAGCATTAAGGGAATTCAGGAGTTGTTAATTGAGGCAATTTTAGGGCTATTTAAAAAATCTACACGCCGTCGTAATAAATACCTCCCGCTCCGCTATTTAAACTCGATAAAAATTATGTCTCAAGTTTTTAAGAGCATTTCTGGAATGTTTTAATCTTTATTTTAAATTTTTAACCATAGTTTTGCAACATAAGTATTCCTTGGAACTACAACTTCCTGCTGAGTTTCTCCAAAAAGACAGTTAAACACAGCCATCTTAAAACTGCCACACCATACGATCCCGATACATATTATCTCAAGACCTATTAAGGAAGAGGAATATGTAATTACTTTCAAGGATATTTTGGGACAGAAATTATCTTATCTGAATAACAAATGTTACAACAAACATTACGAATAGTACATGTCTCTCCTCATACATTGAAATTTTAATTCTAAATCCAAATTTTCCTTCCATTTCATCCGGTTAACAGGCTTCAAACTCTCGCTCAACCGAACGTATGTTGTTTTGTTAACATATGTATTCTATAACAGATGGTATTACTTTGCTCAAAATATTACCAATATATTATATTGGTATTTTCAAGGTTTAAAGATCATTACCTAGTCACCATTTCGTTTCGCCAACGTTCCTCAAATATAAAAATTTAACCCCAATATTTTTTCCTCCATGTTAAAGAAAGGATAGTTGGTTCATAGTGATGATGTGGTCTTGTGCATTAGCAATTTACGCATGCTGCCATAAATAAATTTTCTCTAAAATACCTCATCACAACTTAATCAAACATTCAGCTTGTATCCTTGTTCTTAAAGTACATCTTTACCCCAAAACGTTCGCGTCTATCGTAATATATGAAAGGTGTCATAACGAAAAATTCAGATTAATTGATGTTTTACAAAGTTTTTTTTGCAATAATAGCATGCTAAGTTTTTACTAATTTGCTTAGGCTTCATTTATTTGCTTTATTTACAGCATACTCAGTGTAAAGCGATTATATAAAAATAAATAAATAAAGGCGTCAGAAGAATAAAGAGAACCTGATTCTTTTTTGAAAGTGTTATCCGGAAAGTTTATTATAGAGGTTTTTTTAGATTTGTATTATTAAATTTTATGAGCTAAGAAGTTTTCACGTATTACAGTATTTTTTACTGACAAAATTGCAATTTTTAAAACATTTATCTAGTTTTTAAGTGTCATAATAGCGTCAAAATCCATTTCCGGGCCTGTGATACCGAATATTTTCCGGGGGAGGGCCCTATCCTGAGCCCCAGCCGAGGGCCCCCAATCACCCCAGCCCCCCCCCTTGCTCCTCTATTGAAACACAAAGAGCGAAAGTTTTGAATTGACGTAAAGTAGGATGATATAACAGAGCACCAAATATTTTGAGTACAAGTGTGGACGGCAGTAAATATACTCTTGATCACCTCGCGTTTACAAATTACGACATCAATGTAAAATAAAGCCCTCCTAGCAAACATATCTTTCCCACGATCGCAATGTTTACTTCGGCTCAGACCCATTTCATTTGAAACGTTAGTTAATCTAGCGTAATCAAAGGAACAAATTTTAGTGGCTTCTCCACGCAGACAACCCACTATTCTTGGGAATACTGGGAGAAACTTCCTGGAATACGTCAACCGGGAACCGAGCTCCTCAGTGTAATCCTGGCAAATGATTAATGTTTCCAGTGTTGGCTTAGAAGGATTACGCGAACGTGTTCTCTCAAGTTGAATAGTAAAAGCTCAGAATTCAAGTTTGGCTATAATTTGTAATCCTATGGTTCAGGACAAAATCACCATCAGCCGAGCTAATGACTCAAATTTACTTCATTACTGCGATGAAATATCTATTCCAAGAGAAGATTATGATATCTTGATAATAACACTCCTTAAACACAATATAGCAAAACTCCGAGGACAACTTTCATATTCCAAAGGCAATGCAATGACTTATAAAATGGCGTTGAATATGTTTTATCAAGTCTACGCTCACACTAACCATGGCGGCAAATTGCGTTCACAATGTAACCCCTGTATAGAAATAACTATAATCGTATGAATGCCGTATTAGTACGTGAGACCGCTTATATTGTAATAAGTCTCAAACGGGGATATTAGTATTCCCATTTGATCCAATGGAATTACGATATTTAGCAACCTTATGAATCAAAACGGGGATCGACATAAAATAGAATGACAACTTAAGAACAAATGCATAGTAAAATAAGAATTTAGGATATAAATTATAGGATATTTAGCTAATTAAAGCTATTATTAGTACAGCTAATTTGTTATAAAAGCATTTTATCAACTTAAGACTTACTACGGACCACTTTGGGCAGCTTTCACGATGTAAACACATGAACTTGACCATAAAATGCACCGCGACTAGGCCTTTAAAAGTAAGTACTATACGTTTCATTACGCCCTGAAGGCATTATATTTCGTATTAATGTCGTATTCCTGCGATAGCATCAACATCAAAATGAAGTTCAAGAAAGCAGGTTAGTATTCCTCATATTTTTCGCAAGAAATGATAACATTTTGCAACCTTATGAATAATAACGAACTTCTCCATGAAATACAATACCTACATAGGAACTAACATCCACATTTCTTTGAAATCACAGCTGCGCATTGCATGAAACATGATAGAAGACCACCGTTGATGCAAAAACTGCACTGGGGACGTCTTTTCGTGCAATTCGAAAGAATGCAGAAAGAATCTTTGCGCCCCAAGCATCTCATACGGCACGAAATAAGCGGAGCTGCGAGGCAAACAGAGACCGAATTCATAGCTTCATAAACACAGTTTGATATTCTAGGGAGGCAGCTGAAATCATTTTTACGCCAAGATTAAACATAAGGGCCGAGGATAGATACGGTAGGCAACCGCTTCCAAGATACGCGAGTATACTATTTCGTAGGTAGATTCACCAGAAGAGACATAAAAGTTTGGAATAAATATGCACCTCAAACAAGATGAATATCAAAAAATAGAATCAGGAACAACTCAACACGTCAAAATCAAAAACGGTTGCGGATATGAATAAAAAATATCCTCTATGTGAGTTTCATAAGGGTCCCATAGTGAATACTTTGCTTTGCCTACCGGACAAAAATAAATACTGTGGAAAACAACCTACGTGGATTCCAGTGTGGTCTATCTTCAATAAGGACTACAACAACGTTCTCTTAAGGTCTCTTTATTTTTAGGGCAGCTTTCACGAACTTATATCGCTATGTTCGAGGATGAAAAGTACGTTATGGGGTGAAAATGATCTCTATACTATAAAGCCCACTTATGACCACTCACTCACTCACTCATACAAATTTTTGGGGTGTACGAGACGAGATACTACAAAAAGTCTTATGACGACCACTCAAAAATTGTTTGAAACCCCAGGAAAATAATAAAAACACTAAATTCCCCATTATATATCCGTCTATTCTCTTTAAATTGAGTATGGAGATTAGTTCAAAAAATGGCTACCAAAATCCAATGGCGGCGCGGCGATCAGATACAAACAAAACACCCTAGCAACATATTTGTTTATGCTTTGTTTATGTTTTAAAATTGGAAAAGACGTTAGAAGATTTAAAACGAAAAGATAGATAGACAAATCAAAACGAAAATATGATGAAGATAAGGTAGGAAATTCACAAAATAATTTTTGAGAAGTCAATTTCTTAATGGCTTCTTTCCTTATGAACAAAAATTTGTTTACATCAAAGACGTTTATTCAAACAAAAAGAGGAGATATATAAGGTATGGAATCGCTCATTGTTTTTGATAACTTACATTCCGGTCTTGTTGCCGATACGCGATTGCAGTCGAAAGATTTCTGAACAAACCTTCCATTAAAGATAGGAAGGTAAAAATTATTTATTTTCATTTATTTTTATAGCGATTACGTTTTATTTTTATACGTTTTATCAATTAATACCCTTTTTAATGTGCAACGTTATCCATGAGCTGGTGAATCAAAGGCAATGAATAATAGAATATGGAGAATAAGTGCAATTATAGGTATATCTTGTTGACTGTAGTTCCTATTTTGTTGCCGATACACGATTGCAGTAGAAAGATTTCTAAACAAACCTTCCATAAAAGATAGATAGGTAAAAATGATTTTATTTTTATTGATTTTGATGGCAATTTAAGGTTCTATTTTTTGCGTTCTTTTTTCCGTTAATACCCTTTTTAATTTGCAATGTTATCTTGTCATATTCTACTCACCAGAAGATTTTATTGCGCATGATATTGGATATTAAAGCTGTTTGGAGATGTTTATGTATCCCGGCTCATTAAAACTTTAAAGAGAAGTATTCCTTAAGTGGTATCATTCGCGATCATGATAAATAATATTTCGATAAAATTCGTCATATTAGCCCCAATTCATGTGAGGAATATCCACTTCGCGCATTAAAACTAGATATTGACAGTCAGTTTTTACGTAATTCGTAATTCTATTGTCTATCATCCCCTCTTAAGCTTGCGAAGGGAAACCGTACCCACACATTATTCATATTTCAAGAAATTGGCTGAGTTATGTGAAAGATAATTAAGAAACGTTTTTTTTTATATTCAGCATGGCAACAGATTAGCCTGGTTGATAAAGTCTGTTATTACGCGTGGGGGGCCCATGTTCAATACCTTGTGCAGGCACATTTCTTCTCCGATGTTTTGTATTTATTTTGAGGAAACCTACATTTAACTCCTAATTTTATGATTTTCAATCAGAAAAATGGTTTTCTGGGTGGAAAATCTTTCATCGGGTCACGCATCGTCACATCGGGTTTATTATGCGTTTGATCTTAGCTGTTTTATCAAACTAATAGGTAACATGTTGATAGTATATATCTAACTACATTTATCAAACTTGTTTGGTAAAAGTGACAAGAGATATTTAATGCTCCATATGAATTCAAACTGCGATGAGTTTGATCAGAAACTACTATTATTAATTACACTTTGTGGAGTGTTTACTCGCTTTATGTAATGCTTTATGAATTAAAATGTAGTTAACTGCAGTTCATTGTATTTCGTAAAGTCGTTATGTTAAGATATTAAGTATGAATTGAATGTTACAGTGGAATATGCTCTCAACGTTTTTTGTATTTAAATTGAATAACATAGAGACTTTGTTCGACTCGTAGAAATTTATTTGATATTTTTAAGTCCCTCAGAAAAACGTTTTTCTTCTATATACATATACCTACTTATTTCCATATTGTAACCTACGACCCTACGCTCGTTTTGCCTGAAAGTGGATTGCTTACATCTATTCTAGTCAACTGAAAAGTAAACGATCCTAAAGTAACAAATTGTAGAAAAAACGTATATGACCTTCCATATTGACCATAACAAGCCGCAGGCCATTTCCGGGGGGGTCTGGGGCGAGCAAAAGAGAGTATAATTGATAAAATGGCTATAATATTGAAAAAAACGTATGATATCCCAGCATGAATTTTTTGCGTATCCGGAGTCATAATCAAAAGAAACGAAGAGTCGTTATGAAAAAACCTTGGATCACGCAGGAAGTATTAGATCTCATTGAAGAAAAAAGAAAATACAAGGCTGTGAAAACAGAGGAAGGACAGAATTGTTACAAGAGGATAAGGAACGAAATGTGTCGTAAAGCGCGGAAGGCTAGAGAAACGTGGACGGAAAGTATTTGTGAAGACGTACAAAACAATCTTAAACATGGAAAAGTAGAGGCCGCCTATAGGATAGTGAGGAACCACTTTAAGGAAAGGGGCGTAAGATGTAATACCCTAAGGGACAAAAACGGAGAACTAATGATTGAAAACGAAGAAAAAGGGAAGGGATGGAAGGAATATCTGGAAGATCTGTACAAAGGAAGCAGCCTCAGAACGAATGCTATCGAAAACGAGAGGGAAGTGGATGCCGATGACATGGGAGCCCCAATTTTAAGATCGGAATTTGATGCGGCTATAAGAGAACTCAGGATAAATAAGGCGTCTGGCATTGATGACATTCCTGTAGAACTAATTAAAAATTCAGGTGAGAAGATGTTGAACCAGCTTTACAAAATCATTAGTGAAATGTATTCCACAGGTGAGATACCAAAATACTTCGAGAAGAACATTATAATCCCTATTCCTAAGAAGAAAAGAGCGGAGAACTGCGAAGACCTTGGGACCATAAGCCTCGCGTCGAAGATACTGACAAGGATCATCTATAGAAGAATAGAACGAAAAGCAGAAGAGTACTTGGATGAGGACCAATTTGGATTCAGAAAAAACAAAGGCACAAGGGAAGCAATATTGGCCCTAGACTGCTCATAGAGAAGAGAATGGAAAAGATCAAGCCAACGTTTGTTGCGTTTGTGGACTTAGAGAAAGCGTTTGGCAACGTGGATTGGAGCACAATGCTTGGAATTCGAAAGGAAATTGGGGTTCTTTATAATGACGGAAGAATCATACACAGGTTATACAAAAACCAAGTAGTGGTGTTAAAATCAGGGCCCAGCTGCGAAGAAGCAAGAATTAAGAAAGGAGTGCGACAAGGCTGTTCATTGTCACCCGTAATTTTCAACGTTTACATTGAGAAAGCTATTAATGAAATCAAAGAAAAGGCATTGGGAGTGAATATCCATGGAGAAAAAAATTAGCATGCTAAGATCTGCCGATGACATAGCCGTTATAGCAGAAACAGAGAGGGATTTGAAAAATATTCTGATTAATATGGGTAGGGTAATGGGTAGATATCAACTGAAAATAAGCACGAAGCTAACCAAGATCTTAGTAGTGCAGCAGAAGAGAAGAAGTCAAGACTAACATTAAAATAGGTAAGCATGCACTGGTAGAATTGGTTGTATTCTGTTATTTGGGAAGCAGTATCATTAGCAACGGGAGAAGCAAGAAAGAAATTATCAGCAGAATAGCCCAGGCGAAGAGAGCATTCCACCAAGAGAGACCTGCTTACAGCGGGAAACTTAAATATGGAAGTAAAGAAACAATTTATAAGAACTTACATTTGGAGTATGCTCCTATACGAAAGTGAGGCATGGACAATGACCGCAGCGGAGAAAGCAAGGATAGAACCCTTTGAAATGTGGTGCTACAGAAGAATGATGAAAATCAAATGGATCGACCTAGTTAGTAACGAGGAAGTCCTAAGAAGAGTGGGAGAGAAGAGAAGCCTCATGAAAACCTTAACAAGAAGACGGAACAACCCTATAGGCCACATCTTGAGACATGATGGCCTGATGAAGACAATTGTCGAAGGACAAGTGGAAGGCAAGAAAGGAAAAGGAAGACCTCGAACAAAATATATGGAACAAGTGAAGAAGGATGTGAAAGAGGAGAAATACGTAGGTGTGAAAAGATTAGCTGATAGGAGAACTGAGTGGAGAGCTGCGTCAAACCAATCCTAGGATTTTTGACCAGTGGTGATGACATATTAATTCAATAATCGGTCTTACCTATTCTTGCGCTGAGATATAAATAAACGATCATCGAATCACACAAATTATTCTTCATAGTCCAATGAACACCATAAGGTGGAAATGGGAACGTAGTTTTTAAGGCTGCATCTCATTTACATGACTGTGAATACCTAAGGCGTAATGAAACGGCCTCAAAGGCACTGTAGAGCTTTGTTGAAGAAATAATATTCAAAAGAATGGAGAGAAATCGAAAAAACTAAAAGGGAAAATCAAATTAAGTCAAGCGCTCCCGGAAAAATGATTATCGGCAATGGTTGACTAATTGTTACGGACAGAGATGCATCGTAAGCTCCATGGACGGTTCTCTGTGTAACTGTTTTGGAATCGTACCCCAAGGGGGAAAGGGTGTACACCCAAACAGGGGGATGACCACACCCCATAGCGAGAGGGTTGGAAGAGAGAGAGAAAAAAGAGAACGTCAAACTTGAGTAGACCTTTTTACCGCGCCCAACAGAGCCAATATTGAGCCTGTGTGCGTTGCTTCGACTCCGGGTAATCCCCATAGGAAAGCCACTGCAAAAAGGTGCCAGGCACTCGGAGGCGCCGCCACGCGGGGAAGCGGAGAGACTAAAGAGATGGGGGAAAGATGGAAAAAAATAATGAAAAAAGTGAAGAACGAAAACCACCACTGAGCTAAAGGGGAGAGGAGACAAAGGGAAAGTGGATTGGACGGAAGCAAAAGAAGGTAGGGTTAAGACGCGAAGGGGAGAGGGAACCAGAAAGGGGTGGAAACCACCCCATTTACCCCCGAATGCATTGTTCACACCGGTGACAAATAAAATACCCGGTGATTACTCAAAATCACAAGAGTGTAGGAGAACACCGGAGGAATCTTAAAACCCATCAAAGAATTGACCCGAACCAGTAACGAGAAAATTAAATCGGCCTCATCAGCAGGTTTTTTGGGACGGAAATTCCCCAGGATAATTCTGTGTTTGTAAAATTTTCGGCTTAACGCAAAGTAATTAGGTAATTAATATAAATACGTATCAGCAACATTGATATAGGCTCCCGCGGAATGGTTCAGTAGGAGCAGCTTGGCTTAAATTCGCTCTACAAAGCCTGGAAGATACTCTTTCACAAACCGAAGAATCAGAACGCACCTGGCCAGAACCAAGGCCCATATAAGACGGGAAAAAACTTGCAACCGACATTTCAAACCTGAAGACGCCTGCTGCAACTCCGACGAAACTGTCCAACCAAGATGAATCGACGCGGAAGATAACCCCGAAGCCGAGCTGTTCCAAATATTAGGAGTAGCAATGGCGATGTTGGTGGTTCCTGCGATGGAAAGAACGTGGGAATATCAAATTAGGCAGGGCTCTTCGTACTTCGTATCAACTGCAGCAATATTGCTGACATTCTAACACCTCGCTGTACCATGTATTAGAACATATGTGGACCATGAAGGCTGAAAGTTCATTCTCGATGTAAAAAAGCATAGTTTACCTTTGCAAAAAATTAATGCCTGAATATACAAATATAATATATTGGATACGCTGGAATCACCTGGTAAAACCGGTATTATTTTAATGCATTTTATATGTATTAATGGACTCTAATTAGTTATACAAATGGATAACATGACTATTAGTTATTACATACCAATTCTAGGGTAGAAATATAATTGATTAATATGTCAGCCGGATAAAAACGGTCTAATTGACATATTCGATTCCACCAAAATGTTGCATGTTCAATCAAATTTGACCTAACTACATCAATGGAGCTCAGCCAAATTTTATTGGAATCGGCAGGATAGAAGGACAAAAAAACATATATTGCTCAACTAATCTAGTGATTGCAAATGTATTCAGCTCTATAAAATGGTACTGGAAATCACCGGTTAATTTTCTTAAAATGAAAGTTATTGGAAGAAAAGATTATCCTGACCTATTTTTAATCCTAGTTCAAGCGATATGATACATAAATAATATGATAACCAAAAAAATAAATTATCAAATCGAATGTCCAAAAACTTAAAAAGGTATCGTAAAGATTCAAGGACAGAGACAGCTATCGTATGGATCCACCGATGAAAATTTTATCAGCTGCAACCAAATTGTACCGGAATTTCGAGGGTAAATTTACATGCATTAAGTGTCCACATAAAGCCGATTGTATCCATTTGTAACATTAGATTCAATTCAAATTATATGAACCATATATTCCTACTAAAATTATCTCGTCTGGTGCAGTAGCATGTAAATTGAATGCGCATCGGCAGGGTATAAAGGGAAAATCATATACTGCGCTGCATTTATTCTATCACAGAAAATTTTGCATGGTCTTCGCAAAAATGTCTCAAAGCTATTGCCGGAACATTTTTCACTACTTATATTTATATTTTCCCATTAAAAAACTGACTCAAATCAATTTTTCATACTCCATTTCGATCAAATAATATATAAAAACTATATTTAGACTTTAAACTAGATTTAAACTTCGAGTCGGGTAGCGAAGAAATTACATAAAAATTGGTCGCACAAGAGGGTAGGTGGGAGAGGGACAAGGAAAAAGGTATTGCCTTCAATTAATTTACGAAGGTAATTTTTCTCCCATAACGCAAATGATATTGAAAAACTAAATTCACGTACATTAAAAGGATGCATCAGCATCAATCCAGCTTTAGCGGACTCTATTTGTGTTGTAGCTTAAAACATACGCGACCGTTATGAAATTTTCATGGCTTATATAGCAACATTCTTTCGTCTCGAATTAAAAATCTTGCTAATTGTAAGTCTTTTCTGGGTGATATAACTATTGTACTCAGTGGCGAGGGTATGAGGGGATAAATCCCCCCAAAGCCTCAGAAAAAAATATATTTAAAGCTATTGTCTAGTTCTGAAATGCAACAACTCCATCAGCTTAGAGTTAAATCTTTAGCACCACAATTGTGAAAAATGTATTTCCAGGCACGTCATTTTTCCAAAATTCGCAGCTGACCCCCACCCCTCGTCGCCACCTATGCCCCCCAAAATCATATTCTTAGTTACGCCACCGATTTTACTACTCAGAAAAACGGTGATATTGACTTTCTCAGTAGACCTCCAAGGTTTCAGTCAGTTAACGTACACTTAACACAACACACAGGATAAAAAATACGGGAGTGATGCCTCTTCTTAAAGAGCCTTTTCAGACTGCGGAAATCCATTCGTAAAATCCATTCCGGTCCTAATTACGCGTAATTAATATTATATAAAGAATATTTTTGGCTCAAATGAGCTAGGAATAAATTAAGCTGAGGGAAGATTATGATGGTGATTATGATAATGAAAAAAAGACGGAAAGGGAGAATGAAGGGATGCTGAGGCAGAGGATGAGGGATGGAGAATGAGGATGAGATGTGAAAAATGCGAAAGAGGTAAGGGATGGGAGTTGTTTGAGGACGGGTGACTTCATCAGGCAAGGGTGGAAAAGGAAGTGTATCCTTGAGGGATTAATGGCGAGAGGGTGGGAAGAGAATGGGGAAGGGGGTTGAAGAGAGAGGTGTAAGGGCGGAGGAGTGGGTTAAAAGAATAAAGAGATGCCAGTGTGTAAAAGGAGGGGGAGGCAGATTCCTTGGGCGAAAAGAGTGAAGGACAAGGACGAGATGAAAGGACGGGACTGCTATCTCACTCTATGACGAAAGCAGCCCAGCCGTGGAGAGAGGAAACTCCTTCAGAAGAGCACACGAACAGGGTAGAGAGGGGAGGTGGACTCACTGATTCATTCCGGTGATTCGAGTCGTACGATTCGCTTCATTTCGATGAACCGTTCTTTTTAATCGTTCAAAATCAACCAAATGACAACAATCAACCGTAGAACCAAATTCGAATTTATAGTTAAGCTAAATCAAGTGGCATTTTATCATTTAAATAAATTGAAATTTACTGACAATTGTCCACAGATACTTAAATTCCATTTCACGATCGGTTTCAATATATTTTGTATTATAATCAAGTAATGAAACCGTTCGTAAAATGGAAGTAAAGCATTTGTGGTAAATTGCCAGTAACTTTTAATTTATTTACAGCAGTCGTACTGTCTGTAGCTGTACACACAGTTGCATCACGATTTCCAAATTTGAATTCCCTGACTTTTCAGTGACAAAAATCTTCTTTACCCTGACTTTTGAACATTTTCTTTTCGATCATCAATTGGTGTCTTAGAAGAGTAAGGCTCAATAACATACGGAAAAATACACTTGAATCTTAAATTCTTAATTAAACGTATTCATTTATAACGAAAACTTTTCAAATAGTAGCTTGTAAACTTAATTTTGCGTGATAAAATTCAAAATACGGTGTCAAATTTATATCGAAAAGCCTGGTGGTACTTTTGAGTAGCACATCGCGACAAAACTTCTCACAGACTCCACGGAAGTGATATCCTGACTTTATTTCGATGTCCCTGACCATTTTAAGTTCACTGAATTGTTCCAGATTACATTTTTTACCGTATAGAGGACAATCACGTATTCCCGAAGGGCATGCAATGAAGGAGAGAGAGAAACCCGGCGTGCCGCGGCGTCGGCATCAGCCTTGTCTTAACAAAGGGCGACAATGGGACCACGGCTTAACGTATCATCCGACGGACGAAGTGCCGCTCTTGAGGTGCCCTCAACAAAGCACTAAAGTAGGGATCAGGCAGACTCTGAAAAATATCCGCCACCGCCGAGATTCGAACCCGGGCCAACGGGGTGGAAAGTCAATACCAGTCATCAAAAGTCAACACACCAATCCGAACCCACCAAGTTTCTTCCCTCACCTATGAAAACTGCTAATGATATGAGAGTATGGCCCGTATTCTTAGTCGACCCTGTAGGGCCAACCGACCCTGGATACGTCAATAGCCCCTACATAAACTGATCTCGCCCTACATACGCCACATCAAGCCCAACATATGGCCGTTTTCGGAACTAAACGGGCCCTACTTGATGTAGGGTACCTGAACCAGCCCTACACCCTACAAAAACATGGCGGCCAAATATCGTCTGCTGATCACTTCGATTAAAGAATCTACGTTACAATGAATATTAAGGGAGACGAGCTCACACAAACCATTTTAAAATGTACAGTAACACAGCCGAAAGGTAATAATACTACCACTTTATAGCCACCAAGTTAAATAAATTATAAAGTTGACTGAACTAATGAGAACAATATAGCGGTATACATGCCCCTTGTTTCTACGAATACATAATAATATGTTTCAAGTTTGGCACTTGGTATACTTTTGGGAAACCAATACTTCGTTTACGTATAACCATAGAAAACGTATTTTTATGCCGCATAATAAACTTAAATAAACTACGAAAGGTGAAAGCGAATGACGAACCTTAATGATGCAACGATCCCACGATCTCTATTTGCTCCGTACTTATTACCATCTTGTATAGACCGCTTTTGAAGTAATTTAAAGACAACAAGGTTCTACTTTTGGCTCAATATGAGAGAAGTGTACCATATGAACTCGACGAACACTGCAGATATAAATGAACTCTAAAAACATTAACGAGCTCAGCCAATCAAATAATTATTGCAATTCAATATTATACGAAGATCAGAATATCCGACAAAAACTACGAATCACTGAATCGTATCGCTGCAGGTTAGGAAGATGGTAAATTAATAAATATTTCCCGAAACTACCATGATTCTGGGAGTTGGGTATTTTTGAAGTGCGTTTTCATGAGGGATAAGTACAATATTTGTTAATTTTACTGCTTAAATATTATAAGTATTACCGCAAAACTTCTTCTTTCCTCCAGAATTTCTGGTATTCTCCTTACTATACATATTAAACTTATTATAATTGCTATTTTTTTCAACTATCACTGCGTTTGGCCGAGAATTTTAGCATGATGCGATAACACAATCACCCGACTTCTTTGCCGCTTGATTTCATTTCCCTTCAAGCGATGATTATTCATAAACCACACGATTTACATCAATAATATGGTCGAAATTAACCACGTTAACAATAAAAGTAACAGAAACAGGTGATGTACTGTGAAAAAAATTTTGAGGCCATGAAAAATATAAGATGACACCTTTTTCAAAAAATTTACTGAGTAATGTACAACGCGTTTCGACCGTTACGTTATTCTTATGTAAGCAGAGTACTTTAAAAATGTTCTAGAGGTCGAAATGAGTTGCGTCATACGTTGCTCAGTAAATTGGTGGGAAGAAAGCCATCTCTTTTTTCCGTAATCCACGTAAACCATTTGATTTATTCTGAAAATTTTCCATAGAAACATGATTTAAACCCATACGGTTCATGTCAATGATACGTTCATAAGAAACGATTCACACGTTAGCAACACTGGTCTAGTTGGAGGTGAAAGGAGAGGAGGTTCGCTGGGGAGAAGGAAGGAGGGGGAGGATTGATGAAGACGAGAAAGGAATGAGGAGGACTGGTGAAAACAAGAGGGCTTCTGAAGAAGGGAAAGGATAAAGTGGAGAGGAAGATGACACTTTAAAAAACATAAAAAATGTGAGTGAGTCAAAGGAAAGAGGCAGAAGGGAGAGAGAATGCATTTGAGAGGCTCACGGACGAAAAACAAGAGACGTACTCTCAGACTGTATGGGGAGGGAAGAGGTTGAAACACTTAACGGAGAAGGTAGTAGGGAAAGAAAGAAAAAAAAACACAAAGAGACAGACAGACATAGTGGGGAACTGTCCTCACGTCCAACTCCCCCCCCCCTCTTCCTCCATCCCCGACCCCTTATGAACCTCCTCCCCCTCCTCTACCTTCCAGCCATCACCAAACCCCTTAGGACGTCAACCACCCACCCACCCCCAGCGGACACAACTCCTCCCCCAGAAAGCTCTACAGGGATGTTTTTCGGGACCGTAACTTCATTGTTATTTCTGCCTCTCTCAACACCTTTCTCCAGTCCGTCTCTCTCCTTACATATATATATATTTCCCGAGCGGACAAATAAATAAAAAGAACAAATGTTCATTTTCGCGCGAATTCAAGGCGGCGGCAGCGTTAGAACAGGACCGCCTCAGAGGGAGGGTGGAGTTTGTACTTTTTTCTGAGGGGAAACGTTGGTGGGGGGATTCTGTGGACCCATCTTCTTGGATACGATGTTATTCGTGGCGGCTTTCTTGCCGCGTGTTCAAAAGACTCACCCTTCCTTATACCACTGGAAGCACCACCCTTATCCATCACATCCCTCGAACCGCCAACACCCCACCCCACATTTTATCCTTTCTTTTGGTACCACGCCCACCCAGGGGGCTAGTTGGCTCCGCTTAAGACGAGAACGGCCTGATGGAAAAATAATAAACGCGGGGGTTTGCCGACGGAAAGCCAAAAGGAAAGTGTCTGTCTCCGCTGGAGAGCGAGAGAGATGATCATAATTCCTTATACACATATATTTTTTTCTCTTTCTCTCTCTAAAAATGATTAATTTCATTTCCGTCCTTCGAGCGCTCCCCCGTTCCTTCATTTTTTATTAAAAAAGATGCGAATACGAACTGGATTACTTTATCCCCCACACATAAGAGATAACTGAATTCATCACATCCATCAAGAGAAGGAGTGCAAACATCATCAAAAAAATTTAGCCATGGCACACTGATCAATATTTACTCGTCGTGAAAATGATTTTTCTATAATGAAATCTGAAGAACTCTACCGCAATCAAGCGCAAATGTCCGTTTTTTCAACTAAAGTAAGAGTTGAAGTAAAAGGTCGCGAGAAAAAATCTATGGAAAGAAAATTTAATTTAATATCCTAAGTAGTGTGACGCAATTAATTTCCGGGAAAGGCTTCCCTTCGGATAGACAAATATTCGTCTGGGTGGTTTCATTCCATTGGAGATCCTGAGGCGGATTCTGTAGAAAAGGTTTTTTTGTGGAGAAAAGGCTAAAGGATATCAATGAATTGCCAATGATTGCGTGAATATGACCGTTTTTTGAGAAGATCATTTTGACGACAATTTCAATTTTTGGATCAACAAAGGCAATGAATTGAAGAAGAGATGATAATATTTATTCCATGTTATAAAAAATTCATGCTGAAATGCATTTCCCAACAAGATTCAAAATTAGTCTTATAACGTCGTAGAATAAGTGAGCAATGACGCCCACTCAAAATAAGGAAATATAAACGTCTTTTAACTACATTGCAACTTGAATACTTATGAATATATGAAATGACAACGCCAGTCACAGTTTTCTGGAAACCTAGTATTGAACATGACGTTAAATTAAGTACCAAGGACCAACAACTCCTATGCTGAATCTAGCCGATCGACTTCGACGATTACAAATCCAATTTGGAGTCCTGATTCTTAATTACTTCATTCTTAGCAATTTTCTTGGTACAGCACGATTTCACATACTATATAGATATAGAATAAGTAAAATAAGGTAACTATTCAGTTAATTGTTTTCTTTCGGCACACCTTTTAATTAATACTTAAGCTCAGGAATCTATAAAGCTCCTCATTTCCAAGAATAAAATAGCTGTTAGGGTTTCCTACGTCCATTCCAACTTCATCTGGCTCATACTCTTAATATCTTAGCCAGAAAAACATATTGGGGGATTTTGTACAGGGAATACCATTCATTTGAAGGTACAGTACGTTTTAGATCGCATATCCCTACGTTTTGGGGTGGTTTGAAACCAATGACCCCTGCCGCATAGGTGTAAGGGTGTAAGGGTAAACAATGCCCTTTCTACGGCATTGTTTACCCTTACACCTATTTACAAACACGGGTTCGTTTTAACCAAAACTGCCAGAGTTTATTCAATATGGAAAATCACAGGCTATCAATTCTGATGGTCTTTAATGAAGGGAAATACACTTAAGTAAATTAGGTGCTAACCCGAAATGGATATTTTAAAAAGACGCACTCACCCATTCCAGTAATATCAACGCTCGTCGACGGCGAAGCGAGAAAAAAAAAGAAATTCTAAGTACGCCACTCGTGTGCGGGAACAAAAAGAGTCGCAGGAGGATAAAGGATGGTTTACATAGCATAAAAGCGCACGCGAGTGGACAGGAGAGTCGGAGGGAGAGGAAAGTGCGATAATCCCGCCACGCTATGGCCAATTTGGGAGATAGTGAGAGTGGAAAAGGATTGCAGCGCCTCTATTGGGAGTATTTAAAAGGTGGCGAGGCGCAAGTTACGCCAAGTGGAACCGCTTCCACCAAAAGCCCCCGAAAAGCGATTTTGAGCGTGCAAAGGTGTGAAAGGGAGAGGAAGGGATTTAAAACGGAATTCCATGGGGCGCTCGTAGTGGACTGAAAGCGGCAAAAAATGTAGAACGGCCAGAAGGATAGAGAGGGACAAAAAGCCTCCACACAAGAAGGGTTAGATAAAGCTGGAAGATAAATAGATCTATATCTAGAAGGTAACGAGGAAGCCACCTAAAAGGTTTACGGTAAGGGGTGTTTACCCTATATTGCACTACGCTACACACCGATTCAGATATCAACGTAAAAGACACAGGGACAGAGCGAGTAGGACCTCAACCAAAGAATAGATATACTGAAGGACACAAGAAAATAAACGAATTTTCAATACGAAAAACACATCTAATCCAAAACGAGAACCATAATTACAACCATCATTTCATCATTTTGATGCATCCGAGAGTAACGCACAGCTTTTAATACTGATTTGTTGCAAAAGGTTATTGAATAACAAAAGACCTGAGGGATCAATTACCTGCACCAGAACTGAATCAGAGTAAACAATTTTCATTCTTCCTGGCAAAAAAACATCATTTGAGCGAGAAATACAATAAATAACAGAATAAAATAACGAGAAACCATCAAACAATTCGTTTCAAGTTTACGAGCTCTAATGGACGAAATAAAATTTAATCGTGAAAAATGTGAAATCGGAAAAGAGTAACATGATAGAAAAAGCGTATTCAGCTTATCAATCCCTCCAAAGTTCTATTTCGAAACCGACTAGAAAGCAACAATTAGCATGATTGCTAAATATTTTACAGGCACTGGATATGGAAAGTAATAAGGGAGGCGTGTATA
Source organism: Ischnura elegans (assembly GCF_921293095.1). NCBI lineage: Eukaryota > Metazoa > Arthropoda > Insecta > Odonata > Coenagrionidae > Ischnura > Ischnura elegans. Next base: position 14,487,059 of record NC_060254.1, read on the forward strand.
GTGACTCTTTACAAAGGAAAGCTGCTCGTTTCGTCTATTATTGCTATGAGCGAATGAAGAGCTATTCATAGCTTTAACCAGCTTTAACGCAAAGTTAGCAAGGAGCTACATGGGTTATGTAGGGTAAGTGCCATGCTAATAATGGTTGAACAATACAAAAAGGATTAGACTCAGAGTAAATCTAGATATATTTTTCGGCAAGCAGAGGATAGCACATAGGAACCTAATGACATTACAATTCCAGTCAGAAGCGCTATATTTATACAAATAGTTTGCAAAATTACATTTGGTTAAGGAATTTGTTTTTTCCCGGACAAAAATGGGCTTTAATAAATACAAGGTGGGACTTGGATACATCTATTGGAACTAATACATTAATCATTCTTATATCTCCAACGTGCATATTTTTTTCTTTTCCGTATTTTGTAAACGACAAGTGTCCAGCAACCATTGTTCCTCGCATACAGAAGCATCTAGCGGACTTGTGGACATCTATATAGGTACGCTCTATTTTACGCATTCTAAAGCGAGGAATGCGACATTGCATTTGAAGTTATTTGATGTGGAAGTGATCTATGGCGGTCAATAACGACCGAAGATGGGTGAGAGGAATGAGGTGTAATGGTGATTGTTAAAATCAAAAAGGTTTGAAATACTATCGAGTTTTAGCCATTTTGGTTCCAATTTGGCCCAGATCAATTGAGCACAATTCGGAGGTTCGGCTTCGGCATCGGCTTAAAATATTGAAAAATTGCGATTTATTTCAATTTAATTTTTGTTTCTTTTTCTTAATGCCTAGTGTCCCAAAACATCTGCAACAAGACCATCGATGCAGTTTGCGGGGTATCATGCAGATGGTTAGCGTCAGTACATCTCCAGTCCCAGTGTATCACATATGATACATCTGTTTTTTCATCATTTCCTGATCTAAGAGTGTCTCAATGTGCTGATTGCCGCTTTTATCGTAATACATATATTCTATACTTTAAGTTACTCAATTGTTTTCCATCTCCCTCTCGAATCTCAAGCGTGGTTGATGACGAAAGACTCCAGTTCTGGTGTTATTCTAAAACGAATGGCATTCAGAAAGGGAAGTCATGCTTATTGAGGCTGTTTTACTTGATTTCAATAACATGACCTTATACGGCATCAACACTATGTATACATGCAGATTATTTCTTTATGCATAAAACCCTTTTCCCGTGTTTGTTGCATTATTCTTACGTATCATAGTTGATAAGTAAATTATTGCTAAATAATATTTGCTGAAACATTCAACAATTTTTTTAAGAGAATTAATATTTTTTCAGTTCTATTTCTGTAGAATATTGAGGAAAATACAAAAGTTCTGCGGAAAAAAAACTTTCAGCTCGAAGGAGGTTAAGTGTGGATAAATAAATAAAATAGCTTCAAGTAGAAGAATCAAGGAGTGCGCGACAGAGCTGTGGGTAAGAGGGATGGGGTATTCACATTCACAAGCGAAGGGAGGGGTTGGATGAAGGCGGAAACAATAGGATGAGCGGGGTGGATTGGTGGTGAGACGTTAAAAAGGGGGGTTGGAGCAGATGCCGCGGCGAGGGAGCGATGCGAGTTAAGAAGAGAGACTGCGTCCGATGCAGTGGGGGTGGGTAGAGGCGTTGAGCCGTGCTCTAAATTAGTCAAACTACTCGTCCCGACCCAAGCTTCCCATACTATTCCCACTCACCCTTTGTACTATACACCCTCGAATCGCCTCAACCCCCTCTTATCCGAATGGAGCTCATTCACACCCTACCCTAATGCATCTCCTGTCTTCTTATAAAACCGGGGGAGGGCAATTCTGCATTTCCGAATGCTTGCTCAAATTTAGATAATGTCATAAATTTATCAAAACACGGCCATTTTTTGAAATCTCAATAAATGAATGTCTACAGCGTGGGAGTAACGGCTAACTACTACAGGAACGGTTCATTTTCATTGCATGCTGTTGTCTCCTGAGCAACTAATTAATTTTGAGAGCAAACAACAGCTCTAAAAATGTGGTCATCTTCAAAAGGACATAAAAAAAGCCTTGAGCGCTACACTCCCGGCTCAGCAATTTATTTATAGGAATTAAAATAGCTGAAAATATACACGTTACCACGTGTATCTTTACCACTTTAACAACTAATAGAATCATCAAAGTACCATCACAATTTGAATTCAAATCATCCGTCGAGTAGTGATTAAACTCTGTACATCTCTATCTATCAATTTCCTTACAATATGCCTAGAAGCCTTATCTTCGCAGATATCCAATTCATTCGTATGAACGAAAAGATTTTTTCCGATGGGTAATACATATAACTGACTAATTCAGATGGCTCATCATGCAGAGATCCTAGCTTTTGTACGGTGAAGCTAGAGTAATAGCAACATAACATTTACACATTTTCGCAGCGCTGTATTTTCCGTATCTCTGTATGAAGTGATAAAAATCTTACAAGACCCAGAGTTCTCTGATGGAAATATTACTATGAAAATAGAAAAATCAGAATATTTCAAGGAATAGTTTTACTTATGCCGTGAAAATGTTAGAGAAAGCAACATAAATCGCTATAATTTTAAACTAGCTGTTTTCAGGGTTTAATCGGTATTTAGTATACTATCAGTTGGTCAGTGCCAGGAAAAATGAAAAACAGCCGGAGATTATATCCTGGGTAAAATTTGTGAAAAATTATATCTGTAAAATTCTTCTTTTCCACTAGCTATGGTTCCCAAACATTAAAGCTAACGGAAGGGTTCGAATTTACATAGATATGTATTTAAATATCTTAACATGTAGCCTTCCGTGCCCCCCGAAACAAGAGAAGGCTTAGTGAAACCCCAACTGATTTATATGCACGACTTGTGTCGATGCAGTGGCTTTCCTGGCGAAGCGACCGAGGTACCTTAAGCAGCGCAGCGAACAATTCAGAGAGCTCACACCACCTGCCCAACATCCCCCGATATGGCTCTAACGAAACTACGCAGACGCATAAGTCTCCTCTGTGTCTTAAGGGTGGATTCTCTCCCATCGAAACAAACCCTTCCTCGTCCCTTTTCGTCGTTTATCCCAATTTTCTAGCATTGCATTCCGCCCTTCGAATTTACTCAGTCTTCGACGAAAGAGCCGAGTCCTCCCACATCTAAGAAAATTGATTGTGAGGGGTTAGAATGAGAGCAGATACAGATGTGAGGAGCAAAGTGGTTACAAAAGGGCACTGCCGGCGACGTGGTCAAGGGGTCCCATAATGCAAATTACCTACTTTCTTAAAAAAAGAGAAGGAAAATATTTATGTGGACATTTTTAGAAAACTCATACTAAACAGTTACATTTCAAAGAAACGGTGCATTTAGCTCTTCTGATGCCTGAGTAAACATGCCAGCAACTGTATTTAGTCTGTCTTGGAAGTTAATAGTCTATCAACACGAAAAACTTTCTCAAAAGTTTCTTGAGACAAAGAGCTGTACAACCTGGAAGTCAGTATGTCATTGACTCGCTCATAAGATACACGATACGATACCTCAGCCAGTGCGCCCCTAATAAAGGTAAGACCAACTTTTCGATGCCAATACAGTTATGTAAAGCAAAAAATAGACATAAATTGGATGGATGAGGCAGATACTTTGTGGCGATCCATTATTAGATATGAAGTGAAACACTTTGCACTTTCCACATAAAAATTAATTTAACTACAGTTGACATGTTTCGCTGGAGAGCATCATTATCAAGACTTCCGCGAAACATGTCAACTTTAGGAATTTTATGAGGAAAGTGCAAAGTGTTTCTCTTCATCTCTCACAAAATAGAAGATTCTTCGTGAGGGGCCTGCCTGAATTACATGCAAGAATACATAGCTGCAGTGATTACGAAGCGAGGCTAAGTACCTACAAGCACAGTAAACAAAGTTGAAAAATACCCCCCAATAAGTATCCCCTTAGATTCTAAATTATATCTTGTAGTTTCACAGTATATTTTTCTGGATGAAGAGGGTAGGTGATGGGGATGGACTAACTGTATTTCCTACTCAATGGACGAAAAAAGTTTTTGACTGCATTTAAAGCATTATTTTTATGCTAGAATTCCAATCTTACAACCTTATGAGAACATTGACTTGAACACCATGATATCTGCATCGTGTATAGTACAAGAAATTAAGTTCCACAGATTAAAATAATCAGTGGAGAATCTGAAAGTATTATCGTGAACATAACATACTTGCAAGAAAGGAGAAAAAATTCGGTTGAAAATTCTGTTTAACATGTACCTTGAAATTGCTCAGAAGGTACTGCGTACTGCGGTACTGCGTCTTCTATTAGTCTGTAGGGTGCATTTTCTTCCGCAGAATGTTTTGACAATAAAATTAAAGGAATCATTTTAATTAATCATATCGTTTGACTTAGAGAAAATCAAAGGAAAGTACCGGATTCAATCACCAATATAAGGTACTTAGTGAATGAATGAATACAATAGAGTGAATTTTTTTAAATTCCGTTAAACATGTCCCTAGAGATGCTTACAGGGTGCAGCATGTACCTATAAGTTTCCTCTAAGGAAATAGGGTGAATTCGCTTCCAACGAAACAAGACATTTCTCTCGTCCCTTTTCAACGGATAGGTATCTCACCTTCCTAACATGCGCTCTCACCCATTCAAACCTACAAAACTCGAGGCTGAAAAATCCGTCTGGCAACGTATACCGCCCAGTCCCTGAAGCCATCGCATACCCCTCTGAACTTACTCAATATGCAAATTCCAGTAGGGAACGGGCTATACTCACTATGGGTGCAGAAGGGGTTTAACACGTGGGGTGCGAATTTACACCACCACCTCGAAAATCTCCCTATCCGACCCGTTCCGAAAGCTAGCTGCAAACACGCAGGGACCTTCGCACAGTCCCCTCCTTCTTTACAAAACCCAGCTTCCGATCCCCAATCTCGTACACCTACCAACAGACCTCTCCTCTCCCACCAATATCCTTCCCAAATACTCACTTTTCCCTTCTCTTCACATTCTCCGCCGAAGCGAAGCACCCCTAACGCGAGCGTACGACGAGACGCCGACAATGGTCCCCTTAAGCCTATACTTCACCAGCCCTCGCAATGCTGTTTTTCGGCCACCATTCACGCCTCCCCATCCGACCATTCTTTCTACCGAAGGAAATTATCCACCCCTTGCATTAGGCCACCCTCACGCTACACCCCCTCCACGCTTTTTCCACCTCCCCTTGGATATTTCCCGACACGTGCTATCCCATCCCCTTTTTTCACTAACACCTCCCAATCCCCAGAACGACATATTAGGCGTGAGAAAAAAACTGGTATCCCATGGAAACTCTAATGCTCTTTTTTTCTTAATCCAGGAAAACTGATCAGTACTTAAAATTAGCCTTAACAGCACAATGTACAGGAATGCCGTCAGAAGTGGCTCTGGAGTAGTGATGAATACAATTGAGGCCTGGAGAACTTGGAGCAAACATAACTCGATTCCATTCGATATGAGCAGGTCTCCAAGCTTCCACCGAGCTGTCTGTTGACCAAGGACGATAGTTTACCCTAATGGCAATCCCGCCAGCATTTTTAGGTTAAAAGTGTAGCTTCATGTAGTATGTTATATTCCGCGGAGGTGATAGTTGCAGTCGTTTTTCAGTCTGGCTCATAAATCATGTTTGGGTTTTGAGAATGAGGTACGTGAGAATTCTCTCCAAAAAAAACAAACAAAGCAATAAAAGCTTGGGAAACATCATCTAATGCTTCAGCATCCGCCCTCCTCATTTTTTTTCCTCAAAGACTGCCCGCTATGCATGCCACTGACTTTCTCTTCGCCATTAAAAGTTGTGGCTTGAGATCAGTATTTTGTATCCAAATTCTTCTCAAAATCGGATAATGTGTATTACCACCATCTCCCTAAAATTTTAAGTGTCTTCGAAAAATATTCCATTGAATAAACAAACCCCTTCGGAGGCTATTCCATAATAACTTAGGCCGTTGCGATAATCACCAATGATGACTATGAATTTTGTCATTATGCAGCCAAACTTTTTAGATTATTCTATGAAATGGAAAAAAATCCTACTGGTGGAAATTTAAAAATTTCCAGAGTAACCAAGCTGCACACCATCCAAGCATTCCTTGGAGCTAATTTATGGCAACCTAGCTCCGGCATCAACTATTTACCGCAGGAGTCCTCCCAAGAGCTCGATTGTACTCATTCACAAACTGTGCGTATATTCTTTCAGCTAGTGTTTCACTGAGTTGCAGATTCACTCATATGTACAACATATCTTTCTAAATAATTTTTAAAAGATATTATGGATATTTCAGCTAGAAACGAAGACAATAGCGTTTTCTTTAAAACAATTAAAAAAATACATCTTCCTCCTACTCCTTTTGACTGAATATAGAAACTAATTTTCCTTACTTGATATACTGTAAATGGAATTTTAAATAACTTCACATTTCTTATCTCCATCTTTCTTATATAGCTATTTTTAAATTTGTGGAAAATTGAAGATAACGAACAGAATATAAACGTCAGTTTGACCAAAATCAGGCAAGTACCGCTGAATAAACTTCAAACCACGAAAAAGGTAAAAAAATACTTATCTGAGCAACATAAAGGAAATATAGGGAGTGTATGTTGTACGTGGTAGTCATAACTCGCGTTGCTGCAACGGAATCTCCATCTAAGAGTACGATATAAACTTCACTGATTATCTTGAAATTTTTAGGTCATATTTAGCACACCTTGTTAACAAGCGCCTGAATCTTAAATATGAAAATTATTACTCAACGGTTTTCAGATGCAAAATTCAAAAGTTAATTTCTAGGTAAATTATAACGTATGACGTTTAAAATGGTCCATAATATGCCGTGAAAACTTCATAACGGCGGCCTAAGTAAAAGCAGATATTCACGTGAATTCTGATAAGGACAAACCCCGTTAAATGTTAAGAGACAGCGTAAGCTTTGAATGAAGAAACAATAATTTAAGAAATGACAAAATAATCGATCGAGGGGGACTGAGATGACCTTTAACATAGCATAACTCCACGTTACCACCAAATACCGCTTCGCACCATCCTTGAACAGGATTTTTCCGCTATCTTCTACTCCCATTGAGGGAGTACTCCCATTGCTTGAGCATTGTGAGGGAGGATTCCTCAGCTGCCAGTTGGTCTTTTTCGCACTAAAGCCCGCTTGTCTTGATGGCCTCTCGATAACCACTTATCTCAATTCCGGAGCACACCCACCAATCCTTCCCAAAACTTCCCCCAAAATCTCGGATCGACTGCAATCGTATGGGAGTCCTTAACTCGTTCATGCTGTAGCGTCGTGCCATTAGCAGTTCAATTCCTGTTCTCTTCCTTAACTTATGGCCTAATGAGCGATTCTGTTCGCCATCTCTATCTAGTTTCCTCTACCGTGCTGTCCCTCGTAAGAAAGAAAGGAAAACTCTGAATTTCATTCTATTTCGTATAGGACATAGCACTAAAGTTTATAATGAATCATTTCTTTTAACAGGGAGCAAAATATAGAATATGATGCCAGCCGAAATTAAAATTTGTATAACTTTAATTAAAAGAAAAACATTGTTATATTCCATCAATTTATTTTAAAGCACGAATATCTCTGACACAGCTGCGTCATCCCGAGATACCCGAGGTAAATACAACAAAGTTTTTCATTTCATTAACGCTAAAAAAAAACTCACAAAGTTGAGTCTGAGGCGATAGACAAAATTTTATATTTACAAAACAATTGGAAATTGCTTGCTTTAAATATTTGCTTTTCCAGGAATAATTTGAATCCTATTGTTTATAAAAATCCTAACGCTTGCTGGTCGCATCGCCGTTCTATACTTCTTATCACTATATTTTAAAGTGGAAATATAGGTCCGAGTGGTAGGTACGTAAGACTGGTATTTGTTGGCACCCAGAGGCTCACCGAATTTATCTTCTACATCCCTCACGTACAACATCCGTCTTACCCATTACTTAAATGCTGTAAATAATAATGCATACATGTCTGTCACCTCCTTGAAGTCCTATTATAAGTAGGGAAATAAAAAGGTTTTGTACAGGCCCGACAGGACCCTGAAAAGGGAGGGGGATGGAAAAGAGTATTTTTTACGAATGGAATTGCAGCAAAAGAAAGAGAGGAAAGATACTTAGCAAAATATGCAAGGATAGGTAATGTCATTTACTGTACAAAATGGACAGGATTGCAAAAGTTTAACACTAGGGTGAAGGTCTTTAATATGTAAAATAGGAAAATAACAAAATTATATGTAATATCACCAATGCCTTAGACATAAGTACGGAAAGTTTAAAGGTATCGGATATCTATCACTCTATGTAACCTAAACAGCAAGTTAAAATGGATATATGTTAAAAAATAGATCACAAAGCGTGTAATCGTATTGCCACGAAGAAAAAGAATAAAAACTTTTTATAGATAAATCTGCGAGTGGAAACCCCAGTGGAGAAAATAAGGCCACTTCACTTTAATGCATTCACGGATAAATTTCAGCTACTGAATAACACCTGTTGGAAGCTTAAAAAAATTTTCCCCCCCTGCCTGCCTAACCTTACTTGGAGACGAAGACAGCTGATTAGACTTGAGGTGGAGCTGAAATGAGACACGGAGGAGCTAAGGAGAGGTATATAATCTAATTTCACAGGGACTTAAAATAAAATTTGTGAGGGGATTTTCCGAGAATAGAGATACGTACACGGTAATCAGAGAAAACATTCGCAAAAGCAGGGCAGGAACTTTGTACCGAGAATCGAGAAAATGCATTAGTCACCCCCAGTTAAACTGCCCCTAGAAAGTAATTACCCTCTGGAAGGAGCCCAGGCGATCCACTGCACTCAACACCTTGTCAGGATAATTTAAGTAGATGTATCTCAAGGATGGCATTGCATCTAGGAAAATATTCATTTCGATGTCCCAGCGGTTGTTTCCACAGATTCCCTTCTATGTGCCTCCACTTAATTCCAACGTAACATCCTAGGTTATTTGTTAATCTTTTGCCTCCTTTAAGGCATGTTGCCAAAAGTTTCTTCGGGAAGCGCTATGGCGGTATAAGGGTTGATTATACTGGTAATTTTTCTCGATTACCACGCTTCGGAATACTATAAGTCGAAATAAAGACAAACAATTTTCCGTGATTATAAAATTTATTACGCTATAACAATGCTACTAGATATCTTCAAGGTCCTTATGGTTACATTGGTGTAGTAACATTGAAACTTAGATCGTAATACATTTCATAATCATAGAAAATTGCAAGAACTTATTTCAGTACCGAAAAATTCCACTCCACCACGCTTAAACCTTCGAATTATATTTATAACTATACTAGCTGACCCGGCGAACTTCGTACCGCCTAACAATCAATGAACTTACAGTTTACTTACACCATTTATAAATCAAGAGCGGCTGTATCGTTTTTAATCATGTTTAATTTATTATAATAAAATAAGGATACAAATTCAATAAAACTACGTAAATGAGTACCAAAATTGCTTGTCAGAAAGACATTTTCTTTATTGAATCCACATGGGGTGGATCGGAGCACGTTTACGCGGATTTTTTTCAACAAATTTTCTTACGTTTTGGCTTAGAAAATTTTGGGCATTGTGGTTTAATAAAGCAGTTTATGAAATAAAAATTATACGCATTCAGTTGTTGGCTATTTGCGTTATTAGCTGTAAAAAAATGTTTTTAGGTCCAAGTCTGTTGCATACACTTGGTCCTTTCAGAGGGCAGGTTGACACGACCCCAGACCGACGATTGACTGATGCTCAAAATCGTGCAAGAAAAGCCCCTATGAAGCAGCATTCGCATTAAATGACTTAAGGCGCGCCAGTTTTAGTATCTCTATTTGGAAAAAATGCACTGCGTAAACGTACTGCATGCGTAAACGCACCACGGTGAGCCCTACACATTCGGGTTTAATGTCTTGCGTCAACCACCTTCTGATAAACAACAGTTTTTGTTTTGTATCAGGCGCAAGATGAAGCGGATGAAGCTAAATAAATATAGCGAAGCAAAGCAGTGACGCAGCGAGGGGAGGCTTTGGGGGATAAACCCCCCCCCCCCCCAAGAGCTTAGAGAATTTTTTAATGAAAGATTTTGTTATTAATATTAGGGGGACGGATGGCTAACAAACAAAACATATTTAACTATTCACACAGCCACAAAACCCACTATTTTGAACCATTTATCTTAAAAAATGTCTGGGGGAAGTGCCCCCACACTTCCCGCTTACCTTAGCGAGTTTTCTATACCCTACAGACCCGTGGTATTAGCTGCGCCCAAAACCCCCTATTCTAGCTACGCACTTGAAGCGAAGGAAGAAATACAGAGGATGGTTTATCGACTCGTGAACATAGCACGCTAAATTGACCATGAGAAAATCATGGGTTTTCATTAGCACATGATCACAAACAACACAAAAACTGAAAGAATGACCATGCGATTTTTTAATCGCTATCACGAATGCATAACGAATTTGAAATTGGATACGTTTAAGCTCAAAAGGGCATATGAGTTGAGATCATGGAATCTACGGAATGAGGACTTCCTAACCTTTGAATTTTCCTTTTAGTAAAGTTGCGTGAATCACATTCATCACCAATTTTTTAATGATCACACACGTTCCGTTGGATAGTTATGGTTGGTTTAGGCTTCGAAAGATCATGAGCACAGAAACTACATTTTTCTGTAAATCGTGCCTTGGTAAGCCAGGTACGTCCAAGGACTTAAAATATTCAGATAGATAGTTGGTGATTTCGTCTTCGTTTGTTACACATTTAAAAGATTCGAATCCATGCAGAGTACGAACTATTTGAATTTACCTCGTTTTAGTCATCCACATCTTCGTTCTTGCTCGCTAAATCAATCATCTTTGATTCGGAACACGGACATTACCGTTTGTCAACAATTGCTTGGAGATTTGTTTACAAACACGGTAGTGAAGTGTCAACTCGAGCTGGGCCACGGCTGGGCTTACAATCAGCTCGAATTAAATTTTAAAAATGTAATTTCAATTTAATTAATATTTTGAATATATTTAGTAATTAAAATGTTATATTGTTACAAAATGCAGTTATTAAAGTGGTAAAAACCAAAATAATTATTTAATTTGTAGTTTTGACCGACTTATCAATTGTTGTGTTACTATAACTCCTAAAAGCATGTCCATAGGAAAGAGATGAATTTTGTGTGTGAAATTATCCTTTTTTTAATGGCCTATATGTTAACCCCGCCTGAGACGAATCCAAAGAACCAAATCTCATTGAAATCGGTGCAGCCGTTCTCGAGTTATAAGTGTTCTAACTAACACGATTTTCGACTTTCTTTTATATATATAGATATTTAGTTAAATAAGCTAAAAATTTCGTTTGCATGGTGATATTCATCGTTGGATTTTACCGAAATAGCCGTATGTATGTTGGTCTCCGTAGGCGTATGTTTCTTACATCCACTTGATTTTTATTTATTTTTTTAATTAGGGTCTGGCGGCAGCAGTTATTATTCTAATATTACCCGATTTTGATCGAATTTCGGATATGCCACTCGGATCTCAGTCCACACAATTTAATAGTAGGGATGGAGTCAAGAGTGCACCCCTTCGCTAACTGTCTCGCTTAGGTGACGTATTGCGGGCAGAAGCCACAAGGTGAAAAATTTCGGGTGTTACTGCTCCAAAACAAAATTTTTCTCATCTCATGAGTCAAAAAGATGCAAAAACGAAATATTCTGGATACGCGTACACTGATCAATCGCCCCGGTCCAGAGGAAGAGGGGGCCGGATTGTGGCCTCATTAGGACCAGGTAAAAGATACAAATAAAATCAAATCAATCTCCATGCTTACTTAGTCCCCATCCTTTGTTATTCAACGCCTAAAGGTTACGTAGGAATTTAAACCCAGTCTTCACGATAAGAAAAATAAACTTTTAAGGCATAAACAAATCTATCCATTTAACCCCATCAAGATGAAAATTTTAACATAGTTCGTGAGAAGAGGAAAATTAACGCCTACATATGTTAGGGTTCAAATTTCTCTTTTTAAATTATTCGGAATTGAGTGTTTTTTTTTCACATGGAGATGGGCAGAAGCATGCAGTTTAATACCCTTAAATTTTATTAACGACTACGCTCCTTTTTTCCCTGATTTCACTATTTTTTCTGAAAAAGCGCGCATTTCGCCTAGGAAACCTCATTGTTGGATTTACTATTAAAGACTCGTGCCAATTTATTAAGGCCAGCGATCAAATAGAAATAGAAAATTCCTAATTATTGAAGGCAGACGATGGAAAAAAAATCATTAATCTTACGCCAATAAGGAGGTGTTTACTGCATTTTGATAATGACCCAAACCATCTGAACTTATGCTGTGCAAATGGTATACCTCCCTTTCATGGATTTTTCTTCCCCGCTCTTAATGAAGAGGCTTTTCAGCTAGTTTGAAAATAATAATTTGAAAATAAATAAGTGTACAAGGAAGTCATGGCATAAATGCGGTGGACCTTCTTCCCCTTTCTTTTGTCCTCTGGACTGGTAGATCCGAATCCTAAGACAATTCCAGCCGTATATCTCCCTTGTTTCCCCCTCCCTAGGACTACACTCATCGCCGGAACGTGCCGACAACTAGAGCACCTCTTTTACCCCTCTCCCTGTCGACCTTCACGGAGATAATATGAACCCACCATCGAGGATTCTCCACGTGCGAGCTCTGCCACTCTTTCCCTCATCCCTCCCTCAGCAACCCACTCTAAAATTTAACCCTCATCAATTTTTTTTCGCCCGAAACCCCGTTGACATTGTTGCGGATGCTGGAGGAAGGTTGAAATACCGCTCAAAAACGCGCCTCACGTAGCCATAGTTACCTGCCTTTTTGTTCGCCCGACTTGTGCGCCCCATACGGCGGCGGACGGAAACTGTTGCATCCCAATTGTCCGATTACCGGAATTGCGTTAAAACGCGCGCGTCGATTGTGTTTTTGTTTCCAAAAAAAACTTAAGTGAACCCGTTGATGGGACACATTAAGAGAATTGTGAAAGCTCCCCTGAAAGAAATTAACTTCCCTTCCATTCCTGCTTTGGACGTGTTTCAAGCCCCCCTTACGACGTCTAATGGAGGCTGGTAGCAATCGCAGGATCCAACAGGAAAAAACGATAGACAAAAATTTTTTTATTTCAAGGTGGTTCCCTTGTTGTCACTCCGGAGAAAAATTAGCCCAAGACGTTTCGAGCTATCTCTCTCGAGCTATCAGGGTTAACGAATTCGTGATTGCTTGCGGACACCGTAATGAGAATCGCGACGACTAATACCGCCACATGAATTTAAATTTCTCATCTCACTCATTTGACTACTTTTCGAACACAGTATTTTTAAAAACCTGGAATAATGCTAGACCTGGTAAATAATACTTATTTAATATAAAAGGCCACTAAATTAATAGTAATGAAGGAACTTATTATGTCTTTATCAAAAAAAATGTTTTATGTCGAATTCGTGTTTATATGGATGAAACAACACAAGTAGTAGTCAGTAGAATAGCTTAAGACAAGAGGATATTCTAACTAAAGAAGAATTTACTTACATATGATAATACAAGCTATGAAATAATTCTAATAATAATAATAATTATGAGAATACAATAATGAAATAATTCATCAGAAGCTATGTATAGAGTATACTCATTTGTGAGAGCGAGGTACGAAGTTGAATGCAGCAGACGAAGATGGAAAAATGAATAGAGAAGTGGAGCAACCGAAGAATGATTAAGATAAAATGGATCGACCGAGTAAATAATGAGGAAGTGCTAAGCAGATCGGGAGAAAAAAGAGGTGTCCTAAATACCCTTGTTAGAGGACGGGATAACTTAATCTGTCACATGATGAGGTATGATCTGATGATATGATATTGCTTGATGAAGAAAATCGTTGAAGGACAGTTGAACGGGGAGAAGGGCAAGGGACGACCCCGAATGAGTTGCATAGGCTAAGTTATTAAGAATGTGAAAGAGAAGAAATAGGTAAATAAGAAAAGGTTTGCACGTTCAAGAGCGATGTGGAGAGTTGCGTCAAACCAATCTTTATATTAATGACCTATGCTAATGATGATATTTCGCCTTAACAGTAAATCCGTCTACTAGATTTCAGTTGAGGGATGTCCATTTCAAAATATATTTCCGTGTTACCGAAAATATAAATTATAGTAACGAACAAAGAAAGGGAAATAATTATAAATGCCAAGAACCAAAAATAAAGGAATGCCATTGAAAAACTTGAGGCATTGAGATGTGACACAAACACATTTTAGATCCCACCACCTGTAAACATTCCTATATGAATCCGCGTGTCTGCCCTAGTGGCATTGCGGTACGGGGTGCAACGATAGTTTGGAAGACAACAATTTCAATAAATAGGCGATATGAAATTGCAATGCAAACTCGCGAATATATCTTTCTCTTAACTTTATATTTGAATTTTATATTTTAATATTCGAGGTATCGTTATTCCAAAGCTAAAATTAATATAACCAAAGGAATTCAATATTTCGCACTCTATATTAAATTATTCAAAACGGCAGTAATTTTTGGCGACCATTTTATTCTCATTTACCCCTTGAACCACGCTGTCTTGAGCAAACGTAGTTTCAATTTTTAGATAAAATTTCCTACTGCCTCAATTGAAATTATCTCCCATGTACATTTTGCATGGAAACAAATTAATAATACTGTAGGTCCAATGACACAATGATGTGACATCGCTAAACAATAAATAAATAAATACTAGCCACCATAACTTCAAACCTGTTGGGAGGAGCATGTATATAAATATAACTAACCGCCAAACCTATGAAGAAGCTAGGATTCATCAAGCATGATGTGGGTAAGTTTTCTGATGAAAAAGTGAAAGAGAAAGTAGTTACTTTTCACTCTTTAGGCCTTACCTTGAACACGAAGCGAACGTATGATTATCGTTCCGACAAGAAAGATTTCCTGATCATATAGGTACGGTAACGCACTAAATGCAAGATGGAACTCTAATCGAACAAAAAAGCCCTTCTAGTTAACCTTTTCTTTATTATGTAAACGGCTGTATTTATTACACCACCGCCAAACGCCTATTGAGGTGGTCTGCTGGGTAGTATGCAAATGCAAATCCACCATTAATTTGCCTACATTTTTGCCTTGCCCGCAATAAATCTACTGAGGAGATCAGTATCCCATAGGCAACTCTTATATATCATACCATTTTTCGATGCATGTGGCTACATTTCATGTCTCATCAATGACGATGAATTTAATTTTTAGCACTATGAAAACAAAAATATGGTTCAGATGTAAATGAATGCATGGTTTCCTGATACGTGCAAATTTGCAGCACAGTATTAGTATAGAAAAACCCGCATAATACCCTAATTACACCCGAAGGATACCCCCAGTTACAGCTATTATGTGGGTGATTCCTTGTGCCTTGAAAAAGGCACAATTAATCCTGTGAAATTCAAAACATCTTAAATCTAATACACCATCAATATCCCCATTAGAGAGGTCAGCCTATAACTCTAAAAAAAACCTGAAATTTACCCGTGGATAATCCATTGAAATTTGAAGAATATTTTGAGCTCTATCGTGGAAAGAGCGAAAATTTGGAATTTTGGAATTAATGAACTTAGGAATTTTATATTCAGGATAAAAATATTAAGATTCTATTAAAAATTTTAAATGAATTCTTGATTAGAAAAACTTTCAGCACAACAAATCGCATTGCCTGAATTTCATCTGATCTTAACGAGTATTTCGCCCCCAATAATTGGCTCTTCATTCCATTGAATACGCGTATATAAACTTAATTTTTAAGCGCAAGTAGCGTTAACCTGATAAAATAGAATTTTATTGCAAAAAATAGAATCTGGTTTTAAGGAATAATAATTTTGAAGCATTGTTTGTATTCAGTTAGCTCAATGACGTAAAGCTATCAATTTCAATATCTGGGGAAATATCTTCACTTCTAGCACTTCAAAAACTTATATGAAACCTAAATATTTATTTTTGAGACATTAAATTTCATTATGTTTAAAATTAATCTTAAATACGAAAGGCTAGTCATAAAAGCGCAATCGATGGAGAATTAGTTTCTACTTTATAGGGGTCACGTTCAATTCACAGAATTTCCAAACTGCGAAATTAAATGTATGCACACATGTACAGGTACGATATTAATGAAGTTCGACTTAATATTTGAACCCTTTCGGAAAGGTTCATCCATTATTAAAATTAACACATGTTTTGACGCTCCGTACACGTTTCAATTTCTCTTAAAATCGTTAAATACAAAAATTCAATTCGGATGTACGAAATAAAACATTGCATTCTAGATGCATGTTTAACGCAACGAGGGCCTGTCTAAAAAAATAATAGATAAATTAATGAACGAATGACATTTGTGGAAACCAGAGAAATGAACAGCCTTTAGGCGCGGACTTCACCCTAATTCACTAAAAAACGTACTCCATTTTTTTACCACAAGTGCATTCCTGAGTCCCATATAGGGTACAGGAGAGAGAAGTGAGCAATAAAAAAAAGACGACAGAAAAGGAAGAAAAGTGAGCAACGCTGAGCAAACAAAACGACCGTTCGAAAAAATTTAAAAAAAGAGAGAGATAAAAAAGTAACAGGAGAGGAGGAGAAGCGGCAGACGACTAGGAAACCTGAGGATCCAATTATTCAGATGACCACGGAGTAGGGCCGCAACACTCATTTCCCATTACCTACACCGATAAGCCCGCTTCAACATAAATTTGATATAAACGCTCGTATAATACGCGGAATCGATAAACTGACCGCCGTACCGGACGACTGCAACACGCTCCGCTGCTAAAATTCATCAAATTACTGGAAATGCTCTCTCTCTTTCTCCCTCTCTCTCTATCTGCGAATGCGGCGGGTCAAGAGAGGGTGGGGAGTGGATGATAGCGGGAGCGGCAAACGGGGAGCGGGACGGATGAGGGAATAGCGAAAAAGGGATGCAGAGCAAAAAGGAGTAGCGAGAGGAGTGGTCTCGGAAAATCCTCTGGATGATTCGGGCATGTCCTTTTATATAATCAACTCGGAGTGCTTCCGAAAACGTGCGCGCGGAAAAAGGGTTTTGCGAGCGGGCAGTGCGAAATCTGCTCGTCGTGAAAACGGTTTCCGTGAGGAGGGGGAGGTTATGAGGGAGGGGTAAATAAACACTCTTTCCCTCTGCCATACTCCACGTGGGAAGACGAATGTGGAAAGATGAACGGAAGGAATATTTAAGCTAAAATATGATATTTTTATTTTTTATTTTTTCCTTTAACACCAAAAACAGCCATATCCCTTTTACAGCGGGGTTTTTGTAATTATACGTACACGAGCATACATGCCCTGGATATGGGAAACCGACTCGAACCCGCAACCTCTTGTGTGGTAGGTAAGGACTTTACTCCGCCGCCACCGAGGCCGGCAAAGAGAAGAACGTAGAAAATAAATACAAAAAGAATACATTCTACTAATTTGCATGACAAGTATAAAATGAGCCAATATTTATACGATAATTACGAAAACTACAAAACTAAATATTAACTATGTTTTATACACCAATGCGGAAAATCTGTAGTTGCTTATCATGAAAAAGGTTTCCGTGAGGAGAAGGTGGGGGTGGAATGCAAAGAAGATGAAGGGTGAATAAGCGCTTTTCATTCTGCCGTACCTCACGTGGGAAGACGAAGGTGGAATGTTAAATTAGACGAATATTTAACATAGAACATGGAGTCAAAAGGAAAGAGAAGAACGTTAAAAATAAATGAAAAATTCTATAAAGAGTTACCATAAAAATGGTGCGGTTTCAGTATTTCATAAAAGGATAATAGATACATGTTTGCAGAGATTTTTCAGAGGTCCCATCCCTGCTTTAATTTTTTCATGAGGGATTTTTAAAATCAGCACTCCGTCCGTCGGATGGGACGTTAAGCCATGGTCACCTTGGCACATATTGTTACGAGTATGCTTATGTCGACGCCAGATTTCTCTCCTGTTGAGAAAATAACGGTAAGTATAAATTATGTAACAGAACTATTTGAAATAAAAAATTCAAAAATAAAAAAAATAAAACATAAATTAATTCTGTTCCCATTTTAACCATGTTCAAAACCACACCATAGCCTTTATGATAACCCAGAATAATGTTCATGAGCTCGACAACTACTATATGAACTACGTAAACTTAAACGTATGTTTTAAACACCAATCGCTAGCAGCTGATGGTGAAAACGGTTACCGTGAGGAAAGTGGGGAGAGGGAGATGATCCGTTTATCCTAATGCCCTTGGTTACCTGTAGGTACGAGATGCTCGTTTACCAAAGGCGAAGGTATCCAAAACAGTAAGTAATGAGATTTCTCAGCTTCATGGAAAATGCAAGGAATAAATTTCCAGTGGAATAGTACTGGCGAGTCGCAAAGAAGAATATAATTACTTCTGACTAAACAAGTTAAGAAGTGAAAAACCAAGCCACGGGATGCTATAAGTGGAGAATTTTCCTTGATGTGAGCGAGGCTCGGGCGTTGACGGAATAAGAGTGAAAGGTTTTGAAACGTGAGCGGGAGAAAAGAGAATTCTTCTAAAAACCTGAAGGAGACGACGGAAAAACTTGGTTGGCCACATTATGAGGCATGAAGATTATTGATTAAGGACAGGGTGACGGAAAGAAAGGCAAAGTGCGGCCCCGACTGAGTTACACATGAGAGGTTATTAGGGATTTAAAATATAATAAATACGCCAGTGTGTAAAGGCTATTAAAATACCCATTGCTTACCTAGGTCAGTGAAATAATACGGGGCCATGCCACCGACTTCTCTCCCTCATTAAAATTCAATTCCTTGCGCAAAATTATAATTTATTATCAAAGGACTAATTTTAAACTACGGAATGGGAAAGTTCTCGATTTAACAAGAGATATTCCCCTTTTAGCTGTCTGTTTGCTACCGAATTCCGTGACTGTAGGTATGATATTGATTTTTTTTTTATTTGTTACATATGTTTTGCGGTTAATAATCGCGAAAGTACCATAAATTTTCGCCATGAATTATCTCACAGAATGTATTCCAATGAGCAGCAAGGTCCGAGGTACGTGCCTTCGATCGTTGAGAGGATATTTCCTCTACTTAAACTAAGCATTTCGAAAGGGAATGTCATATTATACCTTATTTCTATCAATTTTATCAATCAATACTCTAAAATTTACATTAAATGACAAAAAATTAATATTTCTATCTATTTCCTATACGCGAGGGTACAGGAAAGATGTAAACCATTACAATTTTTCATTATGATCAGCAAAATGAAAAAAGTTAGAAGTAGGTAATTACTAATATTTCCCACACAATGCTGAAATAAATCCTACAATCCTTATGAAAACGTTGGCACTTTTCTAAAATACTAAAACCAAGGTGTATAGAATACGTCTTGGATTAAAAAATAAAATAATCATATCTTTACCTATACTGTCATAATTTTCTTTCTGCGAAAATATCGCGCCGTCGCTTCGTATTCTGATTAATGATATGAACATAATTTTCAAATTTGAGCACTTTGACTCGTGTGGGGCATAAACGTTCTACTCCATTAACAAGAAGATTACCAATCACCGTGATTGTTATAGACATAGCAAGCGAGAAGAGAGCGTACTACAATTATGGCCCTCCTGAAATGGCCAACAGACCAATTGGAACATTCCGTAACGCATAAATATTTGCAGACGGAAATGCGCTGTGAATTCGGTTCTAGTTTAAGAGGTGGACTCAAAGAGTGTGAGAAAGCAGTAGAACTGAGTAGGTTTATCCTCTTAGGACCATAGCTCCTGTGGAACATAAAATTTTTAATGCAACTTGTATTCTATTAACTTAAATTGCTAAGTTAACTTATATTAACTTGAAGAACTTAATAGTGATTTTATGGTTGCGTTCGAAAATAAAATATGAAATAGTTTGCACAATTTCTAGCTTAAAATTAGTGCGTGCATTGCCGATAGAATACCAAGATTAATAATGTAATAGTTTATCCAATAACTGCAATTAAAAGAAATAACCACATCACTAAGAAATTCCATGGATTGGCATGAAATTATTACGTACGTTGAAGTTACAATGCAATTATTTAAAATTAACATCATAATTTAACAAAAAACTATGCACAAGAAATTGCTCAATCACTAAGAATTTTGAACGTAATACAGTAGAAGATTCAAATAAATATGCTGAATAGCAAAACAATAAGAAACAAGATCAACTAGGTTACAATAAACATTAGAACATCCAGAAACTTACCAAGGTACTATAGATATGTATATGTGTATATAAGTAAATTCATAGGGTTGGATAGAAAGATATATTAGAAAAAGGACGCGGACAGCGGTGCTGTGGTAGATGGAAAAAGCCATACATCAGTGGGTAAATATGCGGCTTGACTAGGACTCAAACCCAGGACCTCCCGGTTGTCGACCGGGATGTATAGGATTCATATTAATAAAAACTGCTGCGAAATTAAAAGGTAAATTGAGCCAACAGAAAACCAAGAGGAGAGATATAAATAGAGAATAACTAACATTTTAAGCACAGCAGGGAAACGAGAAGAAGCAGTAGAAGGCGATATCACACCGCTGGGCGATTAACGAGGCAATGGGAAAGATATGAAGAGCGGGGCGCGGAGATTGAAAGAGAGGAAATTCGACGGAAAATTCTCCCGCAGGAGAGAGGATGTTTATGAATGGAGAGAAAGAGTTCCGTGTCCGAAAATCACCCACCCACGCCAAAAACCCTTTCCTCGTTGGCCGCACCGTGGAGCGCCCTAAAAAGAAAGTATGTTACCGCGAGTGCATATAGTCTTTTGAATTAATGCTTCCGAGGCAATGATTTCCAAATGGGATGACCATTCACCCAAAAATGAAGATTTCAGAGAGACGCCATGGGATAAATTGAATGAGAGGCAAGCGGAACGTATATTTGGCCAAATGGACTCAAAATCCAACCTGCACGATTCGAAATATTCGGAGAGGGTGAACTTGTAATGCTGATGATAAAACTAGGAAATGCGGCCGGGTACAATACCATACTCACAATCATGGAATAGTAAAACTAATCATTACAATAAAATGTACTTCTTTCCCGGAAAACAATTTCCCGGGATTTCCATTGGCTTAAATCGTAGTATATCACCAACGTTACTATGGACGACTCGTTCAACTTCATTAGGATGAAGGAATAAGTTTGAATGAATATAAATTTGCTGAAATTTCCGTTAATTGGTACATCTATCTCAACAATATTTTGCTCCGTAAAACTTATCCAATTACCCTGATGACGATAGACGAGTAGTCCATTGAAACGTTAGCAATACACAACGATTTGAACCGATGGAAATTTCGAGAAGACTTCACGTAAATAATAGCTTACCTAAAAAATATTTAAAATTCTTTTCTGCAATTGCTCAACATACATTTGGAAAGATCAAAGATTAGTAATAGAAAATTTGGAGCCCCATCGTTGCCACTAATAGAGGCCTTTTTATTGGTAAAAACATAGGTGAAGGAATATGGTCGGGATATTACGAAAATTATCCTAAGAATAGGGTGGTTTCCTGTTATATTTTTACTGCCTAAATCGAAAGATTATAGCTCCTGGAGTACGCATTTCACGCTTTTAGATTTTTAAATGACATTATCTATTTTTTGCGATTAAACGAAAAGTGAAAATTTTCAAGCGCGCGAGAACGCGACGGCTAATGTAAGTAGGAATGATGGGAAAAGCCCGTGTGACGTATTTCTGGATCCCCCTGCCGCCTTTTGAGGTGACCTTGGGGCGAAGCTTTGAGCGCTAATACGACGCAGGCTGCTAGAAGGTAGCGGATTACCCTGCTAACTGGTAGCGCCTGGCTTAAATAAGAATTATTATTACCCTATCAAACGAAGGAAACAGTCCGCACTTAGGCAATTTCAATGGGTGGTTATTAAGAGATGTTTCCGTGAACTCTGTGTCTTATGCATGCATTGGTAATCTCAGACGATGTATAACTGCTATCTACTCGTACAGAAACTAAGCCCCTGTGACGTCACGTGGAGTGGCATCGCATGGGCGCCAATCTGGTCTTTTTCGAATAAGGTTAAAATTGATCATTAACATTCGTCTAAACTGGGATTTCTAAAACCAAATGATTCCTGTATTATGGATACACTAATGGTGGGTAACGAATCGTAATCAATGCCTTTCGTTTTCTTTGATGAAGGAAACTACCCTATTATCGTCTAATACATGGAACAAGACAAAATTATTTGTTTAGGGAGAAAAACACAATGAGGAAATTTTGAAAGAGACTTATAGCCGTTCCTAAGGGTAAAAATTGTCCAAGAGGACTTTAAGCCAAGGAAATAAATTTTATAGTCAAGTTTCAGCCTGTAATGGGTGATTTTCACCTAATGGATCCTAACCTCACACTCACTTCGAAATATTTTGGGAAAGTGAACTTTTATTGCAGAAGAAATTGTTATTTCGGGCCGAGTGGTTTGAAAACTTATGCACTTTGAAAAAGTCGGGGTAGGTGAGTGAAGTCAATTGAGAGACATCATTATCCTGAGGTCGTCTTCAGCGGCGGAGACGAAACTGTAGGTTGATATTCTTAATTGTAACGCTTGTGCACCCAAAATGAGATCGCTGAAACATACTTTTCTAGGATATACGCCAAATACTAAAATTTAAAAGGCGGTTGAAAGAGGTTGAAGGCGGACCGGGATGATTCACGAATGCCTCCATGTCCTGTGTGACCTTACTCAAAGGTAAACACCTTGCAAAGAAATTGAAGCGTTGACAAGTGGAAGGAAGTAAGTCACTAAATGTAAATTTTACAGGAGACGAAAGAAAGAGGTTTGCCAACATTATGAAGCTTATATTGGCAAACTTTGTCAATAGTTGCAACTGATATAACGTACCAATTAACTTTCTACCTTGTCCATATCATTGGCATATACTACCTTTTTAAATTAGTGAAGAGCGACCGCCTCTATGTGGTCAAAGTTCGGGCTTTACTCTCCGGCTGTGGCGTTGTGGGCACGATTTGCACTACTTGTGACATAATATGCTCAGCAGCCCATACCACCTTGTCCGGTATAGTCCTCAAATTTCCCCAGTGATGCCTCGGTAGCTGAATTGGCTAGAGTACCTAGATCGGATCCCGGTCTAGGCGAATGATGGGTTTTTCGCACGAAATTCCAATTTTTCTGACTTACTACATTTCCCATTTTAACGCTTCCATTAATCATTAATTATTTTTTATAAGTTTCTGATTATTATTCAATACCAGCCCTTAGTAGGCACAATGACGGGTTAAATACGGCCATCGTTTTATTTTCATAAGGAACTCCTACGCCACGATTTGGCCCTATAATACTCCCGCACAACATTGATTCGAAAATAAAACAAGCGAAACAGCGCAGTATTTTCTCTAGGTGGTCGTTTAGCAGTCGTTTAAAAAAAAAGAGGGCAAGGGGACAGTTAAAGAGCGTGTGGAGTTTAACCGTGGAGATTTCTTTTAGGGGGTCGCCCAAAGTGGTCTCCGGCGGCAGAGGACGGAACTTCCCCTAATGACCACTCACGGATGAGGCGGCGCGGCGGACTTAAAGAGAAGAGGAACGTATCTCGCAAACAAGGTTTGCCAAAGGGAAATTCCGAGAGAGAGAGGGCTTCGCAAGACAGGTGAGTTTTTGGCCGGGAGAGGGACTAGTTAGCAGTCGGGAAGATGGGAGGGAGGGGGTGAGGAATGGGAGAGGGAGAAGAAAAGGGGGGTTGGGTCCCTCCCCCCCCCTCAAGTCCAAAACCACCCCCCGCCGCCCTTTTGCATTTCACCGTCCTCCCCAAGTTCTCTCTTTATCCGCTTAATTCGCTCAATCTTTCGACAAAGCGACATGTAATCGCATTACGGAGTGAGTGTGTACGCCTGCCTCTCTGCCTTGCGCCTAAGTGAAGGGAGTTTGGTGGGGTAGGGTTTGGGACAAGTGAGGAAGGTGGTAGAGGGAGCAGGTAGGGATAGGAATGGGGCAAGTAGTTTCAAAAGGAAAAAGAGTAGACTTAAAAGAAGATAAGGGATAGATAGGACGAGTATTGGAGAAAGATAAGAGAGAACGAGAAATAGAAAATATGAAAACTATAATTGGGAAAAATAATTTATCTCCATACATTCCCATAGTAGGAGACCAGAAATTAGAGGCAATGAAGAAGATAAGGGGAAGATAGAACGAGAATAGGAGGGAGATAAGTGTGAACAAGGAGTAGAAACGATGAAAACAATAGTAGGAAAATAATTAAAGGAATATCTCTCCACACATGCTCACGGAAGGAGAACATAAAGTACAAAAGGTTGTGAAGAAGATAAGGGGAAGATGGGAAGTAAATAGGATGAGGAATAAGAGAGAACAAGAGGCAGAAGCGATAGTAGCGAAATAATAAAAGTTTTCTTTTCGTAATCTCCTACGGAAGCATAACAGGAAGTAGTGGAGGTGATGAAGAATATAATGAGAGGATAGAACGTGAATAGGGGAAGGATAAGCGGGCACAATAAGCAGAAAAGATGGAAACGATAGTAAGAGATTTAGCAAAATGAATTTCTCTTCCTACTCTCTTATGGAAGAAGAACAGAAAGATGAAGGAGACAAGGGGAATATAGGATGCGGATAAGAGAGGTATTCGGAAAGTACAATGAATAGAAAGAACTGCTGGGTAGTTAGCGCATAAATTCAGGCTAGAGAAGAGTTTATCTCCTGTGTTAGATTAGAAGAGGACTTGGGCAAAAAATTAAGAACTTTAAAAGAGAAAAAAATAAGAACAATCTACAGGTATGATGAGGATCTGTTGATGAAATAGGGATTTGAATGGAATAAGGAATGAAAGAAAATGAGAAAATAGGAACAAGGGCATTATTATTAAATGAGATATTCTTAAAACTAAGTGGAAATATTGCAATGTCTCATTTAAAAAATATTACGAATTTCCACCATATCGTGCCCAACATCATACAAGATGAACAATGGAAAGTAGAATGAGAATACAGAATGGAGGAATAATGAAGGACATGAAATAGAAAGAATGAAAATGAAAGTAACGTGTAGATTGGAAGAGAGTACAAAATAGGTGGGAGAGAGATAATAGTGATAGTACAGTGGCGCCGATTCCATGGGGCCTGAGGGGGCCCGAGCCCCCTCAAAGATTCGTTTGGGGGGACGGAGCCCCATCTATAATTCAAGAAAATATATTAGTTATATTATGCTATGTGAAATCACAAAAATATATTGTTAATTTTTATTTCCCATGTTTGACGATAGTTACCTTTTAAAATAAATTCAACAATGTGTGTTGAAACAAATAATTATAAGGTTAAGCAGGTTAACTGAATCAAGTGGTGTGAATCATGGCAGTGTTTCGGTGCTGCGACACTCTTTCAATTTAGCCTCTTCCCGGAGCAAGACCTCCAATATGGGCCCCCCCAATATTTTTTGTAAGTCGGCGCCCCTGTAATAGTATGCCTTAAGTGGAGAAATTTGGAATTCGGTGAAGGCGGGAAGAGAATAAGAAGAGGATAGGAGGAGGATACAAGAGTGGTAGGAGAGAGATATAGAAAGCGGAAGTCCACCACTCGGCCTGCACATGAAATTCCTACTCCACCAACACGTGCAGGCATCAACTGGGCGCCATTCTACGGCCGCGTTTTCCTCAAAGACCCCATTTGACCATGCAAGCAAGGTGAGGCTGGCGAGAGCGGGCGAGATGAAGCCAAGAGGGAAGGAACTCTCATGAGAGAAGGAGCAGAGGACTTGCTGATTGAGGGTGGGAGAGCGTTGGGGTGGTTTTGACTGAAATGAGGATGCAGGTGGAATCAAGGGCGAAAAATGAATTGCATACGGGACTGAATTAACTTGTACAAAAAATTATAGCCAATATGACCCAAGTGCCGAAAAAAGAGACATTTTCTCGCGTATCACGCGCTCCTATTTTTCCTTTATTTCGGCGTCAAAAACGGGATGAGCGTCTAAAACTAGGATGCGCGGGTCACCCGAGTATTTCCATTTTAAGTTAAACGTGCTAAAATAAAACTGCTTTCTACTTTACACACACAAGTACCTACCTATAACTACCCCTACGGATTTCAATGAGAACTCATTGAGTTCAAAATCAAATTCTTGAGTTGGATACCTCTTGCTGAAAATGACAACTTTTCGTTGAAATCGATCGGAGTAATTATAATAATTTTTGGAAAGTACAAATAATTATCATTTAATATGTTTAACGTTCATAAATTCCGCGAAGTGTCACTTAAATCCATTAATTTAATTGCTTTACGTGGCTCGATAACGGCTAGGAAATCAACAAGTTTTAGCAGAGCAATACTTTACTTTGTTAGTTTATTTTATGTTTCCCAGCCAGTTACTGGCATGCACTGCTTTAAAAGTGAGTATTGGAGAGCATAGCAAAGCATAAACGGAAAATAATAACAAATTCAAGGCCAAAACAATGAGAAAACAAATGACGCTCGAAATTGCACTTAAACTGCACGATCACTGGCGATGGCAAGACGATGGAAAGTACCTATGGCACGAAATAAAAAATTTTTTATCCGGCATTTTTTCTGCCATTTTAAAAGGAAAACGCAGAATATTGTTCCATTAAAAACTTTAACATATTATTTTTGTTTACTTTTTAGGATACATGATATCTTTTCAGGTTTTTTCTATATTATTATTTTCCTAAATTCAATGGCCGAAAAAATCAAGCTGCGCGTTTTATATAAGATCGCATAGTTCATGAGAAAATGCGGTAGATTATAATAGATTACTAGAACAGGCCTTTGATCTACATTTTCCTATGTTATCAACGATTCGAGGTTTCGTTTCCTCTGATAACCATGTAAAAAATATTATTTATCAACCAAATTTACGCAGCAATGTCACTTAGATCATAAGTACAAACGTTCTGCATTTATAGCCGATATATTAAAGTGACCTAGCGCTTTTAATACATATTTGCAAGCACAGAAATTTTTCTTCATTAAAATAATAATAAATTATGGTTACGGCTGCCACTATATAATTCTCCATTACATATCAATCGGCCCATTAGTGACATTTGACCAAAAAACTACCCTCTGCCCTCTGAAAAAATTGAAAACTAATTACATTTTCCAAACTCTCGTCCGGCTATGAACTGCATTCATGGATATAAATATAGCAGCCATCATTCGACTTTACGGTTGGAATGCGCGGAAATGACCTACAATAAATCAGAAAAGGTAACACTGGTATTAAGGGAAACAATTTCAGGATTAATTCGAAAAACAATTATAAGGAGTCATTATTGGGAGCAAGATAGGAAGTTAGGAAACATCTCCCAGAAAAATCTTCCCCGACTTGCCTGATGCCATATAGATATTCGCACTTGCGTCTAATCCGGAAAAATCTTTTGGTAGTTTTGTAAGAATGTGATAGTTCTCCAAGGTGAATATTGCGTTTAACAAAGACACATTGTTTTGATGGCAAAAAGCATTGTTGAGTAAGCTCAAAATTAGAATTATTTTTACTATGACCGGTAATTTGCCAGTTATGAAAGATCTACGGGGAAAAGGGCATTATGTTTAATCTTCATCCAAGCCTGCCCCCTTCACCGCATTAGAGAAATATTTACAGTACCTGAGGCAATGGGCACACATACTGTTAACACTTAACATGAGCATAGTTATCTGCCTCTCATTTCTCATTTACACAACATTCTTCCCTATAACACAGTTTTCAGCATCCATTAAATTGAAACTTGAACCTTGTACGTAGTGGAAGGGCTCCATATTATGAATAAAAGACACTTTGTTACTTCCATAACATATATTTTTTTATGCCCACCGGTTTCGGCTGTTACACCATCATCAAGTGCATTAAATGTTTTATGTAACTAATTGATAATGGTGTAACAGCCAGAATTTAAAAAAATATATTTTGGAAGAAACAAAGTGTCTTTTATTGATAATATTCCAGCACCCACTAAGCAGCTTATATTTTTTGGCAGCACATTTGAGGAAAATGGGCACAGTCATAAGGACATGAGGAACATAATTGCGTTTTGTAAGGAGGCATACGTACATAGGGATGACAATATGACTATTGTTATGTAAGCCTATGAAGCAGTGGTGTAGCCAGGAATTTCGTCCGGGGGGGGGTCCAAAATCAGGGGGGAAAATCTCTGAAAAACAGGGTACTTAATAATGGGTTTTAAACTAATTTTAACACTTTTTATAATCGAAAAACTTCATTTGTTAAAGAAATATTTTTTAAATTCAAGATTTCTCAATATTTTTTCTTTTACGAAGGAAAATAATTGTGTTTTTGTATTTCGGGGGGGTCCGGACCCCCCGGACCTGCCCCCTATGCCACTATGCCACTGCTATGAAGAAAACTATAGTGAGAAGCTCATCTCGAGTGTAGTTTTTTACGGTGACATAAAGTGGGCAATGAGGAACGAAGGAGAATAAAGACTGGAGGCGTAGTTCGAGATGTAGGTGTGGAAAAGAATGGATAAGTACGGTAAATTTAACGGAGGGGAAAAGGAACGACGAAGTGCAGAGTTTGCTTGGTGAGGAGCCTTGGTCTTACTATACATTGAAGATGGAATTTCAAAGAGGGAGGGTGGACAGGCTAGAGTGATCCGAAAAATAATTCATGTGAAATACTTCGTTCCCGAGAGTGTAAACGAAAACCATCCAATTGGCCGAAGCTCAGGGTCGATGAGTAGCTACTACGCGGTGAAACGTTCGGATTGAATGGGTGACGTCATCACATTACCTGCGAAAGGTTTAAGGCCGTCGATTTTTCATTAATATAACTCGGGAGGTTTTCGATGAATCAAAAAACCGGAAATATAGGGGCCATATAAATGTTCAAGCTCTATTAAAATCGACTATAAAATAGAATTGGTGAACATAGAGTAGTGAGAATATCTGAAAATCCCCAAATTCTTAGGTATGAAACGCGAGAATAATATTCTCTTCTAATCACAATGTTGGTAAAATACTTTTGATCATATTTATGTAAAATCCTAATTTTTCATATCACTTGTTAGACTGTTTGCTAAAAAAATGTTACCTACGATTTCATAATATTTTATTATCAGCCTTGAGGAAGAACAATAATGTTCGTAACTTACTGTCGACGTCAAAATTTTGCGCCGATGTACTTTGCAAATTTCTATGTAGACTTCAGTGCATGCCATAATAATGATTAATACGTCATTTTATAGGAAATTTTATGCTCAATTCTGATATGTTTTTGTTTTATGAAAAATTCATAAATGTAGACACCCGAGTGCAATAAATGACTCGGCGCACCATAAAATTAGCCGTTTTGTCAACTTCATGAACTTTGTAACTCAACTTAGGGAAAACTACAACGTCTACAACATTCATCTTCCACAATAAGCTGCAAACATTAATGCAAATTAATAAAATGGCTGTTGCGTATTTTTAGAACGCATATTTTGCTGTAAATTAACTAAAATGTTTAAACACTATCTATTCCTACAGTTTACCCCGAAAGAAAAAATAAAATTGATAGAAACACTTCTTAATTTATTTGCAATTTTTCTATAATCTATAAAAATATTTACATTTGTGAATTTTAATAACTTCTATTAATGTCAGGTTGCCAAACGGAGCTGCGCGGGTCATTTTTTGATTCCGCGTATCTTGATTTATGACTTTTTCATAAAACAAAAAATAAATCAGAAAGTACAGTGGCACATTATTTTGACGCCAATAGTGGATGTACTAAAGTTTTCGTTTGCAGATCAACATCTCAATAGATAAATATTACTATAGAGAGATCAAGAAGATTTAAAAATCTATGGAATACTCTCTTCGGATATCTATGCATATTTAATGTTTGGAAGGAAATTTCTTAGCTTTTCTACAAAGCTAAGAAATTTCCTTCCAAACATTAAATATGGAATTCTACAAAGTAAAGGCCTCAACAATTCAGTGCATATCTATGCATAGATATATTGCAAATGTAAACTGATACCTCCCTACACATTTCAGTCGGAATTCCGTGATACAGTTTGAAGAGGTGGAGGTAGAGTTGGGTACACGAGGAATACGAGAAGCGGTAGAACAGAGGAAGAGACGGAATAGGAGGTGTACGAGTCGGGGAAGCAAGTAATGGGCCGACGTATGCGACGGACCAACTGCCGGGAACAATGGAGCCATTGCGTTAGTAGTAATGGGCAACGGCGGCAGAGTCCAGCACCGTCGAGTATGATGAAAATCGTAATGCGCCACGAGTATAAGGGACACGGTTTTAGCTATCCCTGAAGTTGAAATCGGGATTAACAACGCTGAGGTAACCCTTTTCAGTGCATCGAAAATGTAGGCGCAAGTCCACGAGGCCGTGACTGACGGATATGTGGGAGATATACAGAATGGTGGGGATGCATGTCTTTTTTTATTTCAGCACGAGGGAATACGGTGTATCAATGCATGGACGCGTCTCTCATTTCCTTGCGTTATAGGCAAGAGGGAATTGAAATCTCAGGGCGATTGGTGGCACGGAGCGGAGTCACGAAATATATTTCTAACCTCAATCCTCCCATCCAGAGTAGCAACCATACACATACACGTACGTGCTCTAATTCGTGTACCCATAACTTTTAAATCATTACGTGAATAAAGTGCATGAATATTCCTTGATATTTTCTTTATTAATATATGTCAATTCATACATCATATCACAACAAAGTATCCGTTTCGTATTCCCGTAAGGGGATAAATTCACTGTCCGTCACCTTCGCAGTAGTTTTCTTCATTATAGATAAAAATTCGCCTTTTTTTTACCTAATTAGTTTTCTTGAAAACGCATTGAAATAAAGTGCTGGTGCCCATGGAAGCAGGCTTCCACGCGTTTATAATCACTAAGACATGGAAGAACATCTAACGAACGCTTTTTTTATAGAATGCTAATGCGTTCTGCCACCTTCACAATCATGGACTTAAAGTATATGTAACTTTACTCGTACCCGCAGCATATATTTTAAACATATCTATGTTTGTTCGTTAGGTTGAAACTGGAGTAATACTTATATAATGGCAAATGTGATTTCATCTCCGCTTTTGATATCTTTTGTATTCACAACTTATATACAGAATCAACTATTTGATTACGGACTCAGGGTACCTAACAATTTGCCGTTTTCTCACTTAGACAACTTCGGAACTCATTTGTGCCATAAAAAACCAGCCATACCAAGGATATTTATATAAACCAAAAGCTGAAAACTTCAGAAATTATACTGTAAAAAGAAAATAAGAAAAATATGATAAGTTCTTCGCCATAATTAAAACAAAATTGTTATACAAAACTCATCACATAAATGTCTTAGGCTTTGGGTTTTCAGGCACAATTGAGTTTCTTGAATTTGACAAAGTTGAGAAAACGCCCAAGTTTTAATTGCGCGAAGTTCGTAATTCGCTTGCTGCATCCTTAACTTCGAATAAATCACACATGCTAAAAATATATCAAAAAAAGGAAATAAAATCACATTTGCAATTATATAAGTAAATGTTACTCCAGTTTCAACCTATCAAACAAACATAGATATGTTTAAAATGAATACAGCGGATACGAGTAAAGATTTAAATGTTCAAAGTCCATAATTGTGACAGTGAAGGTGTGCCAAATGTAATAAAAACTCGTTGATGAGATGGTCTTTGACGGCTTATGGATTGAAAACTCGTGCAAGCGTATTTCTTTGGGCACGTGTACCTAATTTTGATGCATTTTCAAGCACTGTAATAAGCCATGTACCTATGTAAAAAAAACGACCACGAGTAGACGGAATTTAAATTTTTGTACGTACGAGAACACGAAACGGAGAATGTGGGGTGATGTGCTGTCGAATATTTGCAACGCGAAAATTCGGCCGTCGAGAGATTATTAAAATGACGGTAGCCGAAGGGCAGGCTGCTTAGTATCCGAAATGCTGCATCAGGTTTTTCTTTGCTCCTTCTTTCATCGTTCAATAAACTGTCTGGGGTAGCGATACATTTGATACCTTGGAAAGACAGGTTTTCAAATTCCATTCCTGCAGTTCATGCCGGCTTCCAGCGCACGCTTTCTCAAATGAAATTTCTTCCTGCTCTATTCACTTCCATTTGAAAATATTTCGACAGAATCGCTCGCCGTGGATTACGCGATAAATACTTGCTCTTAATCCTTCGCTCAGACTGAAGACACGTGGCTGAAAATAAGCGAAGTTCCCCGAAATTGGATCTAACGAAGAAAAATAAAGTGCGAAAAATCAAATACATGTTCTGAATCTCTTGAAAAATCTATGCCACTCATCATGAAGAGGCTCTCCATTAGGGAAATTAGCTATCGTAAAATATTCACGAAATTTGTTCAATAAGGTAATATGTAATACCAAAGCGGTTTACAATAATGCACGGCGATAATCGACGAATCGATCGACAAATAAGGCGAAATAAATTTACATGGAAAACGTTTCTGTAACAATCTCTATTGTTATGAATTAAAAAGCTCTTATAATTTTGAGTTTTGAATTTTAGCACCCATCCGTCAAGGCCATATGAGGCATGAAAATGTATGTAGTGAAACAAGAATCATTTATTAAAATCATTGAAGTACGCTGGAATCCTTTAAGTTGTACTATCCATGTTACATTCTAGTCAATGTACCAGCCTTAGGGGGAAGTGCTACGACACCAGTCATTTACATGTAGAAGAATACCAAAAAATTAGGTGCTCATTGCGAGATGCTATGATGCCCGAGCTTGAGCTAACATTTATTTATGTGCTCCATCGTTCGGGGAATAAGAATTTCCATACTAATCTGTTCGGGAAGATATATTTGTCAATTTATCGTTTCCATAGGACCAAGAAAATGAATGTGAGGATGCAAGATGGATCAATCGTGTCACACTGAAAAGCTTCTGTTCATTATTGCTCAAGTAATCAAAATTTAGCGAATCACCTCCGAGTGTCTAGTTAGTTATTTATATCACGGATAAAATCTTTCCGTTCCGGATCCCGCATACTTATCGCTTATCCGAGGTGCGCACTGTAGAGTAAGAAGTGGCAAAAAGCACTTTTTCGCGAGGGCTTCGATGAACAAATTCAAACTTATTAAGTGTTATGTCACAAATATATCTTGCACGTGTTCTCCACGATAGGTTCGAATATATTTTACCTGCCAAATAGTTAACGTCATCTGGCGGCTATTTCTTAACTCCATCCCCAACACATACATGGAGGGTAGATTAGACGCCCTACGCAAGAATTTTACTGCTGTGCAATTACCGAGATGCAGTGGTCTCCACTCTTGGATCGACACTTGGACATTGTTAAGACTCGACAGGAGGATTTGAAAACAAAATAAGGAGAGATATGTAGAAAAGATTTTTGAGCATAGCATCTGATGCGACGAAATCGGTTGAGTGGATTAAATAGTCTGAAAAATAGTTAGTTGAATAACATATTTAAATAAGTATTAATTTTTTAAATACTTATTTGAATTTTCTAATTTCCATCAACCTTCATGTTAACTACATTTACTAATATTATGTACAAAGTGTGCTTTTTTCGTTGTGTTAAGTATTTTGGGCATAACTTATTTTTCTATTTTTATCCTTTTCTTCTCCAGTGTCAATTTAATACAAAATACACTCCCGTTTACGATTTAAAAATAAAACGAAGCCTTGGCTTGGTAGAGTAAACATTTCTATTTCATAGCTACCAACCCCAAGAAACCGAGGCCCAGTGCAAATAGATGAGCTGTCTCAATTTTCATTTTTGAGTCGATTGATACAGTCTTCATTAAAATCCGAATCCGCAGAGCTTCGATGAATGAGTTGTGCAGAGAAAGGAACACACATTCACGCCAGGCGCAGAAAACAGATATTCTTTTTTTTTTGGAAGATTGTTCAAAAAGAGGAGTACCAGCTTATGAAAAAAACCAATGGCATACCCGTATCGGAGGGTGGTGCATACACGTAGGGATGAGGGAGGGTTAATATGAAAATCAGCTCTCCCATTACCGAAATGGAGAGGACCTATTCCATTGCAGAAGCCACTTCGAAATGTGCTCGTGAGCGTAAAATTCAATGATGAGTGAGAGAGAGAGTCAAGATGATATAGTGAGAGGGCGGAAAGCGACCAGCTTCTCCTATTCCGCCTCCCCACCTCCCTTCCTCAAAGCACACAGGCCCGCCCCGCCCCGACCCCTTAAAAAGCGAAATTACGTACACTCACACACTGACAGACGCGTTAACAGACAAACGGACAGAGCGGACGCTAGGCATCCGCAGCCGTCGACACCGGCCCCTATCGATGACTGTAAATCGACCGCGAATCGCGTGTTCGACACACCGGCGGCGGCTCGAGTATTTCACTCA
This sequence comes from Ischnura elegans, assembly GCF_921293095.1. Classification (NCBI taxonomy): domain Eukaryota; kingdom Metazoa; phylum Arthropoda; class Insecta; order Odonata; family Coenagrionidae; genus Ischnura; species Ischnura elegans. The sequence continues at coordinate 14,521,584 of NC_060254.1, forward strand.
CGTTGATCGAACAGAATCCATTTAGGTGCAGAGTGAGGGTGGGAGAGAGAGAGAGAGGTGGAGTTGGACCAATGGAGTTTGGTATGGGAAGGCATGAGGCTCCATTAAAGGCTGATATTAATGGAACCACCGACAGAGCTCAACAGCAGTACCCGCACCCTCCCCACTCTCCTGTATAACACACGCTTGCCAACCCAACCGAAACAGGGAACGCGGACAAAAACCATACGTCCTGGCAAAACGGACGTTTAGCGACGCCCAAACGGCGTTGAAAACGGAAGGCGATCAGACAACAAGGGAGGGGGATAGCCCTTTCTCCACAAACACAGCCCCCACCATAGTAACTCCCGTAGACCCACACAGATGGGGTTGGGAACGCACGAGGACGACGGCGGCGCCGCCTATACAGTGTCCAGCGAAGCGTGACGCTCGAGTCTGCGCCGCCGTCGTAATCCTGCCGACACCAACCAACCCAACACACAGACGGACGGACGTGGGCACAGAAGCGCGGGAGGGTGAAGGTGGTTTTGCAGCCGTTCTGGTCGAGGGACTCCCGGCATTCTGCACAGACGAGGCCGGGGGTGCAGCGTGTCTGGCACGCCTCCCTGTGCCATTCAATGCGGCACGTGCCATTCTCGCCGAGTAGATGCATATAGGAGGCGAAACGAGCTGCCACCCCGGAATCCATACGCCCATTGCACTGCGCTCTGCTATTCCTTAACTACTTTTGTAATCTTTTATATATAACCGGTGATTCCCCCCACGATAAAATATAAACTAAAAATGGCAACTTCCACACTTTAATATGAAACTCCACTATTGACCATTATTTTGACATTCTATATCATTTTCAAGGTCAAAAAATGAAAGGTGAATGACGTAGAAAATGACGTAGAATGTCGAAGCTATGGTCAATAGTGGAGTTTTTGCCATGTTAGTTAATATTTTATCATGGATATATCGCATATCCACCAAGTCAAGCCTTAAATGATTTTATGCGGCTATTCTCCCCCTTGCTGAGTCCCACGATGACAAAAATCTCATAATGCCAGCAAAAAAAAGCTAATTTTATATCGTTTACACCTGAGCAATATTCAATATAAATTTTATCTCTCCAGTTTGGCAATTGAATAACAACAATGATCACCACAGTGAAAAATGTTTGCAAGTCGTAAGATATGTTTGGCGACTGGAGAAAGCTTCCAGGTGAGATACGGAGGAGACAGAGGGTTTGGATGAAGCGAGTGCAGGCAACATGACCTGTACAAAGTAGGGTAACATGTTAAAAATATGCAAAGGCCGCTAGACACGGTGAATGATCATGCAAATGATCATGCTGAATGATCATGCGAGTGAAATCATTCGCCGTGTATAACGGAGAAATTCGCGAAGGAACCGTCTTGCGCATCTTCATACAGTAACAATTACTACATGTTCTATTTTGCATGCATGATCCCGTGAATGATGTTTTGATCATTCTCCGTGTTTAACGGCCTGAAGTGGGAATAATGTAACCTAAGGTAAGCGAGGAAGGGGAAGGAGGAAAGAATTAATAGATTGAATTAAATGGAATAGGCCTTAGGGTGAACAGGGTGGTTTCCTATTATTTTTTATTGCCTAAATCTAAAGACTATTCTGGAGTACGTATTTCACACTTATAGATCTTTAAATGACGATATCTATTTTTCGCGATTAAATGAAAAGTGAAAATTTTCCAGCGCGGGAAAACACGACGGCTAAGAATGAATGCTGGGAAAAGCGCGCGTGACGTCATTCTGGTTCCCGCTGCCACAAAGTAAGGTGACCTTGGGGCGACGATATGTGCGCCGCTGCTAAGAGGTAGCAGACTACCCTGCTAGCAGATAGCGCTTGGCTTAAATGAGGATTATTAATACCTTATTAAACGAAGGAAACTTTCCGAACTTAGGTAATTTTAATGGGTGATTATTAGGAGATGTTTCCCTGAGCTCTGTGCCACATGAATGCATTGGTAATCTCAGACAATGTAAAACTCCCGACTACTCGTATAGCATCTAGGTCCCTGTGACGTCACGTGGAGTGGCATCGCATGGGCGTCAATCTGGCCTTTTTCAAATGCGGTTGAAATTGACCATAGCCATTCGTCTAAACTTGTGTTTCTAAGACCAAATAATTTGTATATTATGAATACACTAATGGTGGGCAACGAATCGCAATCAATGCTTTTCGTTTTCTCTGATGTAGGAAACTACCCTATTGGCCTGAAAAGGAAGGTTCACGATGATAGGGGAGACAGCCGCAGTAATTGGAAACGCTCTCAGAATCTTCACCGTAGATTACTTTAACAACAAAAGCCAAGTAATCCTACATTTATTACGGAGGCTTCCGCGGTTAGTTGATTGGTGATGGTTTTCCGGGTTTACACCGCGTTGATACATGTTTTGCGGACGACAGTTTCGGGACAGATCTGCAAATCATTTGGACCCGAAGACGGGAGCTGGAACGCGCCCGAAACTGTCGTCCACAAAACATGTATCAACGCGGTGTAAACCCGGAAAACCATCAATAATCCTACATTTCTTTGCAATCCTTTATACAGCATTCATCCAAGACCTGAAACGTGAAATTTGCCGCCAACTTATCACGAATTGGTGTCGTCATTAAAACTTATTGCGATTAACTCGTTCAAAGAAAACTCCACATTGAAGAAAGGAATACCATAAAAGAGTGTAAATCAGAGTAAACCTCATAAGGACGATGCAAGGAGGATAAGCTGATGAGAGAAAACGCCCTCGGCATTATATCGTGACGCCATCAACTTATCTGCGAAAGAATTTAGGCGGTAGTCGCGATTTGGTCGATATTCTGTCGATATGTACGGAACGGATTGAAAAACAGAAAAATACGGGTCTCATTACTCTTCATTCTGTATCACCATCGATAGTAAAAATAAATGGCTGAACAAGTCCACTCTGTCTCCTTCCCTAGGATCACTCATAATAACATTATAACTACAATTTAAGTCCATAGCGGGATGAGAATGGTGAAAATATTTCCAGCAGATGTTTTGAAATTCCCTGTTCACAAGCGAGACTCTGAGACACGCGATATATAGTTCCAGTATCACCACAAGAGACTAAATAAAAATGCAGAATTTAATATCCTGTTAAAAACATGGGATAGAGGACCTATATTTTTATTAGACAGTATTTAGATGAGCATTCAGAAGAGCAAATGTGATATTTACTTTAAATACAACTCATTATAAATAATTAATTTATTAAATGTTGTAGCCCTTCACCACTTTTTCCTTCCTGATTTTGGCGATGGGTGATTAAGGATTCATATTTAGAATTTTTCGTGACATAATTACCAACGTTTCGCTTATTTTTTTCGATCATCATCACCGCTGAGTACACCAATGTTTAATACATATTAGGGTTTCAATGCTATCATTTTTTTTTGTTACTTACTTACCAACGCGATTGGAGCAAAAAATTATGCTTATCATATTTTAAGTACTATTTTGTCGTAGAGTCTGTATTTCACCACGTTTTCACAAATTCACTTACTTGTCTGTTTGTCTTTCCGCGAAAAATCTTGCGACTGAACTTTGACCGGCTTACCGATTAGCTATCCGCTCAAAATTAGCGGTAGAGCCGTGCAACAATGCATTCGTACGCTATTTCAGAGGCGAATTGTGCGAAAAATCCACAGAGAATAAAATCATTCGCCATGACCAGGATTCGAACCCGGATCCCCCGAGTTCCGGTCGAGAGCTTCAGCCTAGGAAGCTACCGACGCGACGTGTCATTCTCCCCTGTGGAAATTTGAGGACTATACCGGACAAGGCGGTATGGACTGCTGAGCATATGATACCACGAGCAGTCCAAATCATCTGCACAGCGCCACAGCCGGAGAGCAAAGCCCGAACTTTGACCACATAGAGGCGGTCGCTCCAGACTAATTAAAGAATACCGGGACTAACCACGGTAATATCTTTGCGGAGTCACCCGCAATGCACAAATTGTGCGAAAAAGCAGTGTGCGGTAGGAGACGACGGAGCATACATGTTAACGATTTGCAATAGCTCAAAAGAGTAGCTATTCGACGGCGAGCGAATGTTAAAAAAATCAATTGTTGTAATGATAGTACAATAGAACAAAAATAAATCATAAATACTCGTTTTAAATAATTATAAAAAATATTAAAATTGGTTAAAAATTAATTTAAACACCCCCATTTTTATTTGAACTTAAAAGAAGAAAATAAACCTGCCTTGGCCCGTGGTCCTAGGTTTAAATTGTACAGATAAAACAGTACATTTTTTTAGATATCGTGTGCGTGTCAAGCCATGGGCGTGAGAGAACAACTAGAGAACTCAATTCCATATTTACCTCCTTCCTCAATTTCTCGGAAACCTTATTCACCAAGCTGGACTATCACATATAAATGTTGAAATTGATGCTCACTACGTTTTTTATATTGAAAAGGTAGTCTTGTAACTGTGAAATTTAAACATCCAGTTACTCCAGCAAATGTCGGTACAAAAAAGCGTATTCTTGGCACGTCTCTCGGGCGTTCAATGAGGCACGCGCGCCAATACCGTGGAGTCGGCTCATAGTCTGCGGCACAACCTCCTCTTCGTCCATAGGTCAAGGAAACCACGTACGACGAGAGACGCGCGCCGCGTGGCTGCTCTATCATCCCGCGACACCCTTTGTGCGACGGGGCAATGGACGAGGCTAATTTTCCCTCTCTAACTGCGAATGTGGTAATTACCTCATTCATGAAATTCACATTCAATTCAATTGGCAATTTACCTCTTAATAAGGTACTTCGCTCGTCATATCTTTGATGCATCAAATAACGATATGGAGATAAACCACACTAAAAAGCTACTTAAAATTAGTAATGAACAAAAAATTATATCTCTATATACGTTCGCAGATCGTACTAAAACAATAGAGGTGTAAACGGAGATTCACTAGATGTTAATGTATCGGTGAGTAACTTTTCAAATTCTGTATTTTTTGTCAGCAATGAAAAATACTTATAAACATTTTTAAAATACTGTGTAATGTGCAGATGCTGAAATCAGGTTATAAGGAATTCGAAGATTCACAAGATGAAGTTAAATGAAAATAATAAAATCAATACAAAACTGGCTATTAATCGTACGCGCTAGATAAATGTGGAAGAAAAATTCCCCTAACCAAGTCCCAACAACCAAAGAACAGAGACCAAAATTCAGGAATGTCCAGTAAAACAAAACGATGAATCCGCTCGTAAAGATAAAATCTAGCCTCAAAACACCAGGTGGTCATATCATCCCTCACACTCCTCTAAAACAATAAAATAAAAGCCATCGATCAAAACGGATTTTAGAATTCCCTATCCAAACACTAAAAAGTACGCGGATGCAAGGAAACGCAAACCAATCCTAGACTGAAATCCATTCGAAATGTATAATAACAAATGTACTTAGAACCTGACCTAACGAGGTTTTGAGGAAAGGCGTCGTTCACACAGATTCGAGATCGAAATGCATTAAAAGAACTCGGTTGGTATATGGAAGGGAAAGATAAATAACGGCAAAAAATATCTTCCTCATTCGGCCATTCTTTCAAATCTACGCTTAAAAAGGCGAATGTTCCCAACAGCTATTCTTGAGTAGGTGCTGAGAAAAGTTGGGGAGGAAAAATAAATATTTGAAACCATAGAAAAGAGAAAGGGTAATCGGCAATTGGCATATTTCGACTGGGGAGAATATTTCAAATTAATTAGTCGAGGGAGCAGTCGCAGGAGGAAAGAGAAGAGGATGAAGAAGGCTGAAAATGACATGCAAAGTGATGATAAACATTGTTTACAGAGAAACTGGGGGACGAAGAGGCCCGGGAAACGAGGAGGTGGAGACAGCTTTGTTGTTTAGGACTTGCTTAAGGCCAGTCGTCAAGTTGATGCTGATGACTATTCATAAGTTGGAGATGTCACTAGAGTTTGGTTTCAGTAGAGTATGAGCAACAACGAAACGTGAGAGGATGATGCGCGAGGACGGAAGAGTGTGGGAGAAAAGGTGACCCGCTCTGCAGGAGTTTGTGAGGTCATCCACTAAACTGCATACGGATGAAGGGCGAATTTTTCGCAGCAAATGGCTCTAGAAACGAAAAAAAACTCGGGTCTATTAATTGCTTAAACTAGATCAAAATCGAAAATTTTAAAAAACATCTGGCGTAGGAGCTCATTTGAAGACAAAAAAACCATGGTAGCTTAACATGAGGATATAAATGGGATCAGTTGGAGATTTTAACTTACTATGCAAGAATGCTTCAGTACAGAAGAAGAAAGAAACCTATTAACTACTTCCTGTGTTCTTCTTAGGTATATTTTTACACGCATTCAACAATATTTATGAGATAAACAATGTATAATAAATCGCCTACGGTGATACATTGTGGAAGTTGCTAATCCTCATAACAAACACAATTATTTGAATGATAGCTGACCCAGCTTTCGGCAGCTCAGAGCCATTTTTTTGCTGAGCTGGTTTTTTGAGCAGCCATAACGCGGAATAACATTAAAATAAAAATGGATTTTACATTTGTTTTTTATTATGGAGAGCTCATAGAACATGATGGAAAGGAACGCCAGGCGCGTAGTAGCGTATGGAATACGTGCCATTGGTAACCAAGCCCAGATGCAAGTACGTGCTAATGGGTACCGCAAGGGACAATGCTTGGTCTGCTGCAATTCCAACCGCCACCAGACGACGAAGACCACCTTCATCCGACGTGCATTCGTAGAGAAGACCAATCTCTCCAGTTTCCTCCTCCGACTGTGCCTCCTTGAACACCCCTTCTCTTAAACACTACTGTCTCCAACGCAAAACCCTTGGCTCTCACGTCCGTACATTATCCCACGCTTCACGCCTACCCCTTTCCTTGGTGACCGCCCTCCCCTTAGCAACCATCTCCAGCCTCCCCCCTAATCCAAAGCGAGTAGTCTCTCCATTTAGCCGACTGATTTTGAATCAATTTAAGCCGCACAATGGCGCGTCGAGAACCAATTTCAATGCACACAGGCGGGACAAAGTGACAGTGAGAGAGACAGATATGGAGAGAGAGAGATGTAAGGGTAGGGGATTGGTTTGAGAGGGAGGCAAGGAAGGGAGAGCATTATGAGAATGGACTGTGGTAGGATCTTGAATATAGCAATTCATTTGTTAGTAATCGATGTGTCACTTGAATACCTTGATGCGATCAAGCTTTCCAGGCTTCCACCGCGTTGTTTGTCTTCTAATGACGACAGTTTCGACGATAATCCCACCATCACTTTGGACCTGAAAATGATTGCGTTATTTTGGAGAAATATTTTTTGTCATCACAGCAAACAACGCGGAGGAAGCCTGGAAAAATCATCGCATCAGCAATTTACCGAGAAGGCCTTCGCAGGGACATAAATATTTCGTGCATTTTTGTAGCTATTTCGATGCAGTGGATTACTGTTATTAGTAAGGTAATATATTTTTCTGTAAACGTTGTATTTTTAATACTTATAAGCTATATTTTTGTCTACGGCAAAGAAGTACATGGAAAAGGGTTATTGAAAGATCCTTCGGCAGCTGTAACCGAACTGAACATAGATTTTTCACTATAACCGACGTCATTGAAGTGTGGGTACAGGAATCTCACGCTAGTTGTTTCTTACAGATAATTCATAGCTATTATTTTTAATAAATAAACCGTGTCTATGTTTGAGGGTGGGGTTACTAATGATGCTTTTGGGGGTAAATGTGCCATAATCATTAAGCAGGGGATATGAACGCCTGCCAGAAGGAGTGAGGGTTTAGTGCACGAAATGTACCAATACACGTATGCATTTATAAACACGCTAAGAATAATTTACTTGTCTCTCCATAGACATGTTCTAAGTAAGGGCTCATTTTGATTCCAAAACGTTCAAGAGTTTTCAAAATCCTGACTACATATAGTCGGCGGCTTACGCATATCCGAAGCCCGCTTTCCTTCGGATTATTTTTTTCATTTATTTTTCCGCCGGTAGATTCTTAACCACGAAAGATTCTTTATGTAAACCCAGGGCTTTCGATTGGCAACCAATAACTCCACCCACAAGGAAACCATACTCCACACTGGCTAATCTAACAACCTTAATTCTTGAATTAGCAGCTGGCTTAAGTAAACAGTTTACGGAAAGAAAACGCAAAATGATATATAATAATACCGATCGAAAAATTATCTTCACAGCTTGATGGCGCTTTTAGAAAAAATTATTGTATACTTATCGCCATCTGTTTGAAGTCTTTGTAATCCAGTTTGAATTCCCACCAATTAAATTCGTTCTTCATTTATTTTCAAAGTAAGTCAAATTTGTGCTGATTGAATAAGTCAAATTTTGTAACTGCCCCACGTGTTCCAGTGCCGAGGGTAGGCAGTCAGCTTTTGGTCGTCATGTAGAACGGGAGAGTTCTCCCTTTTTTGTATTATATCATCAAACCGAAGTATTGCAATTTCGATTACCATAAACCGCCCTGGTCCTTCGAATCATTTATCTTTGTACCCATCGCGTACACCATTTATTATTCTTTTTCAGAACTAAAACAGCACACTGCCTTACATAAGGTATTGATATTGAGTTTTGCTGTTTCTGAGTCGCATTTGTATGTCCTTTCCGAAGTTTATTTCACAATTCTACGTTAAATCCACTAGCAAATCAAGGATGCTAAGCGCATAAAAAAATGAATACGACACAGCGCGTTCCAAAGCGTCGCGCTAATTTTCCCGTTATTTCAAATTCGACCAAATTCCACAATAATTTTATTAGACTCCGCGCTTGGTTGTTCTATGCCGCCGCCTTTGCCATATGAGTAGTGAAATCTCACGCTAGAAGCTGAATACGGATTATTTATTGTTAATTTTCTCTATAAGCCGGCCTTACGTTTGAGGGTGGGATTATCATAGACGTTTTTAGGGGTATATGCGCCATAATCATACATAGAGGAGAACACCTGTTTGGAGGGCTGTGGGTGCAGTGAACTTAATGGACCAATACAGGTAGGTATAGCAACAATATGCTGAAAGTACTTTATTTGTCTCTTCATGCATATGGACTGGGTGTAGGCTGATTTTGATTCCAAAACACGGTAAAGGGGTTTCAGCGTCCGGCCTGCATTGAACCAGAGCTTCCGCATGCTCTAAGCCCTTCTCCCATGAGATTTTTTTATTTATTTTTTGGCCGGTAGATTGTAAATTAAACCGCTATAGAGAGAGAGAGAGAGAGATAGGACCCGTATACGAGTATGTATATCCCGGGTCCTGTCCCATCTATGAAAGGACTCGAGTGAATAAGAGATATAATGATAAAAAGGGATAGGAATGGTTAGCGGGGCAGTGTACACTGCACAGATGAATCTGAATGAACGTATGTATGTGGCTGCACACATTTCGACGATTAAATTTCAGCGTCCTTACGAATAGGGAAGAGTGTGGGGGGGAACGTCACGTTCCTACCACGTCATTCCCTATATAGCGATCCGGGGGGGCATTTTGCGAAAAGCTTTATTCAAATTCACTCCAATTCCATACATGGACATACATATTGATTTCGACTCCAAAGTCCTTTCCAGTAAAAATCTCTCTCGCTTTTTAGGTCGACAAGAGAGGAAAGGAGAGGAATTAAAAATATCAAAAATATTCCCTAAAAAATCGAAGGCCCAAAAAAAATAATTTTCTAAAAATTTCATCCTCAAAAAAGTATAATGCTGAATGCTCATTCAGCATGCATCCGTTCGCCTTTTTTTAGTGAAAGAGAAAAGTGGATAAAAATATTTTAAATGAAGAAATTTTCCGGTATAACAGGACCCAAAAATGAGTAAATATGTACAAAAAAATTTCCAACCCGAAAAATGGAATGATAAATCTCCATCCAGCATATATCCGTCGAACGAAATGAACGGGAAATACTTGGGAGTCCGTCCAAGCGAAACTAAAAGCTTTTCAATGGACGGATTCATTGGGAGTGAGGGGGTGGATTGGCCACTCACCGTTCCCTCATTACGGCTAATATGTCGGGAGGGGGTTAAATCAGGCCTTGCGAGCGAGAGACCGCCGAAATGGCTTTGAAAGCGAAGTCAATGGCACGACGATGCTCCATTTTGGAAACAGTGATGAATGCCGGAGGAGTTATTTTCGGTCGGAGGCTAAGTGCGGTCGGTCAAAACGGGAACGGATTTTGAAACCGCCAATCATGCGGACGTGGCAACATAAATACCATCGCGAGTGCAGCTCGAAGATGAGGGATACAACTTCAGGGAAATGTGATCCGACCGGTGGAGGCGAAAGCATGTTTCTTTCTCGGCGTGTAGCCACACACGGGGAGTGAATAGAGACGGCCGCAGTCCGACCCGTTGTGCAGTGATGGAAAAAATAAATGCAAAGCTCACGGTTAGTGACCAAACTGATCAACTACTTTGGGCATCCACATTCAGCCTCGCGTTTATTTTCAATAGGGTGGTTTCCTATTATTTTTCATTGCCTAAATCGAAAGATTATTACTCCTGGATTACGCTTCACGCTCTAGTCTCAAGGAGATTATTATGCACGTGAGCTGGGTATATCCTTCTCTAACCAACATCGACGTTTTTTTTTTTTAAAAATGTCGCTAGTTCTCTTGCATTCGTCCCATTTCTGGAAATACATATTGAAAATGTATTTTTTCATGACCTTCTGCATTATTTCCTGCGTCTTCACTTCTTGCTCCAATTGAATTGAGAATAGGGTGGTTTCCTATTATTTTTAATTGCCTAAATTGAAAGATTATTAATCCTGGAGTACGTATTTCACGCTTTCAGATTTTTTAATGACGATATCTATTTTTCGCGATTAAATGAAAAGTAAAAATTTTCAAGCGCGCGAAAACGCGACGGCTAAGTATGAATGCTGGTAAAACCCCGTGTGACGTCGTTCTGGTTCCCGCGGCCGCAAGTGAGGTGACCTTGGGGCGAAGCTTTGAGCGCTGATACGACGCAGGATGCAAGCAGGTAGCAGAGTACCCTGCTAGCTGGTAGCGCTTGGCTTAAATAAGGATTATTAATGCCTTATCAAACGAAGAAAACTTTCCGACCTTAGCCAGTTTTAATAGGTGATTATTAAGACATGTTTCGCTGAGCTCTGTGCCTCATGCATGCATTGGTAATCTCAGACGATGTAAAACTCCTATCTACTCGTATAGAAACTAAGTCCCTGTGACGTCACGTGGAGTGGCATCGCATGGGCGCCAATCTGGCCTTTTTCAAGTGAGGATAAAATTGACCATTACCATTCGTCTAAACTGGCATTTTCAAGACCAAATAATTTGTATATTTTGAATACACTAATGGTGGGTAATAAAAAAGCAATCAATGCCTTTCGTTTTCTTTGATGAAGGATACTACCCTGTTGCAGTATATTGTGTTATTATAATGTAATCCTTGGGAAACTATTATTGAAAATAGAATATTGTGCAGGGCACTGCAATACTGAATTGAAAACAGACAACCGAATACTCCGATGTGGTGAGGTGGCTCAAAACATACTCTCAATCCGCTTTGGCGAACTCAAAGGAATTTTCCCTTGAACGAGTTGAGGAAGCGCAGGCCGTGACACATCGGACATGCAGCTAACGGAGTTCCTGAACTAGCCCCCTTCGGACACCAATTAGTTTTGCGTTAATTGTTTCCGCCACTGTACCTTGATTCATTTTGCCACTTTGTGCGCATTTTAGTCGGTATTCAAAAATGTCCGCAGCATGTTGATGAGGCCAGAATGATCATTCTATTCTCAATACAATTTATTAGTTTTATTATTAATGTATTCTACCGATTAAGGTAGGTTTCCGTGAAGTATTTAAAAAGCCTTTGGCATGAAATCGATGGTTTGTGAGTTGAATGGTGACATGATGTATTTAAAAGTAAATTATTTTGTATTTCATACAGTATTTATTTAAAAAAAAAAACTAAACCGGTTTCGATCTTTTCAGGTAATAAACTTGAAAAAAAACCTGAAAAGGTAGAAACCGGTTTAGTTTTTTGATAAATACTGTGTGGAATACAACCAAGTTGACTTCTTCATCCATCAACACTTTTGGCAGCCTACCCTTTCTTTCCTCTTATTTCTACTCTACTTTCCTCTTCAATTCACGATACGGCTTACTCCCACATCAGGTAAATTATATTTAAAATCGCGAGGAATATCATTGAAAAGAAATGAATTTCATTGATCACATCGTTACGAATATAAATTTCGGTGAGCAGCCCTAATCATATCTTATTTCCCCCAAAATTGGGATCTTCCTGCCTGTTAGCAACGCGAGTGGAGACACATGTAAACCCATTTATATATGTGGTGGGTGACAAATTTACAGACCGACTGAGAATCCTATTCTGTAATATTCATGGACATACTTCACCATATTCTCACTCTCAGATTACACCAACACCGGCATGGAAATTTTTCCAACGCAACCAATGAGATCGTTCATGAATGTGAGGACAGAACTACTAGGAAAGATAGTTTCACCAAAGGAACAGAAAAAGGAGGCCACAGATAGAGGAGAAGGTTCCGTAGAAGCATGAATTATTCTATCACTTAGCTCACTTTTCCAATAGTTTCCTAAAATGTCAGCAGCGCGACGAAAAGCGTAGATCGATCTTAGGTATCCTCAGCGTTTTCATACGAGAATTAGCACTCGCGAGGAATGGAATTGAAAAGTTATAAATTAGAGATATATTTCACCGTCTGAAACACAAATTTCGGCCAACAGCCCAAGTCATAGATGATTTCGCCTCGAAATTCGGATCGCTCAACCGCCATCGTCACGAGTAGTGACTTCAGTAAACCCACTTTAAAGAGCTATGAATCACAGTACATTTAGAGGCCGACGGATTAATCCTTCATTGTGATATTCGGGACCACATCCATGGAGCAAAAAGCATGATTTCATTCAGTGAGTACAGACATATTTAACCGCATTCACACACTCGCATTTCACCAAGCTAGGGAATTTGTCGATACCCCCAATAAGGGATTTTCCTTTCTGACTGTGAGATTGAAGAGAAGGCATTAATGACGCACGATCGGTTGTATATTCTCTAGAATCCGCCTTCTACGCCTGGGTTATTTGCATCTCTTTAGTTGAACGTTTTCTCACTGTCTCCCCTCTATACGTCTGTTTCACACCCCTTCCTCAAACTTGTCAAAATCCCATGTTGATGTCCTCAGGCACTACAATGTCTTTTACCAGATGATAGCTCTGTGCGCCGAATCTCATCGCACGCATCACATTACTGTGGAAAAACGAAACTGTCTTTGATTCCAATTTGTCGAACTTCCGCTATATCATGCTTAAATTGGTTGAACTTGCTCATTTTTTTCTCCACTTTTTCTCCATAATTTTCTCCAATAAATACAATCGCTTGATTTGATTCGCTTTCATTAGTACAAATCCAGCGACCTTTCTCAAGGGAGAAAAAACATTTACGAAGCCATGATGTTTTAATGTCAACCAAAACGGTGGGTAATTGAAATGGTAATTAATAATGTATATCATGGAATACCGATCAACGCCCGAAAAGTAAGAAGATATTATCAAAAATAGCAGTGGTAGAGCGAAAACTTGCCAACCACAAAAATTTTTATGCTAACAATAGAGGAAAATATAAAAAAAGTTTTTCATTAGTAATTGAAGTTTTCAAGATGTAAACGATAAGTTTTTTTTTTAATTCGTCGCGAAATAAGACAAAATGCGACCGTTATCGAGGGTCATATTCGTCCTCTGAAGGAGAGAAAACCCGTTCCCCATGGAAATGGCGCATTTGCAGTACAGTGGGGAAAATGTGGGGGTAATGTGGAGAGGGCCGGGATTTCGTGTTTGACTAGGCCGCAGGCGGCGACGCATTTTCGGTCGCGGTCCGTAATCCAGAACGGCACGCTGCGCTGGCCGCCTAGCTCTTATCGGGGCCAATTCATTCCTCGCCACGCGCACAGTGTGTTCCAGATGTTGCAGCCGTACGTAATCGCCACGGGCTGGGCAAAACGGTCATGGGTCTTTGAACGACGATGCCATAGAGCTATGCAAGATAGGGCGAACAGTTGGCTGAAATGGGATGGTTCCGGCCGGAAACATTCGTTGTAGTAATTTTTTAATAATAATTAACACAAACTTTTACATAATATGTATTCAAAATAAGCAAGGATAATAATTTATGGCTATGTAGAGCATAAGGTCGAATAGGAGAGCAATCACGGCTAAAACAAAGTAATTCATGAAGTATAGTACGAAGGGATAAGAGACGTAATTTCGCTGCGGGAGTAGGAATGGAAAAATAGATATCCAAGGCCCCTATTGACTGGTGTCTTTCCCGGGACTGCGGCGGAGGATGACACCACCCGCCTCGCAGCTCCTCCGATACCCTCTGATATGATTGAAGGACGCTTCAAAATATGACTCTGGAAGAAAATCTGCGCATCTGTTTTTGCTGTCGAATTGTCCAAAACATGTACAGTTGTATGTATTCAAAATTATTGCAGCGAATGGAGCAGCGCCACTTTCGCCGCAGTTTGGAAATATAGTTTCGGTATTTTCCATTGCATGAGTAGGAGAAAAACTTCAATAGCATTCCCATCTCCCGCAATATTATTATTACTACATCATTAAAGGGTAATGTTTGTGGGATATGTGCAATTTTAATGCCACATGAAAAGTGCAGCTCATGCTAGATAATAAATACACCTCCAGAACTTCAATTTATATTCTCTTGTAAATTGACCGATCCATCAAAGTATACTTTTATAGAATTAACGCAGCAGCCTTTTGATGAGAATTTACGAACGTAAAATATACAACAGATCTGCCGTAACACCACTGCACAGCACGTTTTATTTCAGTTTGATTTTGTAACGCCAGAAGACTTGTTCGTTCCCATACATGACTTAAGAAGACACCTAACAAGGCACTTTAAATGCCAGTGAGTGAGTTGGTATGGTGGTAGAACAGCGAATTTTTCATTACAGTTATGCAACTACGGTGGTTCGATCCACTTCGAGGGAATAACACAGAGTGGCAGAAAGATATTTTCTCATCCATTTCATATATAAACTCCACTACTGTTGTTATAAATATTGTATAGCAAAAATTATTTTTGTTTTCCATGGAAATCGTTATTCATCTGTCTCGTAATCTCATTTCACAAATAAAAAGGAAAACATTTCCGGCAGGTATTATTTTGCATCAAGTCCTCTTTCGTATTACCCGAAACCTCTGCAACGATGACGACTTCCTTACACGCTGCTTGTCGCTGTAAACGAAAGAAAACGTAGAAACGCTCGTGTCTGACGCTTCTTTGTATTATTACTGCGCAGCATCAGTTTATTTATTTTTTGTCGGTATATTGATTTTTTTCTTTATTATCTCCTAATTTCCTAAAGAGCTCAAAAAACTCATCTAACATGAGTTTGCAGTGCATAGAATCGAAACAGAATACCTATATTCTATAAATATTGAGACTCGCCATGATATGGTATGGTATTTAGAGTATGCGACCGAAAGCTGAGGTCATTTGCGCCATGAGGGAAAGGTATGGAAGGAAAGGTGGAGAAAAACCCGGCGTTAGCGTGCTCTTAACGAAAGGGGCCAACGGGACCACAGTTTAGCGTCCCATCCGACGTGACAGAAGGAGTGTAACGCTTGAAATTTCCTCCACACAACATTCAAGCAGGGATCGGGCAGTCTCTGAAAATTCTCTGCCACCAACAGCAATTGAACCCGAGCCCACAGGATGGGAATCCAACACTCTAGCCACCACACGAGCACGATCCCCCTTCCCCACAATTGTGTCTATACTAACGTTTTCAGTAGTATGTGAAAACTTGGAAGGTTTGCACATAAAGAGACCACCATCCTTTGCCCTCACGGCACCAAGAGCCGACGAGGACGGACGTGGACGCGATAGAGCAACCGCAGCTGGAGTCAAACTCCAGGAACAAAAGCCCCATCGAAATTAAGATTAGCGGATGGCATGATCTGAGGTGACTAACGTCTACGCACAGGCTGGGCCCTCGGAATATTTTCTTTTGGGCTCTGAGGCGAGATTTTTCCTGTCTTTAGATTCATATTTTTATAAATACATATATTTTCACCTTAAAATCGCGAAATTAACACGATTTCTTCGTTAAAACTTTCGCGGGTGCTCGTCATGTTGAATTAAAACTTTTGGGCTATGTCGCCGCGTCAGATTTTGGGTGGCCCCAACGTTTCCCGACCGATGCTGGTCGCTTTCTCAAGGGAATCTGAAGAGGTGGGATTTAAAATTGGTATATATAGGTATACGTGTCAGGTGGTGGGGGGAGGGGAGTGAGAGGTTGGAGGAGGAGGTTGTCGATTGTTTTTGCCGATTACGGGTTGCCAAGTACGGCTGATTTTAAGGCCAGTGTCTCTGTTAAAGTTGTTTTTCTCCTCTTTAGATATTTCTATTGCTTCTCTTACGAGTCTCTGTTTAAAGCCTTTCACTCTCGCCACAATTTTTGCTTCCTTAAGGTCGATTGTGTGGCCCAGCGCTGCGTGTTCGGCTACTGCGGACTTCGTTGACTGCCCCAGTCGAATTGCTCTCTCGTGCTCCTCTAGACGTGTTTTAACCGATCTGCCAGTTTCGCCGATGTAGTTCTTCCCACAGGTCTGGCAAGGAATTCGGTATACCCCTTCGACTTGTAATGGAGTTCTATCCTTGACGGTTTTCAATAGATGCTTTATCTGTACGTGAGGCGAGAATATTGTCCTTATCTGGAATTTGCGTAGGATATTTCCTATTCTGTCAGTCGTCCCCTTAATGTATGGCAGGAAGGCTTTCTTCTGGTCGCTGAGGTCATTAACAGAGGAGTTCGCTGCTTCTGCGGTGTTGATTTTGATCTCGTTGTTCTTTCTGATAACTTTATTAAATGTTCGAGAGATAACTCTGTCGTCGAATCCATTTGCCCGTAGAATGGCCTCTAGCTTCTTCCTCTCTTCGGCAAAGTTGCTCTGGTCGCTTATTTTGTAGGAGCGGTGAATTAACGTGTTGACCACTCCATTTATTTGCGCTGGATGATGGTGAGATAAGGCGTGCAGGTACCGATTTGTTGCTGTAGGTTTTCGATACACTGCATGCCCCAATGTTCCGTCCTTCTTCTTTTCCACGAGGACATCTAAGAATGGAAGTTTTCCGCCTTCCTCCACCTCCATTGTAAACTTTATGTTGCTGTTGATCCCGTTCAAATAAGTAAAAAATTCCTGAAGCTTTTCTTTGCCGTGCGTCCAAATGATAAAAGTGTCGTCGATATATCTCACCCAAATCTTCGGCTTGTAGGGGGCGTTCTGAATGGCTGTATCTTCTATGTGCTCCATGAATATATTTGCAATTGCTGGGGAGAGTGAGTGCAGTGGAGTAGAGAGCGCCATTGGCCACTTGCCCCCCAGCGAGGCTGAAATAGTTCGACAGGACGCCTGCCGAATCCTCAGAATGAAAAGCAAAAACCAGAAGCATAACACCACCATGGCGGAGAGAGAAGCCCTTAGAAAATTGAAAGAAAATGAGAGCATCGTGATTTTACCAGCCGACAAAGGCAACGCGACGGTCGTCCTGGAGAAAGAAGACTACGACAAGAAGATGGAAGATTTACTCGCGGAAGGACCTTATCAAAAGATCGACAGAGACCCAACCGCCCGATACAAGAGGATAGTGACAGAAATAATCAAGACGTATATACCAGATCCCGCCGATAGAAGAAGACTCAACCCACAGGATCCGAAAACTCCGTGTATCTACGGCCTGCCGAAAATTCATAAGGAAGGAGTGCCCCTTAGACCCATAGTCAGCGCCATTGACTCACCAGCATATAAACTAGCGAAATATCTGGCACCGATCTTACAGCCCGCAGTAGAAGACGCTAAATCTTTCGTGAAAAACTCACAACATTTTCTTCAGATCATTAGTGGCGTCAAGGTCAAAGAAGAAGACATCCTAGTCAGCTTTGACGTAACATCGCTCTTCACAAATATTCCTTGTGACGAGGCGGTAAATATCATAAGAGACAGGTTCGGAGAAAACATCGCCAAGATGACAGAGATTTGCCTCAAGAGCACTTTCTTCCGGTGGAGGAATAATTTTTATCAACAGACGTCTGGAGCAGCGATGGGTTCCCCTCTCTCCCCAGCAATTGCAAATATATTCATGGAGCACATAGAAGATACAGCCATTCAGAACGCCCCCTACAAGCCGAAGATTTGGGTGAGATATATCGACGACACTTTTATCATTTGGACGCACGGCAAAGAAAAGCTTCAGGAATTTTTTACTTATTTGAACGGGATCAACAGCAACATAAAGTTTACAATGGAGG
Source organism: Ischnura elegans (assembly GCF_921293095.1). Classification (NCBI taxonomy): domain Eukaryota; kingdom Metazoa; phylum Arthropoda; class Insecta; order Odonata; family Coenagrionidae; genus Ischnura; species Ischnura elegans. Next base: position 14,539,988 of record NC_060254.1, read on the forward strand.
TGGAGGAAGGCGGAAAACTTCCATTCTTAGATGTCCTCGTGGAAAAGAAGAAGGACGGAACATTGGGGCATGCAGTGTATCGAAAACCTACAGCAACAAATCGGTACCTGCACGCCTTATCTCACCATCATCCAGCGCAAATAAATGGAGTGGTCAACACGTTAATTCACCGCTCCTACAAAATAAGCGACCAGAGCAACTTTGCCGAAGAGAGGAAGAAGCTAGAGGCCATTCTACGGGCAAATGGATTCGACGACAGAGTTATCTCTCGAACATTTAATAAAGTTATCAGAAAGAACAACGAGATCAAAATCAACACCGCAGAAGCAGCGAACTCCTCTGTTAATGACCTCAGCGACCAGAAGAAAGCCTTCCTGCCATACATTAAGGGGACGACTGACAGAATAGGAAATATCCTACGCAAATTCCAGATAAGGACAATATTCTCGCCTCACGTACAGATAAAGCATCTATTGAAAACCGTCAAGGATAGAACTCCATTACAAGTCGAAGGGGTATACCGAATTCCTTGCCAGACCTGTGGGAAGAACTACATCGGCGAAACTGGCAGATCGGTTAAAACACGTCTAGAGGAGCACGAGAGAGCAATTCGACTGGGGCAGTCAACGAAGTCCGCAGTAGCCGAACACGCAGCGCTGGGCCACACAATCGACCTTAAGGAAGCAAAAATTGTGGCGAGAGTGAAAGGCTTTAAACAGAGACTCGTAAGAGAAGCAATAGAAATATCTAAAGAGGAGAAAAACAACTTTAACAGAGACACTGGCCTTAAAATCAGCCGTACTTGGCAACCCGTAATCGGCAAAAACAATCGACAACCTCCTCCTCCAACCTCTCACTCCCCTCCCCCCACCACCTGACACGTATACCTATATATACCAATTTTAAATCCCACCTCTTCAGATTCCCTTGAGAAAGCGACCAGCATCGGTCGGGAAACGTTGGGGCCACCCAAAATCTGACGCGGCGACATAGCCCAAAAGTTTTAATTCAACATTAACACGATTTGTCTAAAGTGAAGAAAAACGTCCGCATATCTGGGATGGATTGTCCCTTGATATTGGCTGTGGAACTTCTCAAAGACTCAGAACTTCACTCAGACTAAGGCTTTCAGAACTTCAGCTGGTCATTTATTCTGGTTCATATTAGCGGTTACCGAGGTTAGCTAAGAAATTAATGACACTGGCTACAATTTTTCTTATAGCTAGCTGACGTTAGATGTAGTTAACTCTCAGAAGACACTGGTGGGAATGTCAGCAAAACTGCCATCTTATACCAAATTTTCACACGGCCACGGACTGATATCACGCTGTGAAACATAGAAGCAATGGTGACATCAGCATTCAGAACTATTTAAGACGAAATTAATTCAATGATGTAATGATTTAGCTATTCAAGCGCTGTAGAGATGGATCTATATTTATGTCTTATCTCTAGCGTCTTACGAAATCGATGCATGTTTTTCAAATTTTCTTGTTTGGAACGAGGTGATGAATTTAATCTCGTGCAACGAATCTCAGTAACTTTTACCAGGCCAACCACTTTTCTTAATTCCATGCTCTTAGAATTTTCTTCTCCGTTTTCATGTGTCCATATTCCCTCAAAAACACATTTACATATCCGCGAGCTCATTTTTTAATTTAGTGCTCGATTAATCTTTTTTCCACCCTAAGACAATTTCAAAATTAACAAGGATTTAGGTACCAAAAAACAAAATGCACATGTTCTTTCCTTCATATAGCCGTGTATATACGTGACTGCCGAGAACACATCAAAAGGAACTGCGGTCCTCTGATTGCAACTCATTAAGTTTTCACGAGACAAACATAATATAAAACACGGACGGGACCGGTATTCACGGTTCACTTCCAATTATAATCAACTCCTGCAGACTTGCTCGAAAAAAGGGAGTGACAGAAGCACGGTGTCACCGCTTGCAAGTAGATATTCCGCACGGAATAGAATATTCTGATGTAATTGGAAATACTATGAATGCTAGAATAAAAAAGGGGGGAAGAATCACTCAGCTAACACATATACACACCCTGGAGGCTGGTCGCTGAAATATTTATTTGAACGTTTCAGCAGTTACACGGGTCAAAAGGCCTTTCAGTCGAGCATTATTGATTGAGCCGATATGGCCGACCTAATACACTCATCAGATGTCTGGTTTCCGGATTCGGCAAATGGACATTAATGCGACTTGACCGCATCCACACTCCATACTAGGTGTGTATGTATATAACCTCGTAATACTAGCTTCGTCATCAATAAATGTATCATGCATAAATAAAACATCCCAGCTGTTTATAAGCAATTTCAATGAATTCAAAAATAAAGTGCAGTTTGGGGAACGAATGATGAAACCTTTCGGTCGAAATTACTACATTCCGAATACAAAACGAAATTGTACGAGTCAATTTTTTTTGTGTTTTCTGCTGCCGAATTCTTTTGCGAGCAAAATTGACAACTGTCACATTTTATAAAATGAAACTTCATCAGTTTCATATCATCCTTAGATAGAAGACAGTAAAATTTTGATAGGGGAGCAAAAGCATAAATGAATATGTTTATAGGACAGAAAAATTCGCAGCAAACTGAAATTAAGAATATACTCTGGCTTTGATGATAGGCTATTTATGTGAAGTGTCTAGTGAGCGTCCTCAAGTCTTTCAACAACGTACGCTGAGCAACTGTACCATTCCCTTTGATTAACAAGACGGTTTTTCGACACGTTGTGAAACAATGGGATTGTTTTAGTTTACAAGATCTCTATTGAATATAGTTCATAGGAGTTCCCGGGTATGCAAATTAAACATCACCACCCCAGGGAAAATTCTAAATGTGGAAGTCTAAATTTTCAAACTAAGTCTTGTTTCAATGTTTTTAGGTCTATAAATGTAGTCCGAGTTACATATTTAACGAAGGTAAGTAAAAGATCTAAGAAGTCACCCCAGAAAATATTTGATTATCGTCTTCCTGAAGCTACCCATTTAAGTAATTGCTCATGAATAAAATCTGGTATTCTTAGTTAACACTCATCCAATTCATATAAAAACGGACTAAATGATTTCATAATTATTCTTTTTCTTCTTGTCTTGACCTCGTTTAATTAATGGTACAATAGTTCTTGGAGTATTGGTCAAATAATTTCATACAGAGGTAACATGAACGCCAATACTGCAGAACACGGGCTTCTCTTCAAATTAGAATAAATTCGTATTTAACAGGTGCCTTAAGTATCAATAGGGGTCATAAATAAATACGCCATTATTGAGGAAGGAAATATTTCAACATAAGAATTCTTTAATCATTTTCTCTATTAATTTTATATCATAACCTAGATAAGTAATATGGCAATGGCAAGGTAAAGGTGGCTGCAGAGGCAAATAAAAGTTACAGATCAATACAAAGAAATCTGCATAGCGGATTTTAATAACTACAAAAAAGATGAAAACTCTAACTATCTTTTACAAAATTGAAAATCGAAGCGGATTTTAATTAGTTTTCATTCCCATGTGTTGGCATAGGATGATGATTCGCTGTTTCGCTGATTAAAATTATAAATAATAAATATTGTTTTCCTAGTATGAAACCAAGGTTTCTGCACGTTTTCAGTATCAATATTTTACCACCAAAAGTTCTTGCAAATTACTCTGTGATTGCCATGGATGATCAATAAATAATAACTGTGTCACAAACGTTATCTAGAATGGTATTATATAAATCATTCGAAAAATCAAATAATTTAATTCACCTGCATGAAATATTCATAAATACATTTTCCCTAATTCAGGTAATAATCATTAAATGGGTGCAATGATTGGATAAATGAAATATAATAACGGCTGCAGTCATAAGATACCTTAAACAAAAACATTTTTCGGAAAATTATCTTCAAGTGACAAAATCCCGAAAAGACGTAGAATGATCAAAGAAAAGAATACAATGAAAAAAGAAAGCGCGAAATGGAACACAATGGTTACCTCTGAACCAAACACTTTTTCAGCATAACAATGTAGCAAAAACAAGAAATAAATTAATCACTCACACGAAAAACATTTTTAACAATGTTTACTTATTAAATAGACACTTCAGGGTAGGCTGGGCATAAAAATGGTGCTTGCAAAGAAAAATGAAATGCAAAAGAAAACTTAAAAATATTTCAAATACCTACCTTTGGTAGAAAAGAAGACCTTTTGTGTTATCAGAGACACACAAAAACTAATACAAAAGATGACATTTAAAATTATATAATCCCTTAGAGAAAGAGGAGAATACATGAATTTATTACTCATCGCTCATATTGCATATTGCTCATAAAACGCTCATATTGAAGAACGAAAATAAAATCTGTTCACGAGGTGCGACGAAGTACCACCATGAGTTACGCTAGGAATAAATCAAAAAATAATTAATATCTTGGCATAAAAGCTTCCTCATGTAAACTAAGAATCGCAAACTAATTCTCTCGCGTAATTCAACGTATGACGGGGTAAAGCCCTCGCTATCAGATATTTATATTTCGGCGATAAGAACACAAGTAAACATAATAAACATAAACACTAGCAAACATTTTCGCATTATTAACACAATTCCAAAAGAATTGTAGGATTTTCATAAGAGTAATAAGTTTATGGCAATTTCAGGGAAAGGAATTGGAAAGGATTCTGGGAAATGTAATTTTAATGCACTTCTTTTTTAAATTTTATCCCTCTCGAAAATGAACACAAGCATTTTTACTTAAGTACCGTGTATGCAAACTTTCTCATTACCAGCTGGACATTCCAGAGTGGTACCAATTAACCAGAAGTAGACAGTGCATGGATGGCTTCTTCACCCAATTATGGAACGATGTAACTCACAAACAAGACGTCAAGCGATACTACAGGACAGAACCCGCAGAAGGCAATCAATTCACAACTACTTCGTCAGAACACCAAGCCTCCATGGTTACGTAGCCGACTGCTTCCAAATGTTTGATGGCATATTTCATCTCAGCTGAGTTCGATGCCGCAAGAAACTAGACTTACCGGCGAGGTAGAGAAAATAGAAACTTGTTATCTGTAGTAACACGGTTGGAAATCTCATTAAGGCCTCTACGGGAAAAGAAGAAAATTACATTTTCGTGACCAATTCCAAATAGGTTTTCGGTAATAATCTCAAGCAACTGTTGTTCGAAAAATAATGGGCTTGCGAAGCCAAATTTGAAATTTCGTTTTTGCTATTCAATAATGTAAGGCCTCTTAAGGAGATGCTTGTTTTTGTCTAGAAAACCTATAGTTTTAAAAGATAAAATTAATACAAATGGAAATCTTTTATAATTAATAAATTTGAACCATGTGACATTTTAATCCAACCACATGAACGACAGTGAATTCATATGAATTGCCACGAGAAAACTTTCCCTCAATCGGGAATCGAACCACAAATCTTTGGGTTACGATTGTCCTTTATTATCTAGTACCGTGAGTCTCGATAAAATTGCCATGCGAAATGTCAGAAACCTGGATATGGTAGTTGCATGAGAAAACTGAAAGAAAGCGATCTATGGTGGAGCCCAGAAAGCCTAAGGTCCCTGGATCGATATCCGATCCAGGGATTTTTTTCTCAAGGCCATTCCTATGAATTTGAGATATGTAAGAACATAATTTACACGATTGAAATAAAAATGAAGCACCAAACCATACAATGACTAGTTAATACTAAATTATTGCTGTAAACAACGTCAAAATAGTATCACTCTCACCCAACCCTCAATCCTAAGGATGGTTTTAATAAGTGAGGGTAGAGGTCACGCTGGGATAGTCGTAGGAGTGATAATTCTACACATTCAGCTTAAGAGGGCCACTTCCTCTCCCTGAGTGACCTCATACTTCGCGGAATTTTTCATCCCAATGTCGGAGGACCTTATCAGGGATTTACCCCAAAAATCCTTTGGTCAACAACCAAGCGCTCTACCTACTAGATTACCACGCTCCCTGAGAATATTACACGTGAAGGTAACATATTTTTAAACCATCTCTTCCAAAATCCTAAACGAGAAATTCAGTGTTTAAACCGTGGAATCTACTCTCTTCTTTACAATAAAGAAAATTATTAAGATCAAATGCTTTCAAATTTTGAGCTATTCGGTTGTCCTAAAAAAAGGATCGGGCAAAAAAGATATTTAAGAGAAAAACTGCGAAAACGTAATATTATTGGGGATGATTGAGTTGAGAGCAATATCAAACCACCCCTGTGTGTACCTACTGACTTCAGTTTATCGCTTTCGGAAAGCTAAAATTCTTAACTTTTGCTTGATCACAGTGTTACGGTGAAACGTAATCAAGTTTTCATAGCATATAACGGCAGATGAACCCACTACCGAGCAAGGCATGACAAATATCAGACCTGCTGCGAAGCAACTGACCAGGGCACGACTCAAACCTTCGACTACATCTCGGATGAGCTGTTTGCCAATAGCGCTAACTACACAGATTGGGAATGCGGCTATGGTGCTTGCAATTGACCACACAGTCGTCCCAAAACAATTCACTTGCTCATTGCCTAAAGGAGTTGGAGCTGATTTCACTACTGATAAAAACTTTTTTTCATTTTTATTATCATTATCAACAACAGTCAGCAAAACGAGAGCACCATTCCCCTAACATGACATCAACTATTTTGATGGCTAACCATCAAAATATCACGCTTTTTCTCAAACGGATATTTAGTAACCTTGAAATATCAAAAACGAGAGCGAAGAATTATTTAAATGAGTTTTAATTATTTATAAATGAAAGAAAAGCGTTTAAGGGTAGTCACAATCAAAATTGTAATTAGGCCCTGACCAAAGATAATGCAACTACTTCGGATTTGGCGAACTATTAAGATTTGCTCTATAATTTTCATAATAGGGTTAGAAAATTTTATTGTCCCCCCAAACCCTCAAGTGGTACTAATGCCTTCCTTTGATGATTTTTATAATTGAGAAAATAACTTCAACGTGGAAAATTAGCTACTTTTTTGCATACGCCTAAATTACTTCGCCATTACGCGGCGAGGTTTATGCTGGGGAAAATTTAAATTAAAGAAAACACCTTCATCGCCCCTTGCAAGGGAGTAAAAACGACGTATCTTCTAAGGAAAGCTAAAAACCTAAGAGTCAAACACTAGCAATTAAAAGCTTCCAACTTCCCCTCCCGACGAGAAAACAAGCAATGTTTTCAACGCGGCAATGGCATACAAAGGAGAAGATAGGCAGCAGAATGAAGACTGGATGGAAAGCATAGCGAAGAGGTCGAGGGAGGAATTAAAAATGATCATCTAAGGAGACAAGAGAGAAGACAAAGGTCAAGGGCGAATGGGAGGAAGACACGAAGTGAAGAGGCTGACCTCTTCAGCATGCCGTACTCAACTCTCTTCTCTCGCTAAGCAGTGGAGACGAGGGCGCCAAACAACTGAAGAACAAGAACGCGGAAGAGGCCGCCGCTAGTTGTTTGGATGCGTCCGTCTCCAGAGCAACAACGAGGACAAGAGCCCGAGAAGGGAAAATGGGAAAGGGACAACAATCGTAGTAGCAGGGACGTAAGAGGAGTCTGGAAGGAAGGTTAGGGGACGCGTGGAAGTTGAAGGAGAAAAGGGTTACGGCCGGAGCACGTTTTGGGGTTAATTATTCAAGGGACACTATCCTAATCCCGGAGTGAAGGGAAAGAAGATGAGTTTGACGAGAGGGCAACGGTAATATAAGGGCGAGGGAAGACGAACAAAATAATTGAATGACGAACATGAACGAAACTTGAGAAAGGAACGAGAGGAAAGCAATGCGCTCGCGATTCACAAATGTCAACACTCGCCACACTGGTATTTTAAATATTAAGTAGGCTATTCACCGGCGTGAAGGAAGCCACGGACTAGATTTTTTTATGAGGTACAAGTCAAGAAAACCCTTAATCTTATTCTAGAGTAGGTTCGATCAATTCTTAACGTTGCCTCAGACAAAAGGTCAGGGCGTTAAAATAAAAATCTTAATTCCAATCCTTCCAAGACTTATATCCTCCTCGATTGACATATAAAGATCTAAGATAAATGATTAATAAAAAAAATTGGTTCGTTCCAAATGGTAATATTTACTTCACATCGGTCGGTGTCGACGCACCAAGCACCACAATTCAACCGCAGTTAATTGTAAGACGCTGGTAGCATCTAATGGCTGATGATATTTCTGTCGCCCACTTAATCAAGAAACAAATATTATAGTGTGAAATACACAAAGTTGTAGTATTATTTATTTAACATGAGTTTCTAAAAATTTATCCAGGCAACAATTGCAAGGATGCTGAAATACAGCTGAACACGATCGATTTTATGTTGGAGTCGTTTATGAAAATATATATCATAATGGGAAAATGTATATCAAACATGGCAATATTGAATTCGTGTGCCAACCTGGAAGATACGTGAACGGATTTTTGAATCAGGCACATCGATTTCTGAGTAAGCTCACTAATAATTTATGAAATAAATAATTTACCGAAGCCAGTGGATTCCCCACTATCCTCCAATGTTTCATCAGCAATACAAGACGCACAATTTGGCGACTCTTAAAAAATAAAAACTCTTTGAATAGTCCTCTCAGAACGAATTAGTGGATAAACTAATCTGGAGCCATTCAGCCTCAACAGAACCGTAGCTAATTGTAAAAAGCTGGTAGCACCACATGGCGAATATTACTGTCGTTCCCCACGATAGAAATTCTTCAAATCTTCCAGTAATACATGTGATCTAATGACGGCTTAAATACTTTTTACTGGAAATAGCACCTGTACATGCTGCGCGCTACAGAAGTCATAAAAAATAAATCTTTGAAATTTAAAGTTCCACGGAAGCCAAAGTGAAGCCCGTAACAATATAAAAACAAAAATATATTTAGTCGTCATTAAATAACTTTCTAATATGCTGCAGCGAGATCTGAGGAGACTTTACAGCTATCGTGGTATTCGAGCTTACCACGACATTTCTCGAGCTAATAACACAATGAACGCATTTTTTTCAGCGTTGTACAAATAAATCAAGCACCCAATTTGTTGAGCTAAGCCACAAGGGATATATGTCAGCTTGATTAGCTCATAAATGGTCTCGTTAATCTCCGTTAGTAAAAAATTATATTATAACTAAGAATTTTCAGGTTAGCTTTTAGTTGAATAAGAGAAAAAACACCAAATGCTTGAAAATTTCCAGCCTATTAAATGATGACCTGCATCTGAAATGGCTGCGATCGATCTCTTCCGCAGTATGGAATATACAATATTAAAGCATTAATTAAGACAACACAATTAAAGAAAACTAATATGGGCCTTCCAACGTAATTATTCCTACCAGATATTTAAAATTCTCATTTCTACGGTGAAGAGAGAATATTATAATTATTGGTCGAAAAATGTACTAGAGAGCCATTTACGCCTATTATGTACACCGAATTGTCAACATATTTTATAGAATTAATCCCCAGAAAATTTTTAACAAATGAGTCTACCCAGGCTCTAGATATAGCTCTTACTATCGTCCTTCCACATCAAGATCAGTACAGAAAATACGCTACTGCTGACATAGAAATTTACTCCAAATCGTTATTCCGTCTACTTGTTAGGCATTGTGCAAAGAAATGACAGAAAAATTCAGAAAAAAAACACTATAGCAACGAGCACCTAACGTCGCCCCGATAGGTAAGGATAAAGATGTACCATACCAGATAAATTTTGAAGATTCCCTCAGATGGAATATGCTAACTATAAAATTCATGAAAAAATATATATTTCATCGGTTAAAAACTACAACGACTCGGAACATTGAGTTTCCTGCGTAGGTACATCCAGTGCGAAAAAATAAATATCGGATACGAATTGTCGTTCGATCTGGACCGTTTCCTTGATTATTCCACTTAATTTTCTAACTATAATTAATGTATACTGAATCACTGAGGCTTAAAACTCGGACTGTAGAGTAAATATCATGGCAAGAACAGAGTACAAAATAAAAAATAAGTAATCACAACTAATTTCACTATCACCTGAAAGCTTTTGTGGTTTATTTCCATTTTCATGGGGCCCGAGGTCATACGCAGACACAGTTACAAAAATAAAATAACAATAAAATTAAGAATGATTTTATTCCCGGTTACCAAAGTGTCTAAGTAAAAAATTATTTTATAGTTAAAATTGCTTAATTAGTTAGTGTTTGAAGAGGTCATGATAAATAACACTCCTACTTTTACACATTATATATAAATGGAAAATTGAAGTCATTGAAAAGCGATAGGTTATGCTATTATACCAGACGGTACTATTACAGTAAAAAAGTTGAAAGAAAAATCATTAGACTAATTATATTGGGATGCCAAGATTTACCAAAAAAAACAACAGTCCGAATCGAATGTGAAGTACTCAGTTTGAGCGATAAGGTTGTCCGTATTTAAAATAAATTTTTAAGAAAAATATAGAAAATTCCATTAAACCCATTTACGTAAAAGCTGATTCAAACAAATATCCTACATTTTTCCAAACATTAAATTATTAATTGAAAAACAGGCCACTGTTATAGCAATATGGTTAAGAATAGTTTGGAGGAGTCAAGTAAGTAAAAAAAACATTCTCACTAAAGCAAGAGTCAACCAAAATAAGGATAAAGAAGTAGCCAAAGAAACTACTTACAGTGTTCGCAAGTCGAAACTGACCTAATTTTGGCATCAGACGCAATAATTTGCATTGCATTCTACCCTGGAAAAAGCAATTTCGAGCATTAAAAATTGAATTAAGATTTAATGTCTGTAAATTCTTGTCGTTTTCTGTCCTGAAAATTAAACACGTAACAGTTCATACGCCATCCACAAAGTCTCCATTAGTAACTGATATACAGTGTTCCTCTCGCACCGCTGTGGGAGGTGGTTTCAAGGAAAATCACTCCAGTCCATCGAGATACATTTAAGACTCAAACGGACATCTCCTCCACATCATTTAACCTGATATAACTCAAACTGATAAGTTGTCGAGGATTCATCCAGGTGAGCAATTTTGCTTTCTGAAGAAGAAGTAAGAAAAAATATCACGCTATTTATTATCATGCCACTTGGATATGTGAAGTCAGGCGCAACAACTTATGGTCGGAGATAAATAAAAATTGAAAAAAAAATCGGAAGGTAAAATGTTTCTTTCTCTTTTTCTTGGCAACGATTTCAGTCCTTCTCCTATCTTTTTATTCCGTTCTTTCAACATATTCTTCTCTTTTTCTCCCCCTCCGTATGTGCTTATCAGGCGCGCTAAAGGGGAAGACGATTCAGACTCTCAGACGATGTTCGACGAAGCCCTTTCGAAATAAATAAAAAGAAACAGAAAAAGGAAACGAGGAGACGAGACCTCTCCACAACCCGGAATCCCAGAGACGCGTCTAGCTATGTGGCTGTATAGGCGCGAGAGTTCAAGAGATAAGAGACCGACACAGTAGGAGGGCTCGAGGGGCTTCCTACTACTCGGCAGAGGAGGAAGAAAAAGGTGAGGAGCGGAAAGCGCAAGAGAGAAAAGAAGAGGGAGAGAGACAGACACCATGCAGACATATATATATATATATATATATATATGAATGAATGAAGTAGTGTATCGGCCATATTGGCTTATTTCACTTGGGCTCTGCGTGCCCCGAAACGCATGTTCCTGTCTCTTTCCTACTATCGTGTGAGTGTGTACCTTTCCTTTCATCCTTGTGTCCTCGTCCATTCCTTCCCTTGGTGAGTGGTGAGCTGCCCCAGTGCCATCTATTGGTTACTCTCGTGGGCCACAGCAAAGGGAGTTTTCTGTGTATAAACCCCCGCCGAAATCATGGTAAATCTAAGCGTCCTGGTAGCGCAACTGGTAGAGCACCTGGCCGGCAACCAGGAGGTTCTGGGTTCGAGTCCCAGTCAGGCCGCATTTTTACCCTCTGATTTCTGGCTTTTTTCCACCTACCACAGCACCGTTGTCCTCGTCCATTTTCTATTCCATGTTCCTATTCCTTTCTTTCCTTACCTCTGAATTTATATGTATGTTTGCGCTTAAGGCGCCGTGTGAATGAATGAAGTAGTGTATCGGCCATATTGGCTTATTTCACTTGGGCTCTGCGTGCCCCGAAACGCATGTTCCTGTCTCTTTCCTACTATCGTGTGAGTGTGTACCTTTCCTTTCATCCTTGTGTCCTCGTCCATTCCTTCCCTTGGTGAGTGGTGAGCTGCCCCAGTGCCATCTATTGGTTACTCTCGTGGGCCACAGCAAAGGGAGTTTTCTGTGTATAAACCCCCGCCGAAATCATGGTAAATCTAAGCGTCCTGGTAGCGCAACTGGTAGAGCACCTGGCCGGCAACCAGGAGGTTCTGGGTTCGAGTCCCAGTCAGGCCGCATTTTTACCCTCTGATTTCTGGCTTTTTTCCACCTACCACAGCACCGTTGTCCTCGTCCATTTTCTATTCCATGTTCCTATTCCTTTCATTTTCTATTGGTTACTCTCGTGGGCCACAGCAAAGGGAGTTTTCTGTGTATAAACCCCCGCCGAAATCATGGTAAATCTAAGCGTCCTGGTAGCGTAGGTCTTTCCTTACCTCTGAATTTATATGTATATATATATATATATATATCTACGGGATCCCAGAATCGGTTCCTTTTTTTGCGCGAAAGCAAAGCGAGACATAAAACTAAACTTAGGAATTATACCTTATAAAATTTTAATTTTACACGACCCGAGTTTTAATGCTTCTAAATAAAATTAAGCTCCACCGCCACCTGGAGATGGCACATATTAAAAATGAAGTAAAATTTTGTAAAGAGACATTTTATAGGGGAGAGTCGCCTAAAGCTTCCCAAATCGCACCACCATCCTGGAAACCAATGTATTAGATATATTTGCAATCTAATGGCTGCATTTAAACAAAAGAAGTGTAGAATCTGAGTTTTTCCCGGCGTATGCTCTGCAGGAATATTTCTCGGGTTTCCCACCGGGTGTCGTATCGGGTTGTAGTTCCCAACGTTTCCATGACTAAGTCCGTCATCGTCATCAGGGGTGATGACGATGACGGACTTAGTCATGGAAACGTTGGGAACTACAACCCGATACGACACCCGGTGGGAAACCCGAGAAATATTCCTGCAAAAGAAGTGTCTCTACTGCTATTTCTTTCGTCTATTCACAAGAACATTGAAAACAAATAAGTTGTATTTACATAGATTTTGCTACATATCATATTTTTGAAGTCTATTGTGTTTCAATTAGTGCCATTAACAGCGTGGTATGATCACGTGTTTAGGTAGTGGAAATGATTCAAGATAAAATGGCGGTCACTCCCAAATCGCACCACGTCTCTCTATACCTGTGGAATGGAAGAAGTCTTGAAGAAGCTGCCGCGAAAAGACTATTCCAAAGCATAAACTCTTCTACAAAAGGCTTGTAAATTTTGTTTCAACCGTTGCAGATTTGTTATCAAGCAAAATAACTACATCTATTATTGATGTCAAAGATACGAATTATTTAACTTTTTTTCGTTCCTTATATTACGGGTATTTTAATGTACATGTTTGCTCTGCCAAGGGATCTAAAAAATAGCCTTAAATAACTTGCCTCTCCGCCTCTCATTGTCGTTGAAACATCATTTCCTAATTTTGGCCCTCAGTGGTGCGATTTGGGAAACCGGTAGCCTAAATCGCACCGTTTGCAGAGGTTTGAAATTGAATTTTTAAACATGTGTCCAACTTGGAATTGACTATTCCCAAAAGGTTGTGAGAGAAGTAGACGTTCCCCCCCATATTAAGCAGCATTAAAAACTTATGTTGCGTCACTTATTTTTGAGTTAATTCGTTTATTTCCAAAATTGGTGCGATTTAGGCAACCTTCCCCTAATTTTATGAGTTTTTTTCCACTATTGAACATTTTTGCAAAATTACCCCAGAAACAATTGCATTTGTTAAGAAAATAAAATTATAGACTTTTTTAGTTTCCATAAGGAGAGCGTGGTGAGTCACCACTGGTGACCCAGTAGGAAGAAAGTACCATAACAACTGATCGAACGCAAGATACAAACGCGATCCAATCGTAGATGATGCCTTCATCTGACGTGGATTAAGGTCGTTGTTTTGGGAGGGGCATTACTTCCTGCTGTGCCTTAGTGGAATGCAGTACCTCTCAGCGATTATACGTCTATCTTTTAATATTCGAAGACAAGTGCCTTTTCGATATTGATCAATAATTTTTAAACATTACTATTCTAGCTAAAGAAATAAAAACTCTAATTGGAAATACAACTGAAAGTGTAACATCTTTTCAACTTTTCCAGAAATCATAGGAGGTCCCGTACTCTGCAATATCTGGAAGAATGCCTCGCGCTCATAACAAAGTAAACCAACAGGAATACAATCTTATTCGATGGAATTAGTACAGTAACTATGCATCGCATGTCAATTACATAGCATAACAGTAGGGATCAGAAAACAACTGAAAAATATACGCCACCGCTGATATTTGAAACTCGGCTCCCGGAATGGGAAGATTTTCTGATTCTCTACCAACCACAACTATTTAATCACCCCGTATGATTATCATCAGTTACACTTAATGTAACCTCAGGATATTTTTCCGTCAAACATTTAACTCTTCGACATGGACATAAAAATACAAGTTCTTCGTAAGAGAAAAGACACACAGCTACGTATGGTAAAGGTGCCACTTTAAGTCAAAATCGTAAGTTATTTTACAGTATTATCATCACTAATGCGCTGGTAACAACGTAAGTGGTGGAAAAAGTATATCTGTTTGAAATCGGTGGAGCCATTAAGCTGTGAAGGTAGGAGGAGCAACAAATCTACACTCAGGTGCTGATAACTTTTTTGAGGAAATCATGATACAACGGAAGTCTCGTTTTGTTGCAAGATTTACTTCGTAAAGGAAAGACCGCCGGCCAACTTTTTTATCCTCTCCGTCTTTTTCACTCTCTCATGTATAAGGGATAAATAAATCTTTTTTTTAATCCTCTCACTCCAAGCTTTGTACTAAGGTCCCCTCGAGCTTTCCAAGGTTTCCTTCAGGTTGCCTAACTACCCACACACCCCATCTCTTTGCGTCCTTCCTCACAGCCAGCCTTCTTCATACTCTCCGCCTATCTCTACAAAAAGAGCTCGCAAATTACCAGCTCAGTAATGGCCTATTTATGCAGAAATTAGCGTTGAATTTAGGAGGTAGGTTCGCGATAGCTCCATTCGAAACAAATACTTCTCCTCATGCACTCAAAAAATGTTTTTTTCTCATTATTAACGGCATTAATCGTGGTTACAATCCAGATTAAGGGTACAGAGAATGTTGATGATTCAATCCTTATTTTTAAGTTAACATTTTTTCCGAAATTGAACAAAACTACAGCGTCATCTTCCAGTAACTAACGTGATTTGATTTCAATTCTAACATTGTACAATAAGGGTTCCACGTCAATACGTCAGCGGCTATTTCGTAACCACGACATCTCATAACCAAGAAAATTGGTAAACAGGCAACTCGTGACTATTTCGTAAACACGACAGTTCGTTTAAGGACGTTCCGTAACCGGGAGTGATGAAATCAAATCATGTATAGTATGAGAAATATTAATATCAAAATTTAATTGAAATGTGGGAAAATTTCGGTAGAAGTCTAATTTTTATACACGCCCTGAAAATTTTGAGGTGATAGCCTAAGTACGAAAAAAATAAATTCGCAACGAAAAATGGCAAAATTTTTGGATCAAGAGCAGTTAATCTGGAGTGATTCGTGCTCTTAACAACAGGATGCCCGACTGGGTCAAATTGACCCAATAGAGAATATTCTCGTTGATAATTGTTAAAGGATGAAAATTTTTATCCTCACATTCCTTGACTTTTAATTTTTTGTGGATTTACCTCTGTGCAAAATTTTGGGCTGAAATTATTATTTTTTCAACCTGGAAAATGAAACCTCCTTTTTCAAATGGAAAGGTTTTTTTTCAGTACTATTGTTTAATTGGAATAGTGTTAACTTGTTTTCTGTTTTCTTAATTGTGCCTCTTCGATTTTAAGTAACATCGTCATTCTGATCCAGTATTTCGAAAATTTTGCAAATGGAGGTGTGTAATTCAATTTTTTATCTATGAAAAAACAACGGGTGCATAAAATAAATAAACCACTATGGATTTTTGTATCATAAATGTTATTGCAAACTTTTGTTTTAAACATGATGCCATTGAAATTCATTGTAGCTCCCAAATCCTTCAAAGAGAAAGAGATTGATTTTAACAAATTTGTGGAAATTAGTTTCCCATAATTCCATAGGAACTGTTGAAAAATTAATATTTTCTTTGTTTTTCGTCATTCAAAATTTCCTCCTTTCTTCCCAAATACTTTCTACACAATATGAATAAAAATCTGTGAGGAAATGACAGGTTTTGAGTTAAATATGTAACCGTAGTCATATTGGGTCAAATTGACCCACTTGGGCATAATAGGGTGTAAGGTTTGGTCGGGCATGCCAGTGTTAAGACTTCCTCACAGGACCCAGATGGAATATGTGCCACTCGGCCGCTCATTTGCTCAGCTACCCTCCTCACTCCGCTCTCCCGTCGTCACTTTGTGTCTCGCCTCACAGCTAGTCTTCTTCCTCCACGCCACCCATCGCGATGCAACGCCACGAAAAGCGCACCCAAATTACGAGCAGAATTAAGACTCCCCCATCCACCGCCCGCAAGACCTAGATGCACAGCTCATTAACATACTCGCCGAGTTGCATCGCCGCACGTTGAACAAAACTCTCTTTTAAAGGTTCTTCCACAGGAGCGGGCAAAACAAACACACATTACGTACGCGAACCGAAGACAAACAAGCGCAAACGCCCAAGGCTATTTGCATCCACGTTCCGAACACTCTAGAGTGAGTTACAGGTGGATTCCTCATATGTGTGTGCATATATAGCAAAGCAGTCGGCTTTCTCTCCATGCATTCCTCATTCTTCCCATCACTTCCCAATTGCCTCCTTTCACCCAATAAGGGTTATTCTATATTTCTGAGTGAAAATGAATGCCTTTAGATCTTCAAATACTTCACTTAATGAGTCATTCCTTTCTCAAGGCAACAACGATGACACGATGGAAACGAACCGCTCCGTTAGAAATTAGCCATTTCAGGGCTAGCCGTTACTCGCCCATCATCGGCGGTCACTTAGTGAACTTCTAAACAATTCCCGTAATTTGCAAAACCTGAGACGTCTCAAAATTTGAGTCCAAATACGGAAACATTGAATAACCCCCCAGGTTGAAAGGAAAGTCGCTTCCTCATGAAGACTACTCCTCCATCGTTTCCTTTGGTGACGAATTACTCATTTGAAATATATACAATCGTCTTGAAATTTTCATTAATTTCGCCCAGATAATAATTGTGAGCGTTGGCGGTTATAAAAGAAGTCATCTTTTGGGCAACTCTTCTAATGGGCAACCTGAGAATATTTTTTTCAAAGTAGAACTTCTTCATCATTTGCCTGCGTCTTAAAATTGAGAATTCCACTTCAGTATTGTCTCATATGTAAAATTTTTATATTCGAGACTACTGAAATTTGACGAAAGTCTGTTGGATATGCCCTGAAAATTTTGGGATGATAGCGTACGGTCCAACGGAAAATAATTACGTCACGAAAAAAGACAAATTACGACCAGTTCAGGGGTAATGTGTTGAGCTGATGTCTAATAGTAAAAATACTGGTAGAATATTTCTCCTAACAGGTTTCAGTACTGCGTAACTTGAAATTTTTAAAGAATGCATTTTTCTCAAATGTTAAATTAGCTAAAAAATTGATTTAACCGAACATAAAGCGCTTCAATTATTTTCACCTAACAGCCAAATGCGCAAACTTTTACCTACGCTTCTAAATTCCTGCAGCCAGAATTCCTGCTATAGGAATTCAACAATTCTTCAGCTCGTCCACTATCTCTCATGAAAAAACTACTCTTGCCAATATTTGACGGCGAGACATTTGCTTCACTTCCCCAAAACTCCCTTTCACCCACCAAAATCACAAAAGAACGCATAAGACTTCGCACTGACGCAGGCTTTTCCCCGGAAATTCGACAGCCAGCTTTATCGCGTGCTCTTTCGCCGTTTTTGACTGCGTTAAAAAAATTGAGACTGAGTGTCTGAGATTTTACGGGAATACGATAATTATCTACGTCAATGTTCCTTTTTTTACACTGAAGACTGCCACTTGCCTTCTAACTGACACGATAGTTGCAGCAATTTTCAAATTCTTAAGACCTGGTAACCACTTATTTTAACCCGTGCGAGATAATGGCCAAATGCATGAACGAAATTTGGTGGATCGTAACGGAACATGTACGAATGTATGAACGATATTATAATAGGTTACATTGTCATACATTCGGAAAACGGTTTTTGGTTACACGGTGCATTTTACCGATCAATATCGCATTCATGCATTCTGATATCAACACATACGAGTAAGTTTATGGTGTAACCAGGATTTAAAAATTAAAGCAGATTTTCATTCTAATTTCCCTACTTTTCCATTTGTAAAATCCTGGTAACACGGTGCATACACTGACTTGCACAATTTCATTCCGGAATGCGTGAACGCGAGAATGAACGCCAAAATTAACCACATAACCACTTACCTTGTAGAAATAAATAAACATAAAATAGTGCCGCTCTGATTCTCTTCATACATTCATACACACTTCTTTGTCCCAAAAAAATTGTTCATGCATTTATACATAATATATTAGGAGACGATATATCATATAATCAGGCCTTTAAGCAATTTGGCACGATGAAGACAAATCTAAAGGCAGATTTGCTCCATCAAATCAAACAATTACGAAGCATCCAGGGCGTGAAATTTCATCAAGGGTATTACCATAAGGCCTGGTTACACGGTACATTAACACGTACAAGTTAATGTACGTTTGTGTGATTGATTTTAGTGGACCGGAACGGAACATTTACGAATGCATGAACCAAATTAGAACAGGTTCTATTTTGCGTGCATGCATTCGACAAGTTGGGTGGTTACATTGTGCATTTTGGCGTTCATTCTCCCTTTCATACATTCATACATTAACCCGTACGTATTAATGTACTGTTTAACCAAGCCTTAAGAAAATAAGAACGAAGGCAGGTAATAATTTCTCATAGATATGAGACAAGATTTCCTAACGGAGTGATTGATTTACTTTCTCATCAACGCATGGCCCAACCTTAATAACCTCGCACTATAACATTAAACTTGTAACGGTTCATTCCTAATGGAATTTATAAGCACACTGAGAAAGAATATATCAGTGTTTTGCACTTATTTTGGTATGTATCTCATTACGATTTTAAAGTTTACATTAGGTTCGCTTACTTTTTTTCCTCCAAAAAGTGAAACGTTTGGCCAAATAATGTTTCCACCTCAAAAATTCACGACACAATTTCAATATATTTGACTTAAAGGAAGCGATTGCATCCACACCCACAAGGAAATTTGTGTTCTTATGTAGTATTCTCCGAGTCATAATTCCGTCTTATGCCGTTCTACCTATACACCTCACCCCTCCTCAAGATCCTCCTCCTTCTTCTTCATCCTTATTTCCTCTCTTGCTTGGAAAATCTCCTTCCCACCCCCAACGGCTTCACCCCATCCCGCTCCCACCATGGCTTCGAGGATAAAGGACACTGATTTATGAAGTGGCGGCCCTCTAGGGAGTACGGAGAAGGGGGGATGAGCAATAAACAAGACTCCGTGCTTTCCTAATTACTGATGTTTCCCACCCCTTCCGCGAGAGGAGCCACTGCCTCCGATCCATCCCCACCATCGGCCTCCCCACCCCCACCCCCAAAACCCATCCCCTATCTTCACAACAATGTAATCCCGCCGAAAACCTTAAACCTTCCCCCACCTCCTTCGAAGTGTTTTTTGCCTTATTTAAGAGCTTCCCCGCTAATATACGGCGCCAAAATTTGCCGGAATGGCGGAGTTTAGGGCGCCGAGTTAACGGTAAGACGAAGCTGTTGTCGCGGGAATTACGGAGCTGTAGTGTGTGAGGAGGGGTGGGATATCATCCCCCCCTGTTCTTCTCTTCCTCTTCTTCAACGTACACCACACAACACCCCCATTCTACCCCCCTACCAAACTCCCCCAAATACCTCCTCCTTACCTCCCCGAATCCATACATCCTTCTCCTCCCAATGGATTGCTCTGCAACGGCGCTCCGGAGAAACATTACGCACGTAACCGAAGAAGTTTGGCCGCAATGACGATATATTACCCGCTAATGAGCGCGACATTAATTTACAACTTTTAAAAGGCTTTGCGGTTTCCTATCCCCTCTCCACCTCAGCGTCACGATAAGAAGATCCCGTGTGTCTTGGGGATAATGCCGCCGCCGCGTCTTCAGTGCCCTGCCACTGCAAGGCACGAGCACGAGAAGCGTACTTCTTCTGTTTCTTTTTGCCCCGATTTACCCTTCCGGAGCTATCTAGCACACATTTGGCCGCAGTAAAGGAGATGTTGCCACGTTAAGTAGAATCAACAGCTTGTCTCTATGGATTAACAAGGCGAAAGCCTTAGGATATGCTCCTCAAAATAGTTTATGGATTCTCCGAATTTTAGAAAATAGGATAAAAAAAGATTTATTTACCAAGTTATTACTGATATGTTCCGTTGAAGTTGATGGTGGGAGAATGAACTTTGTGGAAGTTATGCATGCTAAAATAAAATAAAGCACTGTGTTCTTTCCACACTTATTCCCCTACTCACCTTCCCTAGCTTGTTCTGGAGACGGCAGTCTAGCTTGAAAATGACGTAGAACACGTAGAAACCGATTTAAATAATAAGTGTGGAAAGGAAAAAGCGCCTTTATTTTTTTATAATATGTTCCGTTTCTTAACAGGTCTGCCATAAGGCCAGCACGTGCAATAGAACTAATGTACCGATAAATTTAAGTACCCCATATATTTTCAAGTAGTATTATGTTGTAATTCCTAGAATAACAAGTGAAATGAGGATGTACAAATCGGAGACATTATCAGGTACTCATGAGAAATATTACTTGCAGGTAATTTGCAAAGATCTTGAAGAGCAAAGCGGCCGTAGATGGAATGAACAACTCATCCTTCATAAGGAATAACCCCAGCACAGATTTCCTCCTCTTACTTACACCCTTGGGTACTTAAATCTCCAACTGAAATAAAAGGGAGATTGTTTGCTCTTTTCGACAAACTAAGCTACTTTGGCAAACACTGAAAAAATAATCCCTCCCCGTCTCTCATAAGAGGATCAACTGGGGTGACTCGCTGAATGAATTACGTCTCCGGGAGCGGATACCCACCTACCCTTAAGAAGGATCCCACGCTTCTGTGCGAATCAATTCAAGGTCTCAAATTCAGCCATTTCACCCTTAATTAGAAAGAAATACTGATTTTTTTCCACTTCCACTGATTGTTAACAAAATTGGAAAGTTTAATACCTCAACTTCAGAAGCTTATGCAAAATTTTTGGCAAAAATTTAGATTGATAGCACATAATTATCAGTTGAAATCGCTTTGCGTGATATTTCAGTACCCATACGGCATGGAAAAAATAAGCACGGCCTTGGTGAAATTAGTGTGAGATATGGTCAATAGTGAATTACATGGAAAACAAGCGTGATTTTTTGAGCGCGCGCAGTGCCGTAATACTTTCCCCAAGTTCTCCATGCACTTAAAACCAGAGTTACGTTTATTTAAGCCGAGAATTGTTGATGAAGGTATATTTGGATTAAAAATTTTTGGATATAATACCACCCAAATCAATTTCAATATAGTGCTTACGGCAGTATGCTTTTAGTTCTTCAAAATGATAGATGTTTTTTTGTCTATGCCTTAGAGCCATTGAGCTAATTTATCCTGAGGTTCTGTTTCAGTTTTTACTTTTTCCATAAACCAGTCTTTATATTGCCAGCTAATGATCTCAGTAAAACCTTGAATATATAACCACAGAATTTCACCCACAATGTGGAAAATTAGCTCCATAAAGAACTTGAACTTCGTATATTTAGCAATATTCACTCTTTCAGTATCCCATTCAATTCCTGAGACCTGTCCTCTATTTAGACTACGGATCAGACACTTGGATATTCGCAATAGCTGATGTGAAAAATCTGGTACTGTAGTTGGCGCTGGAGGTTAAATCGATGTATAGGAGGAGATAAGAAATTAGGAGAAGTACCGAAGAATGGGAATTGTAGATACGCCAGATAAGGAACCGGTGTGTGGGCCATGTCGTAAGACAGTAATTGCGTGAGCTTTATTGGTAATTGAGAGAAAAAGGACTAGTCCTCCAATGAAGGCCTAGGGAGATGTGCTATCGCAGATAAGTAAAGATTAAAGAGCAAGAAATCGTCTCAGTCAATACTTTGTGAAAGTTTGTGATATCCATAATAGAACAAAAATGTTAGAACTCCACACTCATTACAATTATTATAAGCTCTTAACCAACAAATATGGGGTTTGAGAATTCTGTTTTATTATAAAGGACAAAAGAAAAAATGAACATCAGGTAACCAAAGGGACTAGGTAGAGAAAGGAAGAAATGGAGGGTTTCGGTACATTTAACCAAATTTAGGATTGTAATACTATGAATGAATGATAATCATATAATTCCTTCCTTCGCATGAGGCTTAAGCTAGCATCCTTGGCCACATGCCCACGCCAGCGGGTTGCGAGGTATATCGCAGACGTATTCTCCCTACCACCATTTCACCTCCCAATCCAGGGCTAATATATTGGTACACCCAACCCATCGGTCGCGAAGCGCTGATTTGTGAGGGGCAGATTTGAAACACACTGGCGATGAGAGGAGAGTGTATCGGCATCCTCTCATCTAGGTCATTCTCTTCACGGGTACAAAATGCCCTTTGGCCTCATCAGACGTTTCAATGAGGAATTGGATCCGACTTGAAATTCTTAGGTGACATAGAGACCAGTTAAAACTATTACATATTTCAACAAAAACACTATGCTGCAAATTTCTAAGTGAAAATATTTTTTCGCATATACAGGTATAATTCCTGTACTCTGACCTCCTGAGTATGAATTGATTACCATAAAATGTGTCATCCACATTTTTACAAAAATCTTACGCGTTTGCAGATTATGAAAATACATGATAATTATAATACATCCTGTTGTCTACCCTGACAGGTTTTTTTTTGCATTTTTGGTGATTTTAGATTAAAAAAGACTGCAGAAATTTTATCTTTTCGTGAAAAAGGTCAACCATTCCTAATTCAAAGCTAGAAGCTAGAAGAAATGAATGACGGATAGGCTACGGAGCTCGTTCCATAGGCTACAGCGGTCATGTATTTTGTATGTGAAAAATATCTCTGACGGTGTGTAGAACAATATATACTTTCAGAACAGAACAAACTTATCAAACAGAAGCATGTATGTAGCAAACAAAACTCCAATATCAAAATGGTTATTATACAAAACAAAATAAAAAGTAGATGATTGGTTTCTGGGTTAATTCCGCGTCGACTCATTTTTGGTGGTTTCGACAGTTGACGACAGTTTCGGGCGCGTTCCAGCTCCCGTCTTCGGGTCCAAATGATTTCATTTCATTTTCTTCTCCATACTTCTGTTAACAAAGTTTGATCTTCTCTCCTTATTACACGTCCTGCCCATCTTTATCTTCTGCTTTTAGCTTCACCTATAATGTCTGGAGATTAATATATATTCCTGATTTCTTGGTTGGATTTAACTCTCAATCTTCTTTGCAAGGTCCATTCGGAAATGAAGTACACGGTATCATTGAGTAATTGTATTTTAAATTCATTGACTACTAATGGCATACTATTGAGCATGTGAAACACATTCACGCAGTGATTTATTTTGTTCCACAGGGGCCGAATAAACCTAAAGCTATGAATAATTATGTGTTTGAATTTTGCACACTATTGGAGACTTCTCTTGTTTACACAGACAGATTTACATGATTTCATCTGTGATCTCGGGCTACCTCACTTTGAAGCATAGCTCTTTGGGCCAAAACCTCGTGAAAGGCATTGGCTTGCATCCCGTACATTCGTTACATTTTACAGAAAAAAATCTTGATAGTAACTCTGATGATCTGGTGGCAGTGGTGTATGGCCTCAATACCAGTCGGTCATTCTATGTACAGGAAAGAAGCATGACAAGTTATCTGGTATAATAAGATAACAACACAAGACTAAAAACTACTTACTGACTAGAAAAGTTACTTTAGACCAAAGTCTCCAAATCCGCATGGCATGAAGTGCAATGGGACGGTAACCGGCTGAGTCCGAGCAATTGTTTTCAATTTTGACAGAACCATAAAACGTTCCATCATCAAACCTCAAACTAACTCACTTTCCACAATTTCTCGTAAAATTAATGGGGGAGGACTGAATACCATCAACAAGACCGTGGGTAACAGAATACTCTTTAAACTTCTGCCCAAGCAGGTATGATTTTTTTTTAAACATTCTGAAAGTAATTTTCGTCCTAAAACAAAATTTATACGGGTAGATACTCAATTAAGAAGGCGTAACCTATAAAAGTAATTTTTTTATATTTATCGTGGATGTTTTCTTTTTCTGCTCAAACTATCATCGTATAGAACCAACCACTGATCATACACATCAAACTCACTGTATATACGTAAGAAAGTATGATTTAAAAAAAATCAAGTATATATCAAATACAGGATATCCTTTTCTGCACGAAGAATTAGCCTTTCCATTCAGAATCGATTGAGATACATTTTATCACTGCGTGGTAGTGTTTATCAGATGCCTTTTCAATTCAATGTCCTCAGCTGCTCCGTGCCCTTCGAATGATTCTTTTTTAAATCTAACTCTTTACTACCCTTGATAGGAAGATAGCGAGAATCATCAACATACCAACAAAAACTCTCAACCGTCTTATCAGTCGATCTGAAGTAAAATCTCTTCTTCCTCCTTTCCATTCCCTTGGTTCATCTCCGCCCCTGTACCACTTGACAGATCCCAAAAAAAAACTCAACTCAACCCAACCCCCTTTTAAAGCCTCGGAAAAATCTCCCAGACCGATTTCCATACCGTGTAGTGGGTATAAGAGGGAGGACAGACGGGCTGGTTGCGCAATTGGAAGATACCTGTGCAGGGATTATGAGTGTATTGATATGCAAATGGAGCATTTCCGAAAGGCTATGAAGGGCTAGCCTGAATGAGTCCTCCTGTCACCATTTGCATATCTCACTCTTCACTCCCACCACTGATGCCCCCTTCCTATGTCCCCAATATACGTGACCCCGATGAAAGCAAGGGGCAGTGATGAATAGGGTGGGAAAGGATGTATGGTGGGGGAGGATTCGACGTTTCATGCATTTGCACCCTAATGTATTCCGGGCGCAGCTCCACCTCCGGCGGTGACGTGGGCTTATCTCCCCTCCCCCTCCCCTCCTCCAATCACCAACACAGCCTGGACGAGCCACCCTCAACACCCTCCCACAATCATCGAAGTTTGCTCGATAGCTCGATTAATCGAAGCTTTCATCGATACTTTTCACTATTCGAGAATTCAATGGTTAATGGTGGCAGCATCATCGACGCGTCGCGACGGTGGAAAGGTGATCAGGCGACTACATATGAGTGCATAAAATAACATTGAAATTAGGCGAGTGGAATGTCGTCTAGTGCCAAGATTTTTTCGCCCAGTGGCATTACTTGACGTCGGCAGAAAAGGGAAGAAATAAATACACAATAAATTATGATTTAAAAAAATTCAAGTATTTATCAAACACAGGATATCCTGTGCTATACGAAAAATTGTCCTTTCCATTTAGAATCGATTAAGATACATTTTATCACGGCATGGGAGCATTTATACGATGGCTTCTCAATGCTGTGTGCTCAGCTTCTCGGTGCCCTTAGAACGATTATTTTTTTCCAAACTCTTCATTGCCCTCGGCAAGGAGATCGCGAGATTCATCGCTATACCAGCAGAGGCCCTCAACCATCTTTTCTTTTGAGTCGGATCTGAAGTAAATTCCCTTATTTCTTCCTTTTCAACTCCGTGGTCGTTCACCTCCTTCCCTGTTCTGTGTCTGTTTTACGCGTATTTAACTGAAGCCTGGAGGCCCTTATCATCGAGGACTCGGGTGACAGGTAAAACTAATGTCAATAATTTTAACCCAAATTTATTGATATATATTTTTGGGGTTTTGACTAATGGATATGATTCAAGTAGCTTCAGTTTTGCCCAATAAAAATTCTTTTAAATGTCCTCTGCCGCATGAGCTAGGTGTTAACGGCTATTTTTTTAAATAAACTAGCGATAACCTCAACGATTGAACATTTTCCAGATTGATTGTGGCCTGCAGCCCTTGACAGAAGGCATAAAATCGTTCAATGCGGGTCAATTATCAAATCCTGTGGAAGTGATAGCTCGTCTGAAGGAGTAACTGTCTACGGGATTGGGGCTGGTAAATTCAATGGGAAACATCATGAGGTTACATTTCCTATCTTCTCAGCGAAGGAGTTTCAGTATTACGTCAGATGCAATATTACGAGAAAGACTGTTTCGGAAAGGTGTATACATTGTTTTGATGCTCCCTGATGGTGCCAAAAAGTACACACATACTACAGAATGCTATTTAGACGTACCTTAACAAAGATAAATTTCCGATACAATAAGTTAATAAGAAAGTATTTTTGGAATTCATCTCATAAAATGCTGATGATATTAATCGCTATATTCACGTTTACCGGTAATAAACCACGAAAACCACCTTCCCTCAAATAGCATTATGCACACATATAATGTACACCCGATCGCCACTCCAAAGCTTCTATTTTTGGCCGCCAGGTGTCAGACACTTCATTTGGATACACGTATTAACGTGGAGGCGACTACTACTTTATACGCCGGCATGACGCCGCTCACTAGCATCGTCATCTTCTAGAAGGGTTCGATTGTGTAGTAAACCGTAGCTTACACGTCAAAGCCCTGACTGCAGTTATATTTTGTTCCATTGCAACATCAGATCTGGATTTTTGGGGCCGCACATCTTTGAACTTAAGCTTCCTCTAACATTCCCATTTTTCGATATCGTTAGATTTCATAATTTATGCCAATAACTAACAATGAATGTAACCTTCCGCATTATGGTATAGATATATTGTGCGACGCGAAATCCAGGGTAGCCGACTTACAAAAAATATTGGGGGGCCCAAACCGTGGATCTTGCACCGGGAAATTTTATAAGTAGTGAGTTTTAAGTTTTTTAAGCATTTTAGAAGAGTTATATGATCAACATTAGAACCCTGATAACTCGAATCTCGATATCTGGACACTCCGGGGAAAATCGACAAGCCAGACAAATTTTTTCCTCACATCAATGACGAATTTTTGAGGGGGCTCGGGCCCCCTCAGGCCCCATGGAGTGGGCGCGACTGTTTAAAGCAATCGATTATGCACTTCGTTGCGTCAATAACTTCTACATGAGCCATTATATAATGCAGAGTAAACTAAGCTAAATCAAATAAGAAATAAAAATTGCCGAACCGAAACAATAACGGAATAAATAAACAACCTGTTGTCTGCTGTTGTCCACAAACAAGCTGACGCGGAAGAAAACCCTGGAGAAATGCAGAGATCAAACCATCGCCGCGGAAACCGACGTTCTAAATAAACAACCGTTGCCATGGAAGTGTGTTCAATCCCAAAAATATACTTTAAGCCTGAATCACACGATCATTTTCTCCGTCACTTCGTAGTGATCACTATCGAGATCACTGGAGTGATCACTCGCAAATGATCGTCGCCGGCAATTGTTTTTCGCGATCACGATCGCGATGAGGATTCCTATCACTATTTTCATCACTCGTCCGGTCGCTTTTTCCGTCGCTAAAACCGTCACTAAAACCCCATATCAGCCAATCAGAACCCATTCCTGTATGGAGCGATTGCAGCGCAACGTTTGGCAATCGTGGGAACGACATAGATAAACAAACACGCTATATATTTTAGTTATGCGGGTCCTATGACAACGAGCTGTGGTATCGAAAGTGATGCGAAAAGCGACGGCGGGAGGGACCGTTTTATTCAGAAAAATGATCACAAGAGCGATCACTTTTCCCGTCGCGAAAAGCGATCGCTCTAGTGATCACTTTTCGCGACGGAAGAAAATGATCGTGTGATTCAGGATTTAGGAAAATATGTAATTGGGTAAAATGGTCATAGGGGAATTTGGGTTAGGGAAAAAGACCGGGAATAATTGAGCTAACTCAATGAAATGCATAGTTTCCCGATGCGTGCGCATCGACAGCAAAGCATCGGCATAGGAAACTTGCCTATTACCTAGCACTCTCTGAAGCAACTTTCTGGCTACGTGTCTGCATGAAGCGCATACTCGACCACAAAACCAACTGTTTAGCGCACCTCTCCACATCCCAGAATAGACCCAACCTTCTTCACTTCCCCTATAATAACTCTTCATCTCCCCTCTCATATTTCCGGGGAAGGGCAAAAATGTCCGGCGATCCTTCAAAGCGACCGTCCTGGGGGAAAACCGCGTCGTTAGCCGTTAAACGGAAAGACGTGGTCGCATGAATGAACCACTCGACGGGGAGAGGTAGTTCACCTGCCCACTACCCTCACCAAATTACCTTTAACCTCCTCCTGGGCACCCCACTTGCGGACCCAAGCTAGTGCATCCACATCTACATACTACCCCGCAAAGAGGCGTGTGGCAGGGGGTGTTAGGGCACCAGCCGTCTACATATAAAAAGCAAATGCTTGAACAAAATTACGACTAGTATTTAGTTAAGCCCTCTATGGTTAGGGGGAAAAACGAATTCTTAGTTTTAAGCTAAAATATATTGCCCGTGTTATGATTACATTGTTAGGCAAATAAAAAGAAACAATATTAAAAATAAATCCTGAGAGACGCAGAAAAATAATATTATTCACAAAAATAATAATAAACAATTAGAAGAAAAACACAATAGAAATTAATAGGAAAACTCAAGTTTCACTACGAAATAAGTCAGTCACTGTTATGAGATTCTATCAGTACTTTCAATTTGCGACAGCTTTAAGTCTTTTGAGCTTCTTCTTAAATCTTTTCGCTGTTTTTTGATACGGATTTAAGACTTCGTTCGGTTGTAAGTCCCATTCCCTGATACCCCTTTTTAATAGATAAAAATTTATTTGCGTTAGTTCTTTGGTCCCGTAGTCCAGGAAACATTCTTTCACCCCGAAGGTTGGTTTTGAATAGGTGAAGCAGGGCTCACTCAACATATGCGAATGCCTCACATTTATGATATGGGGGCTGTCCCTCTTCCTGGGCCACCTAACACTTCGATATTAATTTTACTTGAGGGAATCCGAAGGTTTCAACCGGGATTTGAACCCGGGAACCCTCAATCAGCTGCGAGGCTCTCAGCCCACTAGACAACTACGCTTCATAAGCGGTCGACCTTGCATTTACCGACCGACTGCTCTACCGAGTATTTTAGTTTCTAATATTTGGTGAGAAAAATTGATTCCAGTACCTATCCGTACGGAAAATGGATACCTAATTTGATCATTTATGTCGGATCTGGATAGGCACATGAAGTTTCTAAGTTCTCCAAGTCGCTCTAAAAGGCATCTGCTTTCAATTGCACAAGCAATCTTAGCCTGGCACTTAGTTCTACGTGCCTCTAGCGAAACACAGTCTAATTCATGCAAAATCTAGGCGCAGGTAGATTTACGGGTTATCATTCGCGTCGATTCATATTCGTGACGACAGTTTCGCCGGAGTTGCAGTAGGCATTTTGAGAATTGAAGTTAATACCTCTTCCTGAGCACCTCACTTGCCGACCCAAGCTAGTACATTTTAAACTACCCATAAACGTGCGGCGAACTTTTTTTTCGCTTCAAACCTGAAGAAGCCTGCCGCAACGCTGACGAAACTGTCGTCACGACGATGAATCAACGCGGAGGATAACCTAAAAACCTAACTGCGCCTACCACTCGACTCCATCAACATCATGTAAAAACTACGTAGCGTTTTTTTTCGCACCAAGTAGTTTTTGACGAATCGCACTGCTTTACTCTGTATTTTATTTATTTCACGGAATAAGGACTTTTGCACTTATACCACACGCTCGTCGTGTATTCAAGGTGGGTTCTGACGAGTGAGGAGCATTATTTATATTTTTATAATTTTTCATTCAAACACCTTCCCGCAACATGCTGGACGAATCCTTGCTTCTTTTGGGCTGAGCCACAAATATGTGCTCCTCAAGATAGGTTTGAAGTTATCGTAGATCTCATTATTGGTCTCGAGGATCGATTAGCAAATTGATATTTTTGGGAAGGTTACTGGAAAAAATGAGCCAATACGATCACCGGGACAAGAGAAAAAAGTAGTCCCAAAGGGTGAAAGGTACGGAGAGTATGGGACAAGGAAAAAACTTGAATGGTCAGATTTTATTAACTCAGACGCAAATCCACACCGTGAACTAAGTGAGCTGAATAACCATCCAGTCTGGACGCTTGCATAAGTTTCTCTAATTAGCAGCGGTATTCATCCCGTGGAAGGCATTAATTTGAAACGGCTAAATTCATATCAATCGGATACATTAAGGGATCTTGGATGGCATCAATGATCCATTAGTCATTCGAACATATCCTCCATTTTTATCGCATCTGAATATTAAGGGGAATGGAAATATTTAAGTGCTAGATAGGGTCATACTACAGCCATCCTATTCACTGAGTGTCATTATCAACTTCTATCCAGCAGTTTTTCAGCATTTAATAGCACTTAACACTATCAGCATTTTATTAAACGTCACTTGCAGTATAGTCACATAGTCAATATATTGCAAAATATTCCCGAAAGGATAATTTCACGGGTGACGGTTCGTATACTCGCCCATCGAACTGTTGAAATTCCAGTTTCACGGAAAAAATGAATTAATATTACCAAAAAGAGTGGATTTAGAAATATTTCTTCTGACATACATGAAGATGTGAAATGGATAGGGGAAATTTTGAAATAATCTATGAAGTTATTTTTTAAGGGTAAATTGATGAATATACGTTATATGAATACATTTAGGTGACAGAGTCACCAGCAGTACTCATTCAATATGTATTAATACAGTTACTAAGTAATAGTACACTATTAAAACGACTGGCTTTTCAAAAGAATGAATGCTCCGACTAATTGCATCTATGTACATGGATTTAATTAGTGCTTTTTTCATACAATTGTGCATAAAATCACCATTAAAATTAGTCTGCAGGTACTCATTTCCAGAATTTTTCATGATTTTAAGTAATTAAATTACTTAAATCATTTAAACGTGCGAAAATAAATACCATAGCGCTTCTGAAAATTAGCTTAACTTTTTTTAAATGGAAAAAAGGTAAGAGTAACGCTGAATTTGTCTTACCAGACAAAATGATCGTCCTGGTTTTCCCTCGGTGGCGGCGGGGTAGTCCTCGCCTGCCTAGGAGGTAGCGGGATCGAGTCCCGCCTAGGTAAGTCACCCCTATCCAGGGCATGGTTGTTTGTGTGCGTTTAACTGTTAATATGTTAATTACCCCGATGTAAAGGGCTTTATAGAGCTGTTTTCGGTGGTATGGAAATAAATTAATTAATTATTCCCGGTTAAAATGACGCGAATTCCGATCCTCAAAACACACTGTTGATATGTCTTATATAGCCGTGTATTCATATAATGCGGACTAGAAACTTTAAAAATTGGTGGAAATAACATAGTTGTCTACCTAAGCAACAATAGAAACGAATCGAGCGAAAGATATCCAGGGTTGGAAAAAGAAAAAAGGCATGGCAAAAGTTCATCACCACTTCATATTGCTTTATCAAGGATGCAAATTAACGTCGTAGCCAAAGTGAATTGGTGCAATTACGTCAGCTGATATGGGTACGAGTTCACCCAATTGACTAAGGTATTAATTCATTCGATACTCTCCTACTGGAAGACTGGCATCAGGGTAGAGTAATAAATATTAAAGGAAAATAATTAAATCATTCACGTTTTCATTATGTGCCTAGGTTGCCAGCCACTATTATCTTTAAATTACTTTTATTTAAAGGCTGTTTTATTCTATATTTTTAAAATCCTAAAAAACATTACAGATGCATGAATGCGTTTTTCTAGTGCAATATGTCATTGCATCCTTTAGCAGGTTTGGATCAATTAGCTGGTTTTCACGTCCATTTTAACTAAAGTTCTTGAATATGCGTAGAATATTATTTTGTTTAAAACAAATGGAAACTAGAAATTTTTAAACTAAAACATTTTTCGTTTTCAGAAAAGCTCTCTCCGAAAAATGAAAAAGGACTTTTAGACATCCAACGGCCAACCTGGTAATTAATGGCCACCTTTCCACAATCCACCTTTTAATTTCCCTTTCATTTCCAAACGCAACGTCGGACCATACAAATTTGATTTTGCAATCGTGGCCAAATCATTAGTTAAACTATCCCAAAATATTTTAAATATCTACAGCAATACAAAATCGTTTGAGGAAATCTCTGGTGGCGTTGTTTTTATCATTCATATACAGCAAAACCATTAAACGGCGATTTCACAACCTGCTCCATGTATGTACTATGGGGGCTCAACAGAGTTTGTGCCGCCACCATCGCTTTGCAGGAGAATGGATTCCCTTTCTAACGGTATTTAATCCTTCGAACAAGACGAGGGAAATTCAAATACGGTCTTATTTCAGCCACGAAGGTTGTGACGGTGAGCGTGCCTGCCTCGAACCAAGGCTCGAACTTATTTCCCACTGCTCACCAGAATGTTGGCGCATTCGATATCCTTGGCAGTTGTGCCTTCCTTTAAAAAAAAAAAAACTTTTATTTTCTGCAGTTTGATACATCACGTTCTTCTCTATTGCTAGAAAACCAATTTTGTAAAATTAAAACAATTCATGACAATTATTGCTGTAAAATTACTTTTGACATTATTTAAGGGTCAAAATAAATGTGTATAAAAAAATCAAGGCACGAAAAACATACTCCAATGAATTTACACTTCACTTGGGACAATATCTCCTCTTTTAAAAAGTTGTTATCTCAGCTGCACTTGCATATATTATACATCAGCATCAACATCTTTGGTTGTTTGGTTGTATACTCTTCTCCGATTTTTTAATGCCCCATTACCCTCCCTGTTGCCTTTTTCTCGGTAGTACACGGTACTTCTATTTTAATTAATCTTTCGCTGCACTTCCGCTACTACTAAGCCTGCCTCCTCCAAGTCGACTACTTCTCCTCCTCTCACCTGCTGACAAAGGAATCTCAAATCAAAATAGAAGCATATCCCTCTAGATCCAAAGAAAAACGCGTTCTGGAAATGTGCACGTCAGTCCTTCCAGAAAAGCTAGAACTTCTTCAAAGTCAACTGCATTCAAATACGTGGCCCATCGAATCTGCTCGTTGACTGTCTTGTTTGCCACAAGAGAAAGCTTGCTCTGTCCCGTAGTGATTTTTTTTCGTTTCGTTGAGATATGAGAAAGGAAATTGAGAAAAGTCTCATGCTCTGGGTTGCGGGAGACTCAGTTGTCGGTCGCATATGTGGACGACAAAGAAAGGAAAGGAAATTTCCTTCTCTGACCAAAGAATAACAATCCACTGGAAAGCAAACCCATTTTCCCGCGGAGGGATAGTGGCGGCACAAACTTCGTTGGGATACTTTTTTCCTCACAGTACTTGAATCTTAAGTAAGTTAACCCACGGCTTAGATTTTTGAATTTAGGTAAGTATGTGATAGCAATTAGGTATAGAAATTTCTTATATGTCAGCACTTCCCCAAAATCTATCTCGATAGGCGTGTGCCGGCGGGTGTTAGAGCATTAAAAGAGAGAAGTTACCCATTGGAGTGCTTTGATTTCTGATAATGGTTTCCACCTACCACATAATGAATTAATTCATTGCTCGTGGGGAAACGAATTCCTTTTTGTATACATAAGGTACTTGGAGTGGACGTAGGTACTTAGTGCGGATACATGGACGCTGAGGATAGAGAACGAGGAAATAATGGAAGCGTCCGAAATATAGGTATGGAGGATGATGGATAAGGTGATATGGGCGGCGAAGAAAATAAAAATAGAGTGCTACTTATAGTGGTTGACGAGAGGAAGATACTGTAAGAAACACGGAGGAGACGTGGAGCAGTGTGAATGAGGCATATAAAAAAGGGAGAAGGAATACTGAAAACCGTAATAGAGGAAAGGATAATGTGTAAGGAAAGGGAGAGGAAGAGAAAGGGATTAATGGATTATATGAAAGTGAACAGTTCTTATTGCAAATTAACGAGGGAAGTTCGATGTGGAAAGGCAGTGTTATGGGTAACTGGCCGGGGTTATAACATAACATGTTTCATGCAAGCTCACCTTGAATGATAGAATACATTTTGATAATTTGATAGTTACTGAGAAATTACACATAGTTACCCTGGAAACTATTCAAATTGTAGGAGCAAACATCAGAACATTCAAGTCAGGCCCTTAATCCCAACTTCCCTCAATTCCTAACTATTCTCTATCACTCTCTTTTCCACCTTTAATTCTCTTTTTCTGCGTTTTCTCTTTTCTTCGCACCCAGCTCACCTTTTCCATCCTAAGCCCTCAGATTTTCGCACATAATCCTCCAGAGTTATTCCAATTGTTATTTTTTTTTGACAGCCATCGTTACTGTCACACGCTATTTCTGCCTCACTCTCCCCGAAACTCGTACGCAGGATGGATTAGATGCACAGAAAGCCCACCAACCACGGCGCTAAACGACGTTTCCAGCACGGTTAAAAAAATTAAATGAATGAATAAAAGAAAAATTCAACTTCAAAAATCCGCGTTCTTAACGCCTGAGAAAAATCACAATCTTTTTTGTGCAAATTCGAGCATATACACATACACCCGTGCGCTTGCTAGTTTACATTTTTTTATTTTGTACGCATACATAAAGCAAGGGATTATTTACGGGTTAAGTCTAAACAAAATTTTACGCCCGGCTAGAAAAAGGACGTTCTAAAGCTCCAAAGAGAGTAAAAAGGCACACGGTCTATTCCCGTGTTCTCGCATGAAATGGAAACGAGGAAGCTCAGCAGCGTGGATGGAAGGATAATCCAAACTACCTTGTATAGACTGACAGGAATTACCTAAAAATAAAAGCGGAAAAGAGGACCACCGACGAGCATGCATGCAGTGCTTACCATGACAGGAGACTAAACGAGATATTTTTCTTGCTTCCTCATTGCTTCAGTGAATTGAGGAATCATTTGCTCTGGTGAATTGAGGAATCCTCAATTCACTAAAGCAAATGAATCGTCGCAGCATGACGAGTCCTCGAAAACTTCATGAATGTAAAATTATTTACCGGTCGTAACATCGTATAGAAAACACGCATTGCCGCCGTAACCACACGGTACTGCGGTTTAGCACCTTTACGCCAATGAACTGAGGACAGGATCGTTATATAATAGTGCAAAGAAAAAGCTAGTGAAAAGTCTGGTCAGGAGTAAGCGCCCTACGATGTAGAAACGTCGCTTCTGAGAAAATGGAACAAGGAAATACTGGAGGCGTTTGATAAGTGGGTTTGGATCAGAATGGAGGAGGTAAAGATGACAGAGAGGAAGAGGAGCGATGGAGTGCCAGGCATTTTGGGGAAGAGAGGAAACCCCTAGAGGGGATACTTAGGATATGTAGGGTCAGGATAGAGCGAATACTAAGCGGGGAAAAGATTCTAAAAATTATGTTGTAAGAAATAAATGTAGACAAACGGGGAATGGAGAGGAAGAGAATGGAATTTATAGGTCGCATTAAAAGGGAATAATCCTTATTGTGCATTGAGGAGGTAAGTTCAATTTGGTATGGGTGATAGGCTGAGGCGATTGTAAAAATGGTAATCATGTTAACCAACCTTAACTGGTATAATACTTCAAACCAAGGGAGGCCTACCCAAATTTTCTTACGGGCCACTATGAAAATGCATCAAACTCCCCGGGTCGCAAACAAAATTGTTACATGCATTATATGTCTCTAATACACTCATCGTAGACACATTTTTGGACACTATTCCTATGGATAGACAAATAATGTATACGCAATATCGCTTATCGAACCTTAACGCTGGCGCCTAATTTTCTAGCATCTGCAAGCCCAAACTGCTGAATTTGTTCTCTCACGAGATTTCCGGCATGGGTACTTTCCAACAACAGTCCTTTTCAAAAAATAAAAATAGATTCAAACAATTTATTCAGACTCCATTACGGTAAAGGGAAAATAGTGTACGCGCTCCCACAACATGCAGCCCTACGACCCCTTAAAACGCTTTAGCCCTGATTAAAATACTTCAGATGGTCTCCTTCGGCACCTTCGCCGAGGAAAGCCGAAAAAGGTAAACAGGATGGTGGCCATAACACTTATTTTTATTTCACAGATTCCCTCCCTTTGATCGTAAATCAAAATGGTCTGCCGACATGAGCGCCATATCTAGGACCCCCACTCTAATAGGCGGATTTGTTTGGTGGGGGGCACGGGGGTACGTGTCCTCCGCAGGCGCTTAAAAATAGACAAGATTTTTAATACGGCCCCGTCTACTGTTTTATTACGGAATATGGATATGATGAATATATTTCGTACAGTAAGTTCTGCATGCTATTCTTAGTCCCAAATATGAGAGGACCGTTTGCCTTTCAGACACATCTGCCCCCCACCACCGGAAAAAAATCCTGGATCCGCGCTTGCCCACTCAAGCCTTAAACGGTCGATTTGTGCCTGAACGGTCACATATACAGGCGCCTGTACGTACACATATATGCCTGTACGTCCAAATAAGCAAAATGCTTCCACTTATGAACCATAACTCAGTAAAATCTACTGGAAATGACAATTAACTAATGTATTTTCAACCTAGGATGTTATTCTGCATTCTCGGATTTGGGCTCACATTGGGATGACATGTTTAGCCTAATTGAGGCAGTGTTTGGATGTTCAATAAGTGACCAGCTACGACCACGACCACCTAAGTACTCATACCATGACCACCTGAGTACTGTGACCGTACTACAGCGCGAGAGTAACGACTCGCATGAAGGGCTCACTTTCACGAGAATGGTTCATTTCCATCGCGTTGTCGTTTTACTCTCGAGCAATGAATGACTCATTGAACGATTCATTCATCAAACAACTCTCCTTGTGTGGTCTTACTCATTCGTAAATACAGAATAGCCCCCTAAATAACGACGAAATAGTTGATGCGTCGTCATAACCACTCACCAATGATTAAGTCGAACAGATTTCGGCAGCGGTGGGTTATCAAAGGGAGACAGCGAAAGATAATGGCCTGATCCTCCCTTCTCAGTTTCCTTCACCAAAGAAGTTGGATTAGAGGAGACACCTCCACTTACAATTCCTCTCCCCTAAAAGTGTCTGAAGAGGCTTCCAAAAACTCACAAGGGCGAACGATCCATACATCATTCTACATCCCCTTCCACCGAGAGATTTCCTATCCGGAGATTTAACTTCATTTTGTTAAGTACGACGAGAGGGAATGAAATGATAGAAATAAACATTCATGAGAGGTTATTCGCAGGATTTTATACACCGAATAACATCGCTCGTGTGTTAAAAAAAAACAAGCAAACACAATAGGACAATAGTCATAATGAATATGCACATCAAGAAAAAATGTCCGCCATTTTATGGAATTTATGCAATGGAGAACATTTTTCTACCGAATATCTGATAAAAAAATTATGCAGAATTCCCTTCAAAACTTTTCTCCGTATTCTCTTAAACTTTGCACAGAAAATCTGTAAAGTTTTTCA
This sequence comes from Ischnura elegans, assembly GCF_921293095.1. Lineage (NCBI taxonomy): Eukaryota > Metazoa > Arthropoda > Insecta > Odonata > Coenagrionidae > Ischnura > Ischnura elegans. The sequence goes on from NC_060254.1 coordinate 14,577,885, forward strand.
AAATATTAAACACTTAAATAAGGAATTTCTTCGAAAGTTCTTTACAGTTTTGCCAGTATCTTCATACATTATACATAATTCTAAAGCAATTTCTGTAGAAGTTCAATAGATTCCTCATCAGTTTCTGTAAAGTTTTCCCTAGAATGTACAGTTGAAATTCCTTACCATATTTTTCTAACTCAGCGCTCATAAAAAAAGTGGATTCTAATAACTGTTGTGTAAATCTTTTAGTCCCAAGTTGGATAATATTTCAAACGATCATTTTTATAAGTCTGTAAATAACGGTGAGAGGAAGAATAGAACAAATTATCTACACGGTGACCGACCCATAACATGACCACTCCTTCCGATACCCACCTACCCGTATATTATTCATTATGATCAGCTTTTTTCTCTCCTTTTCTACTCCATCTGTGAAATTTCCAATCACCATGTGTTTCAACTCCTATGTCACACGTTGTTTTAATAGTAACCAACTCATTTTCATTTGAGGCATAAACACGCTTATTTTGGCCAACCCATTGATGATAACGTCAATATTTGCATGAGGCGCAAGTCAAATCGTAATTCCTGAAACGTGAGCATGGAAATCGGAAACCTTAGTGCATTTGACATTAGCTATTTTTCTTTCTTTGTTCTCCATTGCCAAGCCTTCCTAGCCAAACACACTTCAAGTGAATCTACTAAAGAGTAAAATGTTCCACTAGCGATAGAAAAAGATCGGGAAAAGGTATAATTTAAGACTTGAATTTCAAGCCCTCAAAATCAAGAATGGTTGGTTATATTAAATACTGACCGACCCAAAGTGGCTCGGTAAATAATTACACAGTGCACAAAAAAATCTGACAAGAATTACAATGGGTGGCTATAAGACATCAAAATAGTTATGAACTACACCAAGAACCGGATAAATGAAATAAAATTATCTAGAGTATAAAAATTTACGTACGATGTGGTTAAGAATATTTAAGTTATTGCTTTAAATATAATTTTTTCGAGTACCAAATGGCTTATTTGTTCCCGAGTTCCCTAATTTATTTCCAAGCCTTGAGGATGGCAATATATCTTCCGAAATGTCGGACAAGAACTTAATACTCTCTTATAACCGTCACGATAAACTAAAAATAAACTTATAACACTGGGGTAGCCAGGAATTTCGTTCAGGGGGGTCCAAAACTAGGGGGAGATTTTTTGAAAAACGGGGGACTAGGTAGAGGGTTTTAAACTAATTTAAACACTTTTCATAATTGAAAAAATCTTCATTTGTCAAAGAAATCTTTAGAAAAATCATGATTTTTTCAATATTTTGAGTTATTTTATGAAGGAAAGTAATTGTTTTTTATATTTCGGGGGGGGGGGGGGGTCCCGACCCCTGGTCCTCCTCCCTCGCTACGCCACTGCCTATAAACTTAGTGGACGAGATATTTATTCATCGCAAATTAGTTCTCTTCATTTCGCAACAATCATGAGATTGCTTTGAAGCAGCTCTCCATTCGACTCTCCAAATACCCGATTCGGCTAATTTTTGCGAGGCATTCAATATTTTTCTTTTCCTTTACATTATTAATCCTTTATAACCCAGCGTTTCTTCTAAGCGACATCAAATTTGAAGTTACGTCGCTAAAAAAGTGGGTCCATTTTCATTTCTATTTCAGATAGGATTAAAATTAGTTATTTTTGTTGTAAAATAGAAAGGTAAAGAATATAGTTGCCATGATAATTATGATTGAGTTGAAAATGTTCACAACTTTAAATGTCAAATCTTAAAAATTGATTTTCCTCAGAAGAAACTTTGTGTTGGAAAGGACGTAATTGCTGAGGCGGGTAATAAAAAGGCGGAAGATGTGAAGTTTCTACCTCGGGGCTCCAAGCAGAGAGGGTAAAATTTTCTTCCACAAAAAGCAATACCAGTGATGAACACAATATCGTAGGTTCGGCAAATTGTGTTTCAGATACGCAAACGGTAAGCAAGACATCCAAACTTAGTCGAAATAATCCAATTGATTGGCCGAATTCGGCGGGCAGGGCAACTACACAACCTAATCGTCTCGTCTTATCGTTTTCTCCTGCGTCCTTTCCCAAGTCAGGATTAGATATTCATCCCTGCTCCATTACCCTAATCACTTCCCCTTCGCCCTGTCCAAGATGGAATAAACCTTCCAATACAACTCCCTCCACTAGCAGGATAACTTCGCAGGAGAGCCATAACTCTACACACTCCGCGCCGAAAACCCAGGGGGGTTCTGCAGTAATGAGGCATTAAAGGCGGGATTCGCGATGCTTTTGTTTCGTCTCACGCCGGAGCTTATAACCCACTTTGCAACAGCTTTGCCGCAAAACACACGACTGCCGGCCGATGATAACGAGATTATTAAGATAAACACTGTTGATGGGGGTGGGTGGGAAATCGGATATCCGACGAAGGGGTGGAAAGGGATGCAATAATAACATACCAGCCCTCCCGTCAGGAGAAAGCGAACTCGCCCAATTAAGCTGGAAGCGGCAGTGGGCGACGGAGATTATACGCCACTGGACCAACTCGGACACGATACAGAATACCATTCGTTCCACCCACACATAAACATATATGTATGCAAGGGTGATTACAGAAAGGGTCGATTTCACGGAATATTTTCGACGCTTTTTGAAACTGGGCGCACGATCGGCGTGTGAGGTGTTCCGGATAAACTCGGGAAAATTAGCATCGCGATAAAAAAAACGAAACAAGTGAACAAAAGCAGCCGCGCACCGCACGGCCAGCAACAACAGCGCGTCCAAATCAATTCCAGGAAACATTCAAAACAACAAATCAACCGTCCGACCAATGCGGCTGTATCGAGGAAAGAAGTAAGGGTAAAAAAAGCAACAACAACATCAATGGCAGGCAGGCAGGGAATGAGATTTGCCGCCTCCCCTAATCAAGCAATTAAATCAAAGCGGAAATTTCTATGGGTGATTAGTCGGACTAATTTTCCCCGGTAAATTAGGTGCAAATTAGGAAAGAATGGCGCGTGCGCTGCCATATGGGAGCTGCCTGTCATTTTTTCTGACCACATGAACGAAGAGTTTCAACTGAGAAAAATAGAACGAATTAAAAATGCTACGCCAACTTTAAATGTGGGGCGACAATCATCGGGAATTCATCCACGAACTCAACGCATGCATACTAAAACGCTGTTCCAGCGGTTACCTTTTTTCAGAAATAGGATATGTTTTTGTACCTACCTATCTGACACTAATTTCTACGATCGTTCGTTCAAAGTACACGTGGATAGACTCACCGCAGAATCGAAAAATTAGAGATATATGGTTTTTTTTTCCTTTGCCCAACTGGTTTCGGGTAGCTGTTCAGCATTTTCGTGTAACGCTGGTTAATGAGTTTTTGGTTCGTAGAATGTCAAAATTTGTGCCACAATTTTATAACCGTGCCCAGTGGAGCGTTAAAATTGAAACACAACTTTATTTTTCACGTTGTATACAGTGGAATTGAATGTTCATATTTTGCAGCAATAACTTATAAATAATATTTAGATTTGGGTCATGATGATACCAGATTAGTTCATCACATATTATTACATTTTGTAGGACTGAGACTTGTAAACATGTTGCAAAAGTCTTTCCTCGATTCCTCTTTCTTTTATTCGATACAAAACTAACTTTGCAATACATTTTTCATTTATTTTTTCTATCATCATCAAGTGCTAAAGCAGCGTATTACTAATTGAAAATTAATAAATAATACTGCACATAAAAATATGCATAAATAAATTTCATTGAATCCTGGACCTTTCGGGGGATCGGGTTGGTGCGGTGGCTTGACTACAGGCTCACCCGCCCTGTGGGTCAGGTTTCCAATCGCGGTGGCGGGGATTTATCAGATACTGCCACTGCATAATTTCTGGTGGCCAACCGTCACTAAGTCACGACCTCTTCACAGGTTCGATATCATTTAACCCATTATAGCCCAATGTTGCTTCAACGCAACATCAAAAATGTATAAATTTTCAGCCCTATTTAGGGAACATCTAAACTCCGTATTATTTTGTGGTGTAAACTTTAATGAAGAAATAAATATTTATCTGCCACGATGATATTGATGGAGTGCAAAATTTTCAAGTTTTCAAAGAGAGAAACCTTGAAATTTGATTTCTCCCAAAAGCAGCTTTGGGTTAGAAAAGGTTAAATGGTCGAACTTACCCAAGGATAAGTCAACACCCCAACAGAAAGCCGTCGCTTTTACGTCCATGACTGCTTATTCGATTAATAAACCCGCTTATATCGCAGTAAACCCCTATATCCAGCGGTCAAATCACCATCCGCAAACCGGTGGACGCACTCGGTTGCTTTGATCTAATAGCCTATAGATATAATAGGTGTTCGCCTATAGAAAAGATCAAAACGCTGAGATAACGCACAGTTAAAAAAAACTTAAAATTAAATAAATTCACGAAATAAATGAACTTTAAATGCTAATTGTTGCCATGTTGAGATCATTTTCTATTTTTTTCTCAAATATTATGCCCTTTAAATGTCACATTGATAGTTTAGAAAGAAACAATTTCTATAGTGAAGCCTAAACAACAGTTAATTTTATAAAAAAACGTGAATTTCGGCGTCATTTCATGCGGATTCAGACGGGCCCGTCCGGAGAGGAAGAAAGTGAAGATATAGGGCGCAAGATGATGGCAGGTAGTAAGGGGGTTGGTAGGTAGGAGAGGGTGGCGGGGAAGGAGCAATCTTGGGGGAGGGAGGGAGGAAGCGGGCGTGTGAATATATGGCGATTAACGGGGCGGAACGAAGTGTGTGCCTCGAGGGGAGGGTGTGAGGTTAGAAGGGAGGGTGGAGGGGGAAGGGAAAGAGAGGAGGGGAAGGTTCGCGTGGCTCTGCTCTCGAATATCACCGTCATTGTCTAAAGGCCGTTTTACACGGTACACGGAATTGCGCAGGCTAGAGCTGCATTAATTTCTAAAAATGGCGTGGAATTGCGCGAATGCATGAACGAAATTAGAACAGGGGCTATTTTGCCGTCTCGTATCCACGCATTCTCGCATGTGTTCTAGCAATTCACCGCTTCACACGACGCAATTTTGATTGCGCCTTCACACGTGCGTCAGACTGCGCAATTCCGTGTACCGTGTAAAACGGCCTTAATGTCCACCAAACGGGCAGGCATGCATCCAGAAATTTCCTTTCGTGGCGCTGGAGTGGTATTTGGGTTACGTACACTGGTAATTTGATATCAATTTGCACGATTTACATTTATGCATTTCATTAAATCCATCTTTATATAAAAAAAGAGGATGTCTGTTTGTCTGTCCGTTATGCATTTCTATACGGTTGCATGGCTTTCAACCAAAATTAGTTCGCAGGTGCATCTAATGCTCTCAAAGCCCATATTGCTACACCTGGTTGTGTCGAACGCGTCCTTTGCGTCGTTTTCTCATTACTATTTCTAACGTAACATTATACATTTTACATTATACATGCGTCAAATTTTCTTTTCTTTCGATTAAAATTTTCTTCTAATGCGAATGCCATGCTCAAAGACAATTTTACGAATCATTTTGATAACTGCCTTTCCATTTAATATATAGATAAGTCTCGATTATATCAGCCCAGATTGCCGGAGTAAGGCTTTCCATGGTGGTTTTTTTCACTATGACTATCAACGAACTAATGTCAAAGAGACATGCAACTGAAGGGTTTCCTTTTTTGACTGACTTTTTTCTAACTGAAGAGTTTCCTGAAGAATTTTCTTTGAGCATGGTATTTGCCTAAGAAGAACAGTGGTCCACATTTTAAACGACAAATTTAGGAAGGGAAATTGTTTCAACATGGAACACCTTATGAAGAGGAATTGTAAAGGTCACACAACAATCTTATCAAAGCACAGAAACGCAGTTGTGGCTTCAGTCTTGGCATTTCCATCAAGATCCATCAGCCGCCGCGCACTTTCATTGGACATTTCCAGATCTGTGTTACAACGGGCTTTAAAAATTCTAAACTTGAAGCCTTATGAAATGAGAATGGTAACTAACAAGATGGATATGTTTATCGCTCCACTGTCTTGGGCATCCTTGAAAACCTTTCGGTTAGCGGGTTGATTTCCTGGATATTTTTGCACACACCTCCGTGAAATTTGACCACCTTATGACCTCAGGCGGTTAACAAGTTAACAAAATGGATACTATGTGTACCATGCACCTCACTTGGTCACCCTTTGGTTGGAGACATTAGTTTCCCTGATATATCAAATCATGCCTTTATGACCTTTGACCCCCATTGTGACCTGCGGAGGTCAAAAAATCAACAATACTGATAAATGAACTGCAAAACTGACTTGAGCACCCTTTAAAACCTATGGTTCGACACGTTGGTTGTCACGATGGCCCAACGTTTACCTCTATTACCTTTGACCTCAGTATTAGCCTTGGAGGTCAAATAGTGGATGAGTATTTGGGCAATACCAATGGCTTGGGCACCCTTTAAAATCCATGGATTGACACCTTTGTTGGTATCCTAATCTTTTTGCCACCCTTATGACCTTGACTGTGACCTAACTGAGTCAACCGTTGAATTTTTGTAAATAAAAGTGTTATTTTCGGTTTTCTCGTGTCCGAAAACCTAAGAATTGGTGATCTTGGTCAAAGAAATTCAGACTTTTTTCTATCTCTAGTTTTTTAACATTGAAACCCCATAAGGCAAATACAAAATTTTGGTTTGTGCCCACATTGTGAGGTCAAAAGGTCAAAATTGTAAAATTTTGCTTACTCTCAACAAAACTTAGGACCTTTCCCTATAAGTATGCCAATTTTCAAGAATATTGCTAGAGGGGAAGTTACTAAAATTAGAGGTCAAAAATGACACACGATCCTTGGGACAGTCTGTACAACGCCTGTGGTTGGCCATCCTGCCGGGTAAGCACACCTCTCGACACACTCAAAGGGAAAACATAACTCAAAGGATTCTGCACTTAACTATTAACGCACTCGGTGCAAACCTTTTTGCTGGGGTGAGCGTTCACAAGATGTCTTTGGCCTACACACGTATGGACACGCAAAATAATAAATGTTGCGGAGTGGGGTATATATACTGATTCAGTGTGCAGTATACGGAAATCATTTTTTCCATTGTTTGCTGCTATATATGTATACCATCATTATACCTGCTTTGTTACTTTACCATTAAATCATGCCATATGACCATGAATTCCTAGTTCCAAGTTTCGAACTATCCTTCGTGAGCAAAAGCGGGCGGTCTGCTGGTAAGCAATAAATTTCGTTAATGTAGAGCAAAATTTATAGCCAACAATGGTTTTTACCAAAACGGACATTCAGGATGTACACCGTGGATCAGTTGAAAACCGAAAAAAATTTCCATGTTTTCCAAGATAATTTCTTAGCTTTCCAGTCCTACACATGCTCCTTTTTGGGTATTGCTAAAGGGATAAAGGCACTACCAAGTGGAATAGTTTTTAAGTCATTTTTTAATGTTGTATGTAACATCTTGAGATGACAGGAAAAAGTTATTGGAAGCAATAATACCTCCCATTAGCACTACAAACCCATTGCGCATGCTTATCATTATGGCCCCCTTACTCCGCTCAATTTTCTTAATTGATGGCTCAGCCTTAAAGCTCACTATGACAAAAATTGTGGAAATTAATAAGTGGTGGCCTTCTGCTTTATATTGCTTCAAATAATTTGAAATTTATGCCAAAATGTGGATCTATGGATTTTCTTTAAAATAAAACAAGAATCAATTATCTAAGTGCTTTGGTTACATAATCATTATTATTTATGTGATTTTTAATTTTTTCCTCCAAGGCTTAACGCACAAATGGTCAAAGGATCAAATCTCTGTGGGCTAAAATCCTGAGCTTAAATAAAGATCATAATTCATTATGAGAATACTTCTTTCACAAACATTAAATTACATGCAGAAATTAGCAATGATAAGAAACCCATCTGCCTGTTTTCAGATGAAATTCACCAAAGCAATTTTATCTACAAAAGCAATTACCCCAATTTAATGATATTCAACATACCATATACATTTTCTAAGCTCATGAAGCCTCAGCTCATAAATTAAATCATGAGGAAAAAAACAGCCCTGGAATTATCACTAAATCCTGATCATTATGTACAAATTATACCATGGCAGACACTCTTCACTACCTCCTCCTGTAGATGACTACTTGTTCATAATGTGACAGTGAATTAAAAACCATGAAAGACCCCAAATAGAACCTGCAGTCACCTACAACTGAATTAATTCCAGAAACCAAACACTTCAGCTAAATATGTAGCTGCCTCATACGAGCTCTAAGTACATGATACAAGAAGAATATCAAGCAAGAAACAAATCTTAAAAAGGAAAGTTAGTGAAAGGAAGCTTGCATTAAAGGGATTTAGAGTTCAGGGTCAATTAGAATAAAAATCTAAAATATAACTCCATTTTCACTTCGCTTTGGGTGAGTGGCAGGAATTAAATGGATTGGGCAGTTTTTTTCACCAGTCAATGCATGTGAGAAAGCCGATTTCAACAAGAGACTCGCTGAATTGCCTGAGTTTTTCCAAAAGACCAAAATTCCCCAAGGGGGGTGAAGTCTCCAAACTCCTTCTGTGGCTACCTACCTTAGGGGCAGTGGCATAGCAAGGGGAGAGGTCCAGGGAATCAGCTCCCCAAAATATAAAAGCACACTTACTTTGCATAACAAAAATAAACAAATACATATGTATTGAAAAATCATGTATGTACAGTGAAACCTCGATTTTACATTCCCCCATTATACATTTTCCCTGATTTTGCACAGTTTTTATCAAGTCCCAAACAATACCACCTTTATATAATGATACTCTATTTTAAAATTTTACTTAATTTTGTACTTTTTGTATGTAGTCCATCCAAAAGTGTAAAATAGAGGTTTCACTGTATATATACAAAAGATTTTGTTGAAAAATGAATTGTTGATTATGAAAAGTGCTAAAATTATTTTAAAACCCTCCACTTAGTACCCTGTTTTTTTTTTAATTTTCCCCCCTCATTTTGGACCACCCCACCCCCCTCCCCCGAACGAAATTCCTGGCTACGCCACTGCGAAGGGAGGGCAAAAACCCACTCCCTTACCTACAAAATGTCGAAAATAAAGAAAAAAATTTGAAACCCATACGTTGGAATGAGTCAGGCAATACTCTACAAAAAGGAGACATGAGGAAATAAAAACTTAAACTATACTTTTTTCACAAATCATTAGAAATACCAAACTATCAATTTTCATTATTAGTAGAATGCATAGTGAGGTTCCAAACTGTTGTTCTTATCGCAGCTCTGACAGACCTATATCCTCTATTTAAGATTAATAACTCAAGCAAACTAATTCAAGCATGCAACCTCAGAATCTATAGCAGCCCTTAGCCTTTATTCGTGTAAAAGCTGCGCTCTCTGTTTGCTTGCTGCAATACTACCAGAGTACCCTTGAAAATGCCATGAGTCTGTCAGCATCCATAGGACTTAGAATTTATAACAAAGAGAGAAAAATACTATTGCTAAGTATTTTATTTCATTACATTCCACCGTCTGAATGTGTTCAATGAATCATGCATGAGAGTATGGCTGCATCATGTGGTGACCTTTGTCATATTATATGCATAAAAAATATGGATTTAGGAAGAATTGAGGGACAAGGGAATCAATACTATGCCAGAGGCTACTGGTTAAGAAAATGATGCAAGGCTTAAGAGGCCTTTGTGGACTTGCAAAAGGCCTTCTATGATGAGGAATAAGATGTTCAATATGGACCAGACTGGAAAGACAGAAGTATCATCTACCAGCACCAAATGGTCCAGGTGGCCAAAATATGCAAGCAAGGGAAACAAATATAGAGGCAAAAATTAACCAAGGGATCTGGAAAGAATGACACCTATCACCAATGCCCTTCAATATACTATTCATGAAGGTGGCAATAAAATAGGTACATAGAACATCAAGGAATCATGAGGATCAAGGTGAATGGAGAAGAAATGATTCCTCATAAGATTCGCAGATGACATTAAAACCATTACAGGCAATGAGGAAGACCTATCATCAACAAAATTGAAGAAGTGTTTCAGGGATAAAATATGAAAATAAATTGGCATAAACCACGATATTTCAATTGTGGAAAAGATGAAACTGTGGGCAACATTTTGATACCTCCACTGCAAATACACTCAACAATCGCCCACCGAATCAAATCTGCTAATCTAGCAGCCCAACAATATGAATCCGCCCAGCTGGCAGTGTCTGGAGCATAAACGCTCACCTCCAAGCTTGGAGAATAGGAGATGAAAGCTTATGCTCCAGACACTGACAGCTGAGCAGATTCATATTTTTGGGCTACTAGATAAGCAGACTCGATTCGGTGGGCGATTGCTGAGCGTTTTTGCAGTGGAGGTATAGAGATGCCTCAAAGGAGAGAGATTGGAGAGTGAAGAGTCATTCACTCATTGGATCACCATTACCTGGGACTGTACAAGCACAACAGATTCAAGCATCAAATAGCATAATGTGACAATTTTTATGACAATATTCATTAAAATTAAGTCGCTGCTATGCCCGAAGAGCATAAGACTGGAATACCAGGAAACGAAAAGTGAAAACATTCACTTGGGCAGCGACACTCAATAGTTCAGAAGCTTGGACCATCAGAAAAAGTGATCAGAAAAGAATAGTTCTTCGAGATCTGGTGCTAGAGGAGGATGCAGAAAACTGGCAGATGCAGTCAAAAGGGATGGCAAGGGTGAGAAATGAGGATTTATATAAAAGAATAGGAGAAGTAAGGATACCATGGATCACATAACACCAAAGAAGAATGCAGAGGTGAATAATAAAGTGAAATTTTGAAAGTGAAATTGGACTTTCAAAGAGTAACACGGCCTTGAAGATGGGAGACAAGTCATCTCTCGAAACATCGGCTTATACGATAGCATTAACCTGGCTGAGAACCTGAGAAGATTTCATCAAGAATGCAGAGGATTGGACACTTAATGAGACACAGCACTTACCACATGGAAAACAAAATGGAAGGAAATCTTAATGGAAGAGTCAGCTAAGGAAGACCAAGAAACAAGAACCTAGGACACATGAAGATATGGGAAAGAAGAGCCTAAGGGAAGAAAAAGAACTAGCCTGAGACAGTGGCATATCCAAGGGGGGGGGTCCAGGGGATTCGGACCCCCCCTGAATTATAAAAACTCAATAATTTTTCTTCATAAAAGAAAACAAAATATGTATTGGAATATCATGAATTTACAAAATATTTCTTTAACAATTGAAGTTTTGCCAATTACGAAAAGTGTTAAAATTAGTTTAAAACCCAATATTTAATACCCTCTTTTTCAAAAATTTTCCACCCTGGTTTTGGACTTTCCCAAACAAAATTCCTGGCTACGCCCCTGGCCTGAGATAGGGAGAAATGGAGGGTTGCAGAATACCTATCTTGGGATTGCAAGACTATGTATGCATATCTGCATCATGGGATTTCCTCATACAAAATGAGTTCCCTTTAATTGCCCCCATTAATATTGTTGTTCCCTCATCTTATGTTATTGCTAAGAAGAATATAAAAAGGTTCATTGAGATATTGAGAGAGGCAAACACTGGATGGTCAAAATTGACACTCATCACCAAGGCTACATTCTCCATTGGGAGCAAATATATGTTCAAGCTGCTTATATTAGTCCTATATGGGGCAAATGTGAAGGGGGAGGGAACTCAGAATAAGTTCGCTCTATTGAGGGAAATTTGTTCATTGCTTTCCACAGTGTCTGGGTGGTATGCAATACCTTTCAGCAGTTATGCATCTGGGACCTCATATGCATGTACATCCAAGCATAGGCAGATTTTGGGTGGGGGGACATGGGGGCACATGCCCCCCCACAAGATTTTTAATACAGTTATCATTACGCTCTTTTGTATTGTGCATTATGGATCCTAATTCATTTAAGCCTTGAGCCCTAGTCAAGAAGGTTTGCTGGTCGTTGGTCATTCACTAGTCAGCACTCAAAAAGATCATCACTGCAGTGGGAAAGGGGCTCAAAAACTGTTGTTATTATACATGTTACTTATCAATACTATCACAATAATAACTTTCATATTGTAATAAAGAGAATATTGTGCACTAAGAGTTGGTATGTTATTTTTAATCTCAAATATGAGAAGACTGTTTGCCTGTCAGATCTTTGTGCCCACTCAGAAAAAAATCCTAGATCGGCTCTTGTATAATAGTGACTTTTAGATATTCATCAATTATTGTAAAAAAAACTGGTTGTTGAGATGGTAAAGACTTTCCTAAAAGAGCTACATACCTTAACCCTTAGAGTGCCAGGGAGCGCTATCGTGCTCCTCCTATATCTCGCGAAAGTGCCAGGAGCGCTATCGTGCTCCTCATGCAATGTCACTCTTAGATGCTGATAATTAACTAATCATATAATTGTCAATATTCATTTCATTTTAACATTAACTATTTTCTTCAAAATATAAAAATTAACTCATAATTCGTCAAATAATATAATAATAAGGTGACACCACATATAATAAAGATTTCCTAAAGTTTTTGAACATATACCTTTACTTGTTTTTGAGACCTAATTTTTTTCCCTAAACAACTGCAAAATCAGCAAAACTGCCCCGGCACTTTTGGCATAGTACCTAGAAAATCGGTTGTCACTAAAAGGGTTAAAGATAGGTAAGGACACCCATGATCTTATTTTCATGTTTTCAATTTTTCTAGAAAAAAACCCTTGAAAAGAAATGGATGAAGAGTTAAAAGAGGGGGTAAAGAGAAAGGGAGGTCATTGAGGAAGGGGGTTGGAAATAACAAGGGTGAGAAAGAGGAACTAATGAGAATTCCAAATGTACAATCATCCAAACCATTTCGGCTAAACAAATTTATTTTACAAGTGAACAGAAAGCTCCAAACAGCTTTTACATGAATTAGGCTGGAAGTTGTTGGAGACTCAGAGGCTAAGTACTTGGCATAGACTGCTTGAGCTGCTGAGAATAGATATCTATCACAGCAACACAAAGAATATCATCTTAGATCCTCACTATGTTTCTAGGTGCAACAGAAGCGATGAAGTGAGAGAGATATTTTGCTTGTGGATAACATTATAGGAATTCGTTTATAACAATACGGGACTTACATACATGCTAGGTGAGACTCAGTACTCTAGTCACAACAACATGCACCTTTTTTTTGTTAATGATAGGTGTTCTAAAAGCCCTTGCCTATTGACACATTTTGCAGTGTAGTAAATAGATGTAGATGAACTTAACTTGGTGTCATTCAATCTGTGATTCTACCCACAGATTGGTTTGAATAGGTGAGAGTAAAGCTAACACCACACTAGCAATAACACAGGTATGTAAATTCACACATTCAGGGAGGGCATCAACAAACAACAGTGTTACTAAGCAACAAATTATGATATCTGCAAAAAACAGACCCCCTTGTGATCAGCTGACATTAACGAGGAAGTCCACACCAAACAGGTTTATCATCAGGATATAACTGGATTTGCATAATTAAAACAGTCTACATATTTTTTTAACAGACCTCGTATGGCTTATTATGGTCCAGTGAATTCACCAGTCCACCAAATTCTACAAAAATATTTTTCCAACAATTACTCAAACCAATGACGCAAACAGACGTTTCGTGGATGCAAACTAGGGTGTGCTATGAACTTGCAAACAGTAGCTTTTGGTCAATGCTATGAAACTGTGGAAAAAGTAATTGGATTTAATAGCTTATCAATTAATGTTCAAAATGAAATACATACCATTATTATCTGTCATTAAAAATATGATGCAATACTTTTATCAGCATCAATACAACTGTTATTAATTACATTCTGTAATACTTTAAGTTAATTTTATTGATGTATTTCAAATGTGAACGATTGTAGAAATTACTAATGTTTGAATGATTATTTTGATTTCTTAGAGGAGGAGGAACTAATGAAGTAAACGTCCACAGCACTTAAATATATATTCTCATTATTACATCTACGAAAAATACCCCACAAAAATGCAAACCTTACTTCAAGGAAACCTCCTGTTAGTATTTCTAGCAACCGCCTTGGCTTAGACCACACATAAATAATTGATTTTAACGAAACTTCCGATTGCTTTCATGCAGGACCGACTGTCGTTGTTGCTATATTCTCTCCTATTTATTATAATTAGAAATAGAAATTTTATTCACCTGCTTGGTCTTACATGATGTAGACAGGGGCGGGTCCAGGATTTCTTTCTGGGAGGGGCACAAGCATGGCCGTATCCAGGATTTTGTTCAGGGGGGGGGGCACAAGGATACCTTGTTATACAAACGAACGAAATGATAATGGGACCGTATTAAAAATTTAGCATATTTTTAAGGGTCAGGGGGGGGCACGTGCCCCTGTGCCCCCCCCCCTGGATCCGCCAATGGATGTAGACATAGGCTTTGTCATATTATATCTACTCCTTAAAATACAGAGATTCATTGTTCACATTCCGTAGGATTTGAAATTTTCACGTTGGCAAATACAAACATGCAAAATTGAAACATAAGATACAATAGTATACAATTTATAAGTAGGTTTTATGAATGATAATATTTGCAAGTTTTTACTTATTTACAATTTTCCAACATTTTACAAATTACAATTCCTTTTGGGTTTTTAGAAAAAAAGAGAATTCATCAACAGTATAAAAAACTTCACTGAGTAATATGGTTTTTACCTTCCTTTTAAATTGCCCAAGGGATGTGATATTCCTGATACTCTGGGGTAGAATTTTGTACAATTTTTTCCATTAAGGTATGGACCATCACTGCATAGTTTTGTATTTCTAGTTAAGACATGTAGTTTATCACTAGATCTAGTTTTATAGCTATGGTACTTGTTGTTTTTAACAAAAAAAATTATGTTTCTTTTTATAAATACCAGTATGTTAAGGATGTATAAAGAGAATAAAGTCAATATTTTTTTATTTTTAAAGTGGATTCTGCATGATTCTCTGTAAGGTAATCGTAACATGGTTCGCAAAATTTTTTCTGAATCGTAAAGATCTCAGAGCTGTGGTTACTATTCCCCCGGAAAATAATTCCGTAAGAAATAAGAGACTGGAAATTAGCAAAATACAAGCATTTTAGAATATTTAGAGAGGTACTGGCCCTCAGGTATCTAATTTGGAATACAACAAGGGATAACTTTGATTTTAGCCCTTTAATATGTGGACTCCATTTCATGGATTTGTCAACAACTACACCAAGAAAACTTACATTATTTACAAAAGATCTGAGTTCATTATTTTTACATTTGGTTGAAAATGACAATTAAAATTAATACAAACAGACTTCTTTAGGTTAACAGAGAGCATTTTCTCTTGAAGCCATTCTTGAAGACTACATATCAGTTGTTCTAGTTATTTTTTCTTGTAGAGAAAGGTAGTTTTAGGCCTGTATTAATAAACTGGAGTCACCAGCATACAAAATAGTTTTTACATCAGGAAGATTATCTGGCAAGTCATTTACATACAGATTAAAAAGTAAAGGCCCAAGGATTGAGCCTTGAGGGACACCATGTTTCACAATTTTTGAGCTTGAAGAAAACATTTTAATAGAGTTGGTGCGGGCATCATAGTGAGAAATTTGAGTCATTTGCTTTCTGACCAGTTAGATATGATTTTATCCAATTGTGTGCAAGTCCAGTTATGCCATATTTTGTTAATCGTTCAAGCAGCAAATCATGTTTTACTGTATTGAAAGCTTTTTTTAATTTAGTTAATAATTTTTTAAATTTTAATTAAGAGAAAATGTATTTTGCCCTAGGTACCTACTGGTTATACCTAGTCAAATCACACTACTGAGTTTAGATGAACTAGTAGATTCTACTTTCAAGATCTAAGCTTCAAAGTCGTAAAAGTTACATTGTATGACTTGATGTAAAGTGATTCACAATGAATAAACAGATTTCAATATGGGAATACTAGCAGTTAGTCTAGCACATTATTATTATTAATCGATTGAGTGCCCGAACATTTTCATACGTTTTGCACACTGACTGCAGCATTTATCCAAATTTTTTATTACTACCTGAATATCTTGCACTTGGGTACTTTCTCTCACTATAAGAATCGCTAAGGGGCTAAACTCTATCAGACCAGCTCTCGTGGCCAAGGGTGCCTCCTACACAGGGGGTCTCTTCTGCACTGCCTGGCAGGTAAAATCGTGAACTCCCGCAGCCTAAGAGATAAAGTATTCTGCCAGTTCAAGAAGGTTTGCATGGAGCATATGCAAATTACATATTCCAGACATCTCCTTTCCCATCACAGGCCTCCCTCTTAAATGCAAAACAAGACTTTTAAATCTTGTACCTCTTCTCTTCTTCCTTGAATGCTAATGATAAGTCTCAGCTAGGATTTCACATGTTACAGACCTGAAGAGCCTTGCTGACTGTGCTACCACCAACGAAACCCAGCTTTTAAGGTCGGGTTCACCGTCAATTGGATTACTTTTTATCAGACTCCAACCCACAGAACTACCTATTATGGGGTGCCCATTGAAAGTTTTTTTAATAATTACTCCAACCAGTGCAGTTCTGAGGGTCATTGGAACTCCCAAGCCTTTCCATCTTAACAAGATTTTTGAGCAAAGGAAAGAAAACCTATGAATCCACCAGCAAATCTCATCCTCCTGCATCCTAGTGCATATAATGTAGAAGTGTTATTTATGTAAAGTACCGTCAAAGTGGGTGACTTGGGACAGTGGGTTGACTTGGGACAATTAGGTAGGATTTTATTTAGGTTCACACTACTGCAAAATGCCTAATGCAATGGGATAAATTACTATTGACATTGCTTTCTCTGACCTCATGGCAGTTTCTGGGCTATTTCACTCATGGTTAGTGGGTTCTATGCAAGAATCAAAGACTTTAATCTAAGCTTGTAATATTTCTACCATTTCTATCCCCATAAAAACTTATTATACAGGTAGGACAAACATTGTTCCCTAATTTTTTTTGATAAGTGAATTTTTACACACCAAACATGGCTGGAAAATATCCATAAAAGTATTGCCTAAAAATGTTTCACAGTTTTTAATTTTACGAATTTCTTTGGTTTTGGGCTCAGCAAAGGGTGACTCAGGATGGTCACCAAAACATGCCATGCAAGTATAAAAGAGATCCAGGTTCCAGAAAATACAAAGACTCTAGTGATGAATCTTCACAGAAAGGTGTGGATAGTGTTAAAAAGGAAAACTATCCATAAGGAAAGCAGCTGATTAATATAGTTTCACCAAATCAACTCTCCAAAGGAGAGAATCTCTCTCTACATGGAGGACAGACAGTATAGTTGGCAGATGAAGAGTCAGTGTTAGAGCAAGGAATCTTAAAAATAGCTAATTGGAGATTTCTTCTACAAAAGCATGTCTGCTTACTTGTAAAAATCATATCTTGATAGAATAGGTCGGACAGAGAAGTGATTCAAAAGAAATATGCCTGGTATAGATTCGGTTTGCACCGCAGGGCTTGATGATATCCCTATGCCCATACTAAAAGCGGCATCTAATGTCATTGCTACACCATTGGCTGAGATAGTAAACTCTTCCTTTTCTTCAGGCCAGTTCCCATCTACCATCAAACATTCGCGCGTAATCCCTGTGCACAAAAAAGGCTCAAACAGCAAAGCAGATAACTATAGACCCATATCAATCTTATCTGTTTTCTCAAAGCTGTTTGAAAAAGTGTTCCTCAAGCGATTGCACAACTATTTAACTACTTGTAACTTACTTCATGAAAACCAGCATGGCTTTAGGGCTGGAAAATCTACTAACTCGGCCTCTTTTGAGCTGATAAATAATATCCTACAGGGCCTCAATGATAAACTAGTCACAGTGGGAAACTTCTTTGATCTCACCAAGGCCTTTGACTTGATCGACCACAACATTCTGCAAAATAAGGTAAATGCTCTTGGTATCACTGGTCCAGTCCAGGATTGGATCATGTCATACCTAAGAGATAGGCATCAAACAGTATGCTATCAATGCAGTAGCACCAACTCAAGTATCAAATCGAGCCCCATGAAATCCACAAGGGGAGTGCCTCAAGGATCCCTCCTTGGCCCTATACTTTTCCTGCTCTACATCAACGATCTCCCTACTCATTTGTCTCATTCTAAAATCACTCTCTACGCGGATGACACCTCGACCATCATTACTGCAAATAATGCTCAAAATATTGTTGACCGGACTAACCTCACAATCAATGAAATGCATCAATGGTGTAAAAGGAACAAACTGATAGTTAACAACCAGAAAACTGTCTTCCTCCAATTCCTACATAAAAACTCCTTCAAAAAGGATCTTATCCCTCACATAGACAAAATCTCACAATCCTCTGATGTTGACACCACAAAGTTCCTTGGACTTCAAATCTCCACCAATCTTGATTGGGCACCTCACGTACAGGTCGTACTCAAAAAAATCTCCGTGGGTATATTTATGATTAGAAGGTTGTATCCGATTGTATCAATGGATACTTTAAAAATGGTATACTTCGCGAAAATTCATTCCCATATCTCTTATGGCATTCTGTTTTGGGGAAACTCACCTGCAGCAAAAAGAGCCTTTTCAGCCCAAAAACAAGCCATTAAAGCTATGTACCATGTCCCTATTTGCACTCCCGGTAAAATCTTCTTTGCTAAATCTAAAATCCTCACCCTCCCTTCTTTATATATCCTTACATGTGCCTGTTTTGTCAAAGCTAACCCTTCCCATTTTCTTCAAAACTCTACCTACCATGATCACCTCACCCGTTCTAGAAATAACATCCATTCCAACCAATATTCCAGCTCTCTCTGCCTAAAAGGTCCCTACCACTCTGCCTCGATCCTATACAATAAAGTTTCCGATGAAATAAAAAATTGCAAATCACCTTCCGAATTCAAAAGGAGACTAAAAAGCCTCCTAGCTGAAAAATGCTATTACAGTATTAATGAATACCTGGAGGATGCATTATAAAGGAAATTTTCTAGATGGCAACTTGAATGCCTATAATTTTCCATACTTTCTGTTAGTATGTTTATAACCCTCTCAGCTCTGTTTCTAATGTTTTGTACATATAGTGAAATGATTATCTTGAGAATTCCCAAGAACCTGGAAAATTTTCAATCATGTATGTATGTTGGTATCTCATATTCAATCATGTATGTATGCTGGTATCTCATATTGACTTTAGCCTTGCAGATGTATAATTTGCCAATGGTGAAATAAATTTATTATTATTATTATTATTACCTTCCTTAAACGTTACAAGGGAAAATTAACTGTCAGGCTTGAATATGAAGAGAGAGAATATGAAGCGCACAAGAGCTGCAGTATCCTCACATATACTATAAAAGAGTATTTTGATAATTTTGAACTGGCAATGGAGGGAGTTCCACTGCAGAACATGGTTAATTATGATGAAGTTTGATTCAGGACCCTAATAAATTAAGTGTTAAAGCTACATTCCTGAGAAACTATGCATGGTAATTATAAAGATACATTTATTTTTCCAAACGTATGTATCATTGACAGAGCTTAATTTCTTTGTGTTCTATCTGGGGAAAACCTTTGAAAGCCGGGGTCATTTTAAGTTTGAAAATGAAATTGAGTGATTATAATAATGTTTTTGTTGAAGTTTGATATATTTTTATATTAATACCCTCACTTTATCATAATGAATGACATAAAATATCTTAATACAAAATTATATTTTAATGTTTGAAGTTTTGAAAATTATAGTAAAAGACTAGATTAAAATGTAAAATGATTGGCATATGATCACTTAGTTTTTTGTTTATCTCTTCCTGAAAAATCATTTATTTAAAAAAATAAACAAATTAGAGACCCAAGTCACCCGTATGGACTGCATACTTGGATCTAACATGATTTGCAGGGGGTGTCCCAAGTCACACCTCATAATGGGTTCTAATTAGTTAATAAATCTGCAAATAATTACCCAATTAAATTCATCTTTTTTGCAATTATTCCTGACACATAGCTTGCACTTTGATACTGATTTCAAAAAATTTAACTGAAATTGGAGAGACTATTTGAGTTTTGAATGCTAAAACTGTCCCAAGTCACCCACTTTGACGGTATTTATTTTTATTGAATAAAATTTACTTGCCTTTTATGCACCATGGAATTTGTATATACCATGATCCCCAGGCATAACATTATTAGGATGTTATTTTTACTACCATAAAATAGGATTCAACTTCCAAAGATGTTAATTGGAGTCATACAATATTGATACCTCCACTGCACGAACGCTCAGCGATCACCCACTAAATCAAGTCCGCTCATCTAGTAGCCCAGCAATACGAATGCAATCAGCTGGGAGCAGCCAGAGCATAAACGCTCACGTCCAATTCACCAAGCTTCGGAGATGAGCGCTTGTGCTTCTACTTCTTTTATTTCTGTAACTAAGTGAAGAAATTTTTCGCACACTGAATTTGTGAATAAATAATGACAAATGAATTTTTTATTGAGTAAATCAAAGGATTTATTTTGTGAATATACTTAGAAAGAGATGTGAAACTACATTAACAATACTGACGGTTATAAAGGAGGTAGTAAGCTGAAAACGCTCATATTTCAGCATTTTTATTAATTTTATTACAAAATTCACCGTGAATCACGTGGAAAACGAAAATCAATTGCAAGAATCAGAATGTGTATTTTTTTTCTTTCCAATAACATACATAAGCTAAAACTATATGAGACCAATATTACTTATTTAAATGCACAAAGGAAAAAAGGTCTGCAGGCATTAATAATTAACTTTCCATGTATTTCTTATGGATATGGTTCAGGGCCCATTCCTGGGCCTCATGGGCCCATCAGAATAATATTCTCACCTTTTAAGCCTTCACTAGACTTTCAGAGCATTTTAAAACCCAAATTAGCCAAATTGGTCCATTAATTCTTGATTTTTAGGAAGACTAACAACCAGCAATTAATTTTTATTATAGAGATTTAAAGCTAATCTCAGAAAGGACCAATTACAATCAAGCTCTAGTTTTAATTCTTTTTTTATTAAAATATTGGTTTACAGCAGAGCATTGAAATACCAAATTGAAAGCAGAAAACTGATTTCTCCAAGGCTTCAAGGTGGCTTAAATATATGCTTTCACTCTGCTTTGATGAACACTAAGGACATTTCCCTAGAAATGGGGGAGGAAGCAAAGGCCTTGATGCATTGCAATGCAGTAAATGGTTAAGTTTACTGAAAAAAGGGCTGTATGTCTTGGAAAAGGTGGTCAAATTTCACTCAAAAGTCATCTGCCCCTAGGGCAATATAAGGTAGGAGTGTATATTACAATAAATGAATAAGTACTTAAGAATCCAATAATCATGCAATATCCTCTGGACCTTGTATGAGGTTCTGCAAAGTTTCAAAGATCAGACACATGCACCCATAGTGTGTGCAGCACCCAAGCATCCAACAACAAGATTTATCAGTAGAACTTATATTTGGTAGCATGATACTTGACCCACTACACCACCAGAATGGTTTCAATGTCCAATATGTTGGTTGGGTTTACAAATATCATCACAAAAGTAAACTACATTTTATATGATACCTGGGCGAAAGCATAGCATGGAAAATTTGAAGAAGAATTATTGGTTTGGTATTTTACATGTTGTCTTACTAGGACACATGTGATTGAATTTATACAGTACAACTGGTATACATACAAGTTGAAAATTCCTGATTGTATGAGAGCATTAAGTGCACAAAATTATGAAAGATGGGCGTTTTTAAGTAGTTCCTAAGCTGGCTGCTTTCAGACACCAATGAACTTCACATTAATTTTTCCTACCATTTATAATCAAACCTTTCCCTTGGGCTACAACTTTGTTGCGGTGGAAAGGCTTGCGCGTTCCTATGACCCCTAGAGCTGCACTGGCCGGATTAATTCTAAATTATTCCCGGTAGGGCCACCCATGCCAGATAGGTCGAAGGGTAGGAGCCAGATGAAAGGTAGTCCACGTGATGGTGTTACGTGAAAAACACTGTTGGAATGGAAGTGGGAAACCCTACCAACTACCTATCTGAAAACATGGAGTACAACCAAATGAGCCTAGGAATCTCATCGCCCGGGATCCATCCGCAAAGGGCGGGTGTCGGGCACAGCAGCGAGGTCGGCAAGGTCCTCGGGGTCGTCAACATGCGAAATCCTTGCAGAGACTTATCATCATCAGCAGCAGCAGAAGCAATGAAGAAGGAAGAAAAGAAGACCAAGAAGATGGAGAAGAAGAAGTCAGCTATAAATGTAGGGACGTGGAATGTGAGGACTATGATGAGGGCGGGGAAGTTAGAAAATATCAAAAGGGAAATGGATAAAGGGAGAATAGATATCTTAGAATTATGCGAGGTGAGGTGGAGGGATGGGGGGGACTATTGGAGTGATGGGTATAGGGTTATATATAGTGGAGGAGAAGAGAGCCAGCGAGGGGTAGCTTTAGTATTAACCGGAAGATGGGTAAGCGTGTGGTAGGTATAGACCAGGTAAGCGATAGGATTCTGGTGGTAGAAATTGAGGTGCGGCCCGCCAACCTTGTGGTGGTCCAAGTTTACATGCCCACTAGCAATCATATGGAGGAAGAAGTAGACGAGGTGTATGAACAGCTCGAGGAAATAATTAGAGACACACCGGGTAAGAAAAATCTGGTAGTGATGGGGGACTGGAACGCCTCAGTCGGGGAAGGGAGGGATGGAAACGAAATAGGAGAATTTGGATAAGGAATTCAAAACGACAGGGGTGAGAAAGCAGCAGAATTTTGCAAGAGAAACAAGTTATTCATCACAAACACATGGTTCAATCATCATAAAGGGCGAAGGTACACATGGAAAAGTCCAGGGGATGTGGGGAGATATCAAATAGACTACATTATGGTAAGACAGAGGTTTAGGAATAGTGTTAAAAACTCGCGCAGCTTCCCAGCAGCAAATGTGGATTCAGACCACAACCTAGTACTTATGAAATGCAACATAAGATTCAAAAGACTCATGAAAGGCAAGAGGGTGAGGAAATTGAATGTAGAAGGGCTGAAAGGGAGTATGAGGAGAGATTATCAGGAACTAGAGGACATTAGTATATGGGAGATTGAAAGTACGAAGACTGTTGAGGATAGATGGGATAATATTAAAACTGGAATAGCCAATACGGCGGAGAAGTCAATTGGCTACGTTGACAGCAGAAGGATAAAGAAGCCTTGGGTTATGGAGGCAATGGTAAAAGAAATGGAGGAGAGAAGGAAGTGGAAGAACGTGGACACAGAGCAGGGCAAAAGAATGTATGTATAGGGAACTAAATAATCGATTACGACGTGAAACTAAGAGGGCAAGGGAGGCTTGGTAGAAGGAAATGAGTATTTGGGCAAAGATCAATTTCGTTTCAGAAAAGGGAAGTCAACTCATGATGCAATAGCAATAATGAGGTCCCTCGTGGAGAGGAACCTAGAATAGGACCAGGAAGTATGTATATGCCTGTTTTGTGGATTTTGAGAAAGCGTTTGATAGGGTGAACTGGGTTAAGTTAATGGATATTCTCAAGAAAATAGGTGTAGATTGGAGGGATAGACGACTGATTCGTAATCTTTATATGGCCCAGACTGCGCAAGTGAGGGTAGCGGACGGAGAATCTGGGTGGGCAAGCATTGGCCAAGGTGTAAGGCATGGCTGTCCTCTATCGCCGCTGCTTTTTAACGTGTACGCTGAGGAGATGGTAAGAAAAGCATGGGATGAGTTGGAAGCTGGAGAGAAAGTGGGAGGAATGATGTTGAAATCAGTAAGGTTCGTGGATGATCAGACGCTGATTAGCCAGTCAGCGAGGGGACTACAGGCTCTAGCGGATGCGTTAGATGAGTGGTGCGAGGAGTATGGGATGAGGATTAATCACAAGAAGACTAAGGTAATGCAGTTTTGTTAAGTATCGCGAGCGAGAAATGTGAGACTCAAGATAAAAGTAGGTGGGGAAAAACTTGAACAGGTAGAGCAGTTTAACTATTTGGGCAGCACATTAGAGGAAAACGGACACAGTAGCACGGATATCAGGAAGCAAATTGCACTAGCAAAGGAGGCGTTCATGAATAGGAAGGAGCTTCTGAGAGGATTGTTACGTAAGAGTTTAAAGAAAAGGTTAGTGAAGAGTTTGATTTGGAGTGTAGCTCTCTATGGTGCGGAAACCTGGACACTGAGGAAAGAAGACGAGAGAAGATTGGAGGCATTCGAGATGTGGGTATGGAGAAGAATGGAGAGGGTGAAATGGACGGAGAGGAAAAGGATCGACGAAGTGCTAGACATGGTGGGTAAGGAGAGGCAGCTTTTAGATGAGATACGGAGGAGACAGAAGGTATGGATGGAGTTAGTGCTAAGCGGGGAGGGGATGTTGAAAATGGTGCTGGAGGGTAGAATGTTAGGGAAACGAGGGAGGGGAAGGAAAAGAATAAGATTTTTAGATAGATTGAAAGGGAGTAGGTCTTACAGTGAATTAAAGAAGGCAGAACTGGGAGGAAAAGGGAGGCTTCCAGATCACTTCTTGAACACTCCATGGAAACATACCTTAATGGGTAGAATACTATAATAATAATTATTATCAAAAAGTTAGGGATGGCAGTGATGAAAACTTTGAGACATTTAAATTTATTGTCGGTCCAACCAATTGGTAGGATATTCTGACAAGTTACAATGCAAGCAAAAAACTTTTTCAGGCACTTAATAAATTCAATGGATTTTGTGATGACACTAATTCCCAAGACACTTCATCGAAAATAAAACTGTACACCAATGAAATAGATAACACCAGGAATCAAAACATCACATCAGCATAAAAGATTTATGCATGCAAAAGCAAAAACCTCAAATAACTCAAGTAACCAAATCATCTACAAAAAATATATGAAGGTATGTATTCAAAAAAGTGATTAAAGCAGCCAAGAAAATGTCAAATGACTCTTTCATCAACTAATGAGAAAATAAAAGCTGGGCACATTGGGAGGTAATTAAAAAAGATGTAAATGAAAAGTAAATGTAAATGAAGTGAAATTCTGGAAGTTACTGGAAGGCAGATGTTACATTAGCAATTGAAAAAAAAGACCTCAGGAAAGTTTTTCATCTGAAGGATGCAGAATTTTTGCAATTCAAACAGTGAGGGAATGGTGAAAAATGGAGCATTGCTCCACGGGCAATGCCCCATTTGTCGGATGGAATGTTAAACCGTGGTTCCTTGGCACCTATCGACTAGAGCTGGCTTATCGAGACATTGGGTTTCTCTTCACCCTTCTCTAAAGGTACCAATGACACAAGCCATTGGTTGCCTACTCCAAATATCATACGATTACATTTGAGAAAATTATTGAAAAATTAGCAACTTCACTTGGGAATATCTTGTATGATGTTGGGCTCGATACGGTGGAAGTTCTTAATATTATTAAAATAAGACATTGCAATATTTCCACTTATAGATTTATTTTACACCACGCGTTTCGTCGTTACAAACAACACTCAGCCGGCCCCCCCTTTCTCGACACTTCTGAGTTTGGACCCTAGATTTCCAACCATCCCAGTTGACCCCAAAAAAATTGGTTAGCATCCAAAGGTTTTTTAAATTTTGTACAAACCCTTTCTACACAACCTCACTCAAACGCGGTACCCCCCGCCCATTCATATCATAGAAGAGCAATAGAAGGACTAGGGGTCTACTACCCAGGAGAAGAAGATCATCTGGACGAGGACTCCATCCGCATGACCACAACGCGAAAGAAGACAGTGAAGGCGTGAGTGGTGCCCTCACCCATCCTGGAACCTTTCTTTCCTCCCCCCCACCCTCCTCCTCTTCCGAGACCCTAAAAAACGACCCTTCTCCCCCACAGCCTTCAATATCCTCACTTCTCATCACCCAAACCACATCCTCCACCTTACCCCCTCCCTTCAAGCACCAAGACAAGTATAAGGAGGAACTCTTTAAGACTTGTTACACTTGATAATGTTGTTTGTAACGACGAAACCCGTAGTGTAATAATAAAACTCAGTGGAAATATTGCAATGTCTTATTTTAACACTAGAACCGCTGACTTTTTCGTATACCTAGAACCGCGGAGGGGGTCATTTTGACTCCTCGTCTTTTCTTGCCATATTTTTAGTATTCTGGGTTTCTTTTGGACACGGCACTATGTGAAATGAATTATCTGAGATTTACAATGAAATTTGAATGATATATGGGCGGTATAAGCGCTAGATAGGCTACACGCCTTGCACAAATAATGCGTTTTTCACACTTTTATTGTATGTTCGGCTGAGGATGGGGGAAAAATGTAAACTTTTTTTAAGAAATTTTTTTAAGAAAAAGAAACCCTTTTATTGGTGCAGAGAAGCATACAGTAATGAAGAATGTAGAATAAATTCGTTTCGTTGGGTAAAAAGAGAAAAACTGAACAAGGTTAGTGTAGAAAAGGTAAGTAAACTACATTGATTACTTTGGTTTTCTTGTACAATTTTCAAAATGCGAAACTAATTTCTATCTTTTGGCTTACAGGATAGACATATTGCTTGCATTGTCGAAGTACATGGACCGCAGACAACTTTCTTACATTCCATACAGAGATAGGATGACTTGTTCTCGCAGAGCATACCTCAAGTAACTGACATTTGCGTCGATTCTCCAGCTTCGAAGTTTCAGGTCCAAATCCAAATTTGCTTGTAAATTGGGTCTAGCCCTTACAATTTTATTTGTCACCGAAAGCTCCTCTGACAGCTTTCTAAGAAACTCGTGACGTGAAATTTTTTCCCCCGTGCATTCTGAGAAGAGAATGTAAGCATTGATAGCAGCAATATCCAATACGTTGTAAAAATCATGTACTGGCCAGCGTCGCGTGGCAGCACGAACAGAGTAAAGCCTAGCCATTTGATCAACAGAGTCAACACCACATTTATTTTTATTATAAACCTCAATAGTTTCAGGAAGTCTTTTCTCAGTTTCCCTCACTGTGATATTGGGATGCATAGTGCTTAGTACAATCACATTTTTCTCCCTTTTACCCTGATAAACTGTGAGAGGCGTCATTGTTTTTCAAAAATACTGCGGACTACCGATGTCCTTTGGCTGCTTTTACCTCATGAGGTATTTCCCTTCTCTTCCTATTTACAGTACCCACTAAGCTTTTTTGTTGGCTTTTAGGGCCCTTGCAGGTTTTACAGTTAAATAATTATCAGTAGTGATATTCCTTCCTTTTTCATGTACGATTCAGACAACTTCAGAACGACATGCTCACCTATGATTACATCTGGTGCCCGCTCGTCTGATTTATCTAGGTAAGGCATGGCATTACACATAAATTTAGTTTTAGCATCGCAGAGCATCCAGAATTTTATGCCGAATTTGTCAGGCTTGTTGGGCACATATTGTGTAAAAGGGCATCTTGCCTATGATGGAAAAAGCTGCTCGTCAACCGTGAGTTCAGGCCCTGGTTTGTACAAAGAGTTGCAGTTCATGATAAAAGAGTCCCAAAGGTGAGAGCAAAGTGCAAATTTGTCAGTATGCAGCCGTTGACTTCTCTCCCTTCTCAAATCAAACCTCAAGTACCGCAATACTTCGCGGAAACGATCGCGACTCATTGTTTGTGAGAAGATGGGTGGGTCCCATTCTTTGGACCACAAAAAGTCAAGCTCCCAAGTTCCTTGCTCCGTACCAACCACGTGCATACAATACTGCAATGAAAGCTTCCAGTTCATCCATAGATACCGACCAGTCCTTGTCCCCACTTTCTTCACGACGTGCTCGTTCTGTGAAAACCAATACGAGGCGCACTCCCCCTCACCCCCTCGACTCATCCGACTTCTCGCTTCACGCAATATAGTACTGCCGCGCAAACTGATGAATTCGGGTGAATTGCGAAGTAATACATTGTTATTCATGTAATAGAGATGGCAACTACAATGACGCCACACTGGTAGGGGAGACACAGTAGAGGAAGGAAGGAGCCTTGAGTGGGGGTAGCCGAGGAGAGGGGTGTCCCCGGAAATTTTCGCGTAGGTCCATTTCTACGCGGCTCGACTCTCACATTCTTTCAGGCGTCCGCTGGGCGGGATGCCTTTATCTGCGGCCTAATAAGAAACGACAGAGGTAATCCATGCCATTCACACACATTCTACCTTCGAAAATTACGCTTGCGGTGAATTTCTTCTGCGAAAATATGAAGTTCGGGATCGATCACAGAGCAGGGGTCAAAATGACCCCTACCGCGGTTCTAGGTATATTGTTGTCTAGTGTTCACAAAAATAGTCCTATAGCGTCGGAATTTCGCACGAATACGCCTTTTTACAATTAGTTAAAAGTCAGAAAATATCAGGTTTGTGAAAAAAAAATTAAGTGTGAAATATACATGTTGAAAATCATAAGGGGTCAATTTGACCCCCTCCGCGGTTCTAGTGTTAATAATATTCACTTGGGAAATCCAAAAAAATGTATCTGGATGAAAGAAATCACCACTGGTGTCACAAAAATCTAATTAATATTTTCTCAACATAAGAAAAAGAAAATTTTTGGACCCATTAGGCAATTTTTGAGCAATGAACTTACAAGTTTCACCAAAATGTACTGACCACTTAGTAATACTGTAAAATTGTTTAAATTATATTGGCAATGAGGGCATTTTGTATCAGCTCACCGAGTATTGCAGCATGGGAAGAGGGGAAAAATCGTGATATTAGCGGTCATAAGCAGTTAAATCAAAAGTTTTCTCACGTGAAAACTGAAGTTCAACATGGGATAGACCTCAATGGATACCCATAAAATACTCCTATCCTCCATACTTGTCCAAATCTTTCCAATATCTGCTTATTCAAGATGAAAAAGCACAAGGTCCTTCAGGCATCATCCCTTTAGCATCAGCATAACACATTCCCAAGAGTTTACAAGATGAAGAGGGAGGAGAAGAGGTCCTAAGCAAGGCAAATTGATCAGTTGACTAGTTTAAATCAGCAATGTATTTCTTTACTCCACTTTTGATGATACCAAAACTCTTCCTTCTCTATGCCATTTGTCCATTAAACTAATTTTAGTTAAAACGTGATAGCTGTACTATCATTTGCGATAAAATCATGAGAAAATTTACCAGGGAAATCACTACTATCTTAGACAAATATGTATGTATGTATCTTCAAAATTTTGATTTGAACAGTAGTTCAATGTGCTTATGTTATAAGTAAATAATATCTACTGCATTTACAAAAATACATTAAAATAAATTGTGATTTTATTCATCCCTTACTCTAATGTCACATGTTATTCCAAGCATTGTATGGTATGATATCAATAATACTGCTCGGTCACAGACTATTTTACATACTATTTACCTCATCATTTGCATATTCTCAGCATGAAGTTATACTTTCAGGAGCCAGCCAGAAAATGTATCTAAAGGCCATTTTACACAGGGCACATGTAATTGTGCAGTAAAGAAGTATTAATTTCTCTTTATGATGAGGAATTGCATGGATGCACAAACAAAATTATAACAGGCTATTTTGCCATCTCACGTCCAGGCGTTCTTGTATGTTCTAGCAATTCATTGCTTTGCACAATGCAATTTTGACTCCACCGTTGTGCAAATGTCACATAGTGTTAGTACATGCCCAACGTAAAATGGCCTCATAAAGTCTATTTTTTAACAATAGTGGACCTGCCGTACAGCATGACAACATTAACTAGGTATACTCAGAAAGTATTCAAAGGCCACTGTAATATAGGCCTTGGAGCAAGCATTCAGCTCATTGCCATCCTTCAAGCCTGCAGAAACTTTGCCCATCACCAGGTCCCAGCCTGTGCTGCAGCATTCCCCTAGGAATTACCACCAGAGATGTCTCAGGCTCATGAGGAGGGACCTCTTTCCAAAAATTGGTTGTGGGCGCAGAACAGGGTGGTTTTCTATTATTTTTTTATTTCCTAAATCAAAAGATTATTACTCCTGGAGTGCGCATTTCACGCCCTTAGATTCTCAAATGATGATATCTATTTTTCGTGACTAAACGAAAAGTAAAAAATTTCAAGCGCGCGAAAACGCGACGGCTAAGTAGGAATGATGGGAAAACTCCGTGTGACGTATTTCTGGTTCCAGCTGTCGGCCTGTGAGGTGACCTTGGGGCGAGGCTTGAGCACTGATACGATGCAGGCTGCGAGCAGGTGGCTGAGTATTCTGCTAGCAGGTAGTGCTTGGCTTAAATAAGGATTATTATTCCCCTATCAAACGAAGGAAACTTTCCGAACTTAGGTATTTTTAATGTGTGATTATTAAGAGATGTTTCCCTGAGCTCTGTGCCTCATGCATGCATTAGTAATCTCAGACAGTGTAAAACTCCTATCCTCGCATAGAAACTAGGTCCCTGTGACGTCACGTGGAGTGGAATCACATGGGTGCCAATATGGCCTTTTTCAAATGAGGTTAAAATTGACCGTTGCCATTCGTCTAAACTGGGATTTCTAAAACCAAATAATTAGTATATTATGAATACACTAATGGTGGGTAAGGAATTGCAACCAATGCATTTCGTTTTCTTTGATGAAGGAAACTACCTACCCTACTTCAGAGGCTATAGATCCCTGCACCAAGGCTATGAGGGCAACAGAAATTTTTCAATACTTGTTCATGGAAATTTTGCAATCATTTGTCATGCTACCCAACCATCCTCTCTAATTTGAATAAAATCAGAGATTACATACACGAAGATAGAAAAAGAATGGTCGGATAAGATTAAAAGAAGAACAGTCATAGCAGCAGAGAAATTAACCAAATATGATGAAACTACAAAGATAAAGAAACCCTGAATAACTGAGGGAATGATAAAGAAAATGGAGAAAAAAGGAAGTGGAGGAGTGTGGACACTGATAGAGGCAAAATGATGCATAGGAAAAAAAATCAATTAAGGCATGAAACTAAGAGGGTAATGGAGGCTTACAATTAGAGGAAAGGACAATGTGAAGAACTGAAAAAGTTTCAGAAAGAAGTAGATATAGACACAGAGGTATTGACTAAGTGGTTGAATAATTTCTTGTACCATACTTTTGTCCTTTTTCTTTCCAACATGAACGATTCCAAAAGTTGATCTTTTAAATCTACACCACCCATATATTTATAATATTCTATTACACACATAGGTTTATTTACACATTCAAGCCCACCCTTTTGACTAACTGAATCTGAATCTGATTTGGTCCGAATGCCTTGCACTGAGCAATGCAACATCGTATTTATCCTTTCACTTCAAAGCAACCAATTTCCCACACTTTGCCCTAACAACTTCTCCTTTCTTCAGTTTCTTTTTGAGGCTTACTGGCAGACCTTTTCGTGTGATTTTACGCCTCCAACAGCATTTGTTGTCCTCTGAACTAACCTCTGGAAAAGATCAGGACTACTGTAAAAATTATCCATATAAACACACCTACCAGAGTCCAGTAGTTTCTCACACAAACATAGAACAACTTTTGTTGATAAAAGATCTGTTTTCTTTGTGATTTCATAGCCCAATTTTGTCCCTGAGCCACAGTAAATAATAAAATTCCATAAATACCCTCCAGAGTAACTAACTTCAGACAATTTTATCCCAAGCTGGGAAGCTTTCACGGGAATATACTGTTTCCACGAAAGTCTGCATTTCCACAATAACAAAGACCCATCTACACTGATTTCCTTACCTGGTATATACTTTTTATGAAACTTGTTTCTTAAATATTCACTAATTGGTAAAATTTTATACAGTTTTGGATCCTTTTTTACAACTTCCTCATCGATAATATGCATATACAAAATGGAGAAATTTGGTGAGCAATGAAAACCTTTGCTCACTCATTACATAGGGAAAAAATGGAGTCTCTAATAAATGCTTTCCGCTAAAACACATTCTGAGGCTTGGTTTCTGAATTAATCCCATCAACATCAGTAAACCTAAATACACCCTTATTTCCCCCAGATTTGTGGGGACCCACTTTTGGAAGAGCAATTTTTTTTGTCTCGAAATTTTCTCTTTCTGTAACGTCATGTCCATGAGGTTTGGCGTGATTGATTATGTATTGATGTTTGATTTGTATTTTTATTTGTATGCGTATTTGTGTTTATATTGTTTTGGAGTTGAGGTAACTATGGTGATGGGAGAGTAAACAGGGGATTGTTAGTAAGAGAGCCGTTTTGGATGGAGGAGAGGAAATAAAGCTCTAATGATTATAAATGATTATTATTGTCTGAGAAGAAAAAAAGGTTGCGACATCACAGAGGTTGAAATTTTGGTGGCAGCGGCGGGATCCAGAATCGCTGAGATTTACAACCGGCAGACTTCAGAAACGGATGGATGCAGATCTGGCGTGTTCCCAAGATTGGACGGGTAGCGGATTCTAGAATCATCGTTGCGAGCTACTCTTTTGCGGAATATTGCGGCCAACAAGAAAGATGAGTGCCGGGTTTTGTGTTGGTAATTCGGTGGCAAAGGTTTTTTTAGGGTAGAAATTTAAAATTGCATTCTTAGGGAAAGCTAAGAAGGACATATTAAGGTATTTGGCTGAAGAATTAGCAAACGCTGCAGATAAAATCATCCACTTACACGAGAAGATTGTGGAATCGCCTGAGTATGACGAGGTCTTGGTTCAGAATATGCTGGAAGCTTACCGGGAAAGAGAAGAAGAGGAAAAACGTCTGCAAGCAAAAGGAGAGGAAAAACGACAGCAAGCAGAAGCGGAGGAAAAACGTCTGCCAGCAGAACTGGATGATAGACGATTGGAAAGGGAGATTAGAAGGTTAGAAATAGAACTAGAGATGGAAAAATTAATAAATCCTACTAGAAGAGTAGGTTTGGAAGGAGAATCAGCTACTTCCCGAAGGGTAGCGCCAAAAATTGAGTTGCATAAGGTGATGCCCAAGTTTCGTGCCGCAGGACACAGATGCCAAATTGTTTTTATTATTATTATTATTATTACATTACATAAATTGTTACAAGTCGACCATAATGTCGGGTGGTAACATAAAATCAGGAAGCACATAATACAGAGAAAAAGAACCAGAATATATATCCATGATAAAAATAACACCCAAATTCTAATCACATACAACTAAGAATTTAACATTATCCCAATAAAACAATTTTAAAACAATCCATTAAATACATTAATTCTAATATAATACAACTAAAAAATAAGCATTGACCCAACTTCAAACTCTCTTTTTGAACCATTATGTACTAAATCAATAGGTCAGTGCTTCACACTTCTTCCTAAAAATTTTGGCATTTGAAGGGAAGATCTTAAAAATCACTTCAGGTAGGTCATTCCACTCTTTAATTCCTCTATGCAGGAAGGATTTTCTCAAAATGTCTGTTTTCTGTTTTTTCAATTGAATTTTAAATTTATGGTCTTTCCTTCCTATGTAGCAGGGTGAGCCCAGCTTTAGACCTAATTCTTTCCAACCCTGCTCTTTTGTGAATGCTTTGTATACCCCGCATAGCCTATTAATGGTTCTTCTCACTTTTAGAGGTTTCCATCCTAAGCTCCCTAGCATTGCTGATACACTTTCCCCTCTTCCATGTTTTCCTAGAGTGTACCTGGCTGCCTTTCGCTGAACTCTTTCAAGCTTAGAAGATTCATTGTTAAAGTGGGGATCCCACACAGAAGTTGCATATTCAAGTACAGGACGAACCATGGTCCTGTAGGCCATTTCTTTAGTTTCTCTTTTGCTCTCTTTTATATTCCGCATGACCCAATGCAGGGTTTTAAATGATCTCCCTACCACCTGATCGATATGCACTCCCCAATCAAGATTAGATGTGAAATTAACCCCCAAGTATTTTAAGTCCCTAACTTTGGAAATATTTTCCCCGAGCAAGCTGTATGACCGATTCTCCGTGTTTCTCCTTCTCGTGAATGTAATTTGCTTGCATTTTCCCGTATTCACATCCATTTTGTTGGAGATTATCCATGAAGATATTTTTTTCAGGTCATTTTGAAGGATACACGGGTCTTCCCTGGCTTTGATACTTCGGTAGATTATGCAATCATCTGCGAAAAGTCGTATATTGGAGTCAACTCCCACCTGGATGTCATTAATATAAATTAGAAACAATAGCGGACCTAATACGCTTCCTTGCGGGACCCCTGATGTTACCGCTATCTCCATAGAATAACCTTCACCTACTCTTACCCTCTGAGATCTACCTTTCAAAAATTCCCTAATCCATACTTTAATCCTATCATCTATCTGTAGCCTACTAATTTTCTCTATCAATTGAGCGTGTGGCACTGTATCAAAAGCTTTTTTGAAGTCAATGATCACCGCATCAATTTCACTGCCTTGATCCAGGACTTCAGCAATGTCTTGCGATAACCCAAGTAACTGGGTCTCACAAGAAA
The DNA here is from genome assembly GCF_921293095.1 of Ischnura elegans. Lineage (NCBI taxonomy): Eukaryota > Metazoa > Arthropoda > Insecta > Odonata > Coenagrionidae > Ischnura > Ischnura elegans. Next base: position 14,612,349 of record NC_060254.1, read on the forward strand.
AGCCCTTCCTGAACCCATGTTGATACTTGAATAGCCAATCATTTGTGGCCCAAAATTCGCGCAAGTACCTAGCGATAACTTTTTCAATTAATTTACACACTACTGACGTTAGGCTTACTGGTCTATAATTATCTACTTTAGTTTTATCACCCCCCTTAAAAATAGGTATGACGGTTGCCATTTTCCATTCGGAAGGTAAGTCCCCATTATTTAGTGTGACTAAAACAAGTCTTCTAATGTAAGGAACTATTGCTTCATCCCCTAATTTTAATGCATCCATGGACACATTATCAGGACCCATTGATTTATTTCTCTGCTGTTTCCGTATTAGTTTTAAAATTTCATTATCTGTCACGCTTATATAGTCGAATTTATTTTGTCCACGGCTAGATAATAATAATGAGGGTTCACAATCTTCGGTGTTAGAGTTTGAATCAAAATTACCATCCCTATCCTTATAGCTCCTAGCGTACCACTTATTTAGTTCGTTTGCTTTGTCTTTGTCATTTAAAATAACTTTCCCACCTTCACTCACGATCATAGATATGTCGTTATTAATATCTTTTTTCCTTCTAATATATTTGAAAAATTTATTAGTATTCTTCTGGCTTAGCATATTTATCAGATAGCTCTCCCGGGCTTCCCTTTTTTCAATATTAAATCTTTTAATTATATTTTTATAAGTTTCAAGGTTTTTAGGGCTTATATTTCTTTGTTTATACACACGCCTTGCCTTCCTTTTCAGTCTTCTTATATTTACATTATAATACTCTGGATCACTGTTATGTTTAAGCCTTCTCCTAGGAACGAATTTTTCTATACACTCGAGCAAAATATTCTTAAAAGAATCCCAAATTTCATCCAAAGTAGCACCTTGACCCGCCCATTTTGGAAAATATTCTCTTAGCATGTTTTTAAAAGCCGTCACATTTCCTTTCTTATAGTTCCAGATGAATTTTTCAACTTTTTTCTTTGACTTAGTGGGTGACAACTCTAGCTCAATAGAAACCGCCGAGTGATCACTTATACCCGGTATTAACTCAAAGCTTTGCACCCCCTTAAATGGCCTTATAAGGAACACATCTAATATTTTACTTCCTCTCGTTGGTCCCTTCACAAGCTGCTCGAATCCCTCTTCATAAACTAGTCTATTTACAAGTTTTTGAACCTTGCCATTGCCTTTAGCATTACCATCCCAGTTGGCATTTGGCAGATTAAGATCCCCTGCTATGAGGATTTGTTTGTTCGGTTTTTCGGCGCACGCATCCGCCAGAGCCTCTAGTATACTCATATCCTCATCCGGTTTTCTGTAAAGTCCAATTAAATTTAAGGTTTTTCTTTTTTCCTTCGTGTATATATTTACACTCAGCATTTCGAAATCTGCCCTTACCCATTCTAGGCTACTCAATAAGTTAGACTTGACGCAAATGAATACCCCCCCTCCCCTGTCAGTCCTGTCCCTCCTGTATACATTGAACTCATCTGGAAATATTTCTTTCGAGTTGATATCTTCTCTAAGCCACGACTCAGTGCCTACTACACAGTCAGGATTACACAATTCAATTAGCGACTGAAATTCAATAATTTTGTTTCTTATGCTGCGGCAGTTAACCTGAAGAATTTTTAAGATCTTACCTTGGTGCTGTGAAGTATTGGGGATGGTGACATTTCCCGCCGATGTGCTGCACATTAGCGTATTTACATCGCTGTAGAACTCTCCTATTTGTTCAACACCTCCTGTTAACGTCTCTATTATGTCTGTATCACTTGCACTCCTGCACATTAGTGTATTTCCTTTCCCTGTATCCATATAGGGACCCTCACTCCCGTCTGAAACGGACTTACTCATTTCATTACAATATTGTATCCCTGTAACTTCCATTTCACCCTTCACAATAACTTCCCCACTGTGATCAGCATTATGATCATCACCACCAAGTCCCTTCTTTAGTTTCCCGACAAATACATTTCCACAACATCACAAATTAGTTTTCCAAACTTCTGCGATCCGGATCTATTTAAATGCAACCCATCTCTTCCACGGTCAATTGACTTTACCCAACAGTTCGGATCCACAAAGAACATCCCCTTCATTTTGCAAACCCAATCAAAACCTTCGTTTATATAATCTATGATTCTGTCCGGCACATCTCGCCTTCTCAGAATCCCACTTATGATTATTTTTGCCGAACTGAAAGCCGTTCTAGCAGCTGTGCACATATCCCATACCCACCCCACCACATGGTCACTTGTTCTAGCCCTTTTCACGTCATTTGTCCCAACGTGAATGACCACCACTTCGTCATTGCCACCATTAGTCTTCTCTTCGGTCTTCATTCTTCCAATGATCCTCTCCAGACCTTCTGTTCTCACACCAGGGAAACAATCAACCACATACCCTTTGAGCCTCGGTATCTCCGCAGCATGTCTCAGTAGTGAGTCCCCCATAATACGAACCCTTGGGGTGCCCTTCCTTACTGCACTTCCAGGAAGGACTCCACCCATCTGTGGGCCATCAAGCGCTCCCCTCCCCTCCTCCGCCACTTCTTCCGGAGGTCTCCCATTCTCGTCCTTCTTCCCAACTTCGGGTGTTTCTGCTCCCTCAACCGCTTTCTGTGTCGCCCTAACTGCTTGCCTGCATTGACTCCGCTCGGAAGTCACTGCCTCGCGCACATTCGAGGAAACCTCAACACCAATGCTCCTAGAATTGCAACTAATGCAACATTCCTTCTGATGAAGTTTGACTCTCAAAATTTCATTTTCCGCACTTAGCGCTTCCATTTGGGAGGAAAGCCTAGATATCTCCTCCTTCAGACTCTTAATAATCCTTTCCTTCTCCTTCTGTTGCAACATATCTGACACCGAATTACATTGAAAACAGTGCCATTTTTCTTTAATGCAGTCCTCAATCGCACATCTGGAGCACTTAAAATGGAACCATTTCCCGCACTTCCCACATTGCACGCCATTTCTCAGCTTTTTCTTGCACCCGGAACACTTCAAAACTGTAACCTCACTCCCCTCCCTGACCATGGTCAACGGTTCAACTTCCACTTAGGGAGCTACTGCAAGGGACGTCCTCTCTGCTCGAGGACTGGTTATTCAAGGGTCAAGCAGGAATAATTGGATTAGATCCTGAGCAGTGGGTAACTCATTTGATTGCCTTGTTACCCTGGGAAATGGTCGAAGTATTAGCTAGGGAACCAAGTGAATTGCGACATGATTATTATCATGTGAAGAAAATAAATTTGGCGACATATAAACTAGGTACAGAGAAACTTCAACAGCTTTTTATGAATAGTCAGAAGCCAGTATTTAACGTGGAAGGAGTTTGCATACCGTATGAAAACATATTGCGAAGGTTGGTTAGAAGGACACGGGGTGAAGGAATATGAAGAATTAAAGGATCTGATAATTTGTGAGCAATAAAAAATGAGAGTTCCACACGAAATCAAGGATCATTTCATTGACAGATGGGGCAAGCTGAAGTCTACGGATGAAGTAACCACGTTGGTAGAAGAATATATCACCGTTCGTGAAGAGAGGTATGGAGGTAGAGGAAATAGGCAAAATACAGGAACCAGTAAGACGGCAAATTATAAAGTATGTAAGTAATTCCGTTAAAGAGAATAATAATGAACATTCAGCATCTACCCGTGGCTTAAGACCAAACTTTCCCTTTCGTCAAACTAATAATTCCCATAGGCAAAACTGGGGGTCAAATAACATGAAAGATCCAATCCACAAGGAATACGAAAAATGAGCGGGGAGGACTTATTATATACGCTATTCTCCGTCTCATTTTCAGGCTAGCTGTCTGAAAGTCAGAGAAAGAAATAGGAAGACTGCTAGCATAAATTGTGTGGAGAAAATCGCCCAAGAGGACAGCTTTACGGTCGAGAAAAGAGAGGAAAAATATGAAAAGGAAGTAACAAATGGACGAGAGGATATGTGCCGTGTTGAGAATATTTACACCGTCAAAAGGGAAGATACTTCAAGCGGACTTTTCCATTATATGCCCAATGGATATGTGAATGGGCATGGCCTAAAAATTTTACGTGATACTGGCGCATCCATAGATATTGTGGGAAGTACATATGTACAGCCTGAAATGTACACCGGAGTATACATTAGAGTGAGGACACCGTTGCAAGAGGAATCGGTATGTTTACCTGTGGCAGAAGTAGAAGTTGTGGGAGATTTTGGGTGTGTATTCTCTAAGGCTGCGGTACTAAGAAGTTCCTTAAACTGAGGGTACTACATTTTAAGAAACAAAACTGCAGAGCTCATTGAGTGACAGGGGACGCAAGATCCTCAGCCAGAAATATTATACGCTCTTACGACTAGAGCTACAAAAGCGAGACAAGAGATTGAAGAAGAAGAGCAATTTACGGATGAGACTGGATCAACAGAGGAAGAGGAGGATACGATTGAAGAACAGGATACTAAAGAGCCAGAAATTTTAAGGTTGATGGGTGTGGGAGCAGAAGAGTTTCGCAAAGAAATCAGACAAGATCTGGGCATTCAGAAATTAAGAGAGAAAGCAGGACTTCAGAAGGAGAAGAGTGCGTGGAAAGAAATGGCTTATTATTAGTGAAAAAGTACGATCGGTTGAAGGAGCAAAAAGAATTGATTGTGGTGCCTAGGAAATATCAACAAGATCTATTGTCAACCAGTCACTAGGGGACAGTTTCACATTTGGGGGTCTCAAAAACCAAGGAGCAATTGTTACGATATTTCTATTGGCCCGGCTGTTACAAAGACATGGAGAATTATGTGAGAACCTGTCATCTATGTCAAAGAGTTGGGAAAGATGGGGATATTAAGAAGAGTTCAATGAAGACAGTACCCGTAATAGAAGAAGTGTTTTCTAGAACAAACGTAGATATTTGTGGCCCTTGGCCGGAGTCAGAAAAAGGAAATAGATACATTTTTAAGGCAATTTGTATGGCTAGCCGATACCCCGAGGCCATTCTTCTTAAGAAGGTTTCATCGATATTGATCATTGATGCCTTTTTAGACTTGTTTAGTCGAATTGGATTTCCTAAAGATATTCAGTGTGATAACGGGTCGTATTTTGTGAGTGCATTAACAAATGAATTCTTGCAGAGACTTGGGATACATGTGGTTCATAGTTCTGTGTATCACCCTCAGTCTAACCCAGTAGAAAGGTTACACCGTACCATGAAGAATATTATAAGAATACAGTGCAATAGTTGTGTTAAGAAGACACAATGGGAAAAGGCAATCCCGGCGATGCTTTTCACCATCAGAATATCGGTAAACAAAAGCTTAGGGTTTTCTCCTGCTGAGATAGTACATGGAAGAAACTTACGAACGCCTTTGACTTTATTATACGAAAAGTGGAAAATGGGTGACACAGCAGAGACTCAAACACCGGTAGTAGAGTACGTCTTGCAAATTATTAATCGTATCCACAATAGCATGAAGATGGCCATAGATCAACAAGGAATGGCAGGAGCGAAAAGGAAGACATGGTATGACAAGCGTGCAGTGCAACAAAGTTTCCAACCAGGAGAACTAGTATTGATACTGACACCGCTTAAGACAAATAAATTAGCAACGTGCTGAAATGGACCTAGGATAGTCGAAAAAAAGCATTCAGATACGAATTATATAGTAAAACTTCCAGAGAAAGGAGATCGTATGCAGGTGCTCCATATAAATCTCTTAACGAAATATTATCAACGTGAGGAACAAGTTAATTATCTCGATGGAAAAATGATGGAAGAACCATAAGAGATCAGCATGGAAATACCCGCTATAGTCTCCGGTGAAGGAAAATCCCTTAGTGAAAATATTTGCATATCTGAACACCTAACGGAAGAGGAAAAGGGTAAACTTAAAAACCTGGTGCAAGAATTTAGCAATATTTTTTCCGCTACGCCAGAGGTAACGGATATAGTAGTCCATGATATCGTGCTAGAAAACAGTGATCCGGTGAGACAAAGGTCATATCAGACGTCCCCCCGGCAAACCCAAACACTGCAAGAAGAGGTGAGAAAAATGATGGAGCTGGGTATTGTGGAAGAAGGAGAATCTGATTATGCTTCACCCATAATTTTGGTATAATCACCTGTACGAGATGACCGACGCTTAAATAAAAATATTAGGACAGAATATTATCTACTTCCCAACATTGATCAAAGGATAGAGACAGTGGCAAATACGAGATATATTACAGTGATTAACCTATCTAAAGGGTAATGGCAAATTAAAATGACAAAAAGGGCTCAGAGATATGCTGCTTTTGTCACTCCCTTTGGTATTATTCGTCCTCTGCAGATGCCAATTGGACTTAAGAATGTGCCGTATTGTTTCAACCTGTTGATTAACTCAACATGTGCTTACTTTCACTTTGGTATCAATGTGTTTCATGGTTATCTTTAACAATCTTAAAATTGTAGGAGGTATTCCGTATTCTTAACTTACTTGGTACACTTCATTCTGATTGAAAATACAGTTGATATAGTCGAACATTGAGCATAGGCATATTTAGGGGGGGCACAGGGGTATGTGCCTCTTCTCCCAGACGCTTAAAAAAATATACAAAATTTTTAATATGAAAATGAAGGGAATATTTTGTACAGTAATTGCTGTATCTTTTTTTATCTCTAGTATGAGAAGATCGTTAGCCTGTCAAACCCTTGTGCCCCTCCTCCAGAAAAAGTCCTGGATCTGCCCTTGATATTGAGTATACCTAACTGCCTAAAGTAAACAAATACATAATATTTTTATATCTACCGTATCTACCTTGCATGAAATTTGCTGCTATAACGCAAATAAAGGGCTAACATTATATCAATCAATGCCAAGATCTGAACATTCCTAGCAATACATTGGTCAGATAGGAGTTTAGTTTTAGCAGAATTAAAATGGTGCTATCCATTGGAAATAAAGCCCGGACTGAAAGCAGGTCACCATTAGTAAAATGATGGGCCAATGACAGGCCACTATCTGTCCAGCATTGGTTTCCTGTCAGCTGAGCATAAGCAATTGTTACATTACCAGTGAAGGCTCAAAATAGGGAGTCAATGCTGGACCGATACTGTTGCAATTTTAAAAGCCAATATTTTGGGCCAGCCCTGGGATGCTACCTGCAAACTTGAACTTGAGTTATGAAATGTCAGTAACCATGGTGGCTATTACCAGGAGGGAATTCAAAACCAGACAGCATAATCGCTTGTATGCCAATTGTAAATTTCTTTTACAATTATAATCTGTCAATGTTTGTAAAAGCATTGAATTACTGCTGCATTCCAAAACCTTGAAAGCAAAAATCAATAGTAATACGGAGAAAAATTACATTTTTTAACCATTGCATTTCCTTGTAAAACAAGAGAAATAGAATTGTACGTATTTCTTTAACAAAGCATATTGTGCCACTATATTGTTGTGAGTTAGATCAGCAATAGTTCTTGTGCACGCTTACTTAATTTAATTCAAAGATTTTTAGGCCCATTTGAGATTTGACTAGAGGAATAGGAAGTGCAATTGGCGGCTCACCAGTCTCTTTCCACCAGAAGAAAATCAGGAAGTGTAACCTAATGAAAGTTTCATTGCAACCTATACATACACATGTTTTATACCAAGTTAAGGCACGAATAAAGAGGCAATTTCCCTGTGATTTAACTCTGCTAATCCCAGGTACAACATAGTTGACAGTTGACCATTAATGGGTGATGGTAATTACCATCTTATATTTTTTCATTACCATTTGATAAAATATGGGTCTGGAGGTAACACCGGATAAGTCTTGTATTTGCAACTGTAATAAAGTTGCATTGGAAAAGAAATACAATTTGTAATTCAGGTTTGTACCACAATTGTTTTAGATAACACCTAACTCTGTATTTCAACTGTAATACAACATACTTTCCTTTGAAAAACCTTTGCAATACGGCTGTAATATAGTTTGAATACCACAATAGTGTTGACTGGGGAACAGCCTTACGTGAGTGGGGTAATTCTATGCAGTGATAAATGCAATTGCAACCTGCAATCTTTAGTGACAACAATTAAATGAAAGTGTCCAGAACTCCCATTACCATAATAGCGTTTAATGCAGCACTCCAACGAGAAATGGGGATATCTATGAAATAATTACACCAGTACATTTTAGCAGAAAGTAAATGGACAATGTTCGCATTCTAAACAAAGAAAAAATACAAGAAAACCATATGCACGTAAAGCACCAAGAGACACTCGTAGAGAAATGACGAAAGCCATGGGTCCCAGAGTGGCGGGTACAGACATACATAATTTTACAATCATTACGCTCCATAAAGAAGGCGCGACACAAAGATAAAATTGTACACATATCTTAGGGAAGTAACACACTTGAACATTCTCATTGCACTGATTTAAAGATTTAATTTCTGAACAGTGCATGACAGGCTTGGAACGTACGGTCGTCAAGCATAAAACTGCAATCCACCATTTCAGCTCTCAGCGGCCCAGCGTATCAAAACGTCGATTTTTCTGGGCCCGAGAAACCATTCGAGGAAACAGAGGTTTAAGAATTTGGTAAATAGAATTTTCATCTTTTTGCTGTTCTGAATAGGACGTTTCGTGAAGTCACTGCAATTCTATACCACAATTTCCAGTTAATAATCGCCATGGGTAATAAATATATCGTGAATTTTCGTCAAGGTAACATACCTCCTTCATCATCTTGGAAGTTCTTTCGTAACATTCCGGTTCATTAACCATTTGGAAACTCCTGGATTGAAACGTAATCGCATTGCCTCGTTGGTGTACTCCTCACATAACAAACTGCAGCAGACGCATAACAACAGAAACGAATATAAACAATTTGTTCATAACAACCACGAATACTACAATAGAGTATCCTCAAAATGCCTCAAATGCGTAGTCACCCACCGCGCATTTAAATGGGTTACAAAAGTCGCCGCTCGAGTCGCTGACGAACAAATTGATCCGACTTTCACGGAAAAAATAAAGTTTACTTATATATAATTAGGGGTTTCAGGCTAAATTTACGATGATGATGTCACTTATCAAATGCATAACTCTTCAACGTTATTCCTCGCATTTGTAAAGACAAAACTGAAAAATATTGTGAAAAAGTTGATCGCCTTGCACTCATCACCGCGCTGCGGACATTTTTGAAAGTCGATTGAAATGCGATAGAAGTGGCAACAGCAATCAGCCTTTAATGGGATTGAATTGGGCCTCCTTTATGCAGTCCTCATGTGGAAGTAGATACGCGATATGGATACGCTATCGGTAGGTTGTCGCTTTCGATACGATAGCACGAGAGTATGATCAATCAACTTTCGCGGTCTACCTCACGATTTCGTTTTATAAATATCACCAAAACTGTAACAAAATTATCAATTTTACTACTCTTGTGTGCAATGTACGTAAAAATGCAGTTACCATATGGCAAAAATTTATGCTGCATATTTTCATTTCTGGTAAAATTATTGTGTCAAATATCCACAAGTCTCGGATAATTTAATTGCTCTCACTCACATCAGAGGAAATCTAGCGAAAATATTCAACACCTAAAGTTGCGAACTCTGTAATTTCAATTATTTTACAAAATAATGGGGAAGCACTGTGCACTCCCATATAAATAATATGATACTCTTACCCCTTCACATTATTCGATGATCACACGATATTGGGGACACAGGTAAACTGACATTGGAAAGGCAAGCAATATATTCTAATAAATGGAAAACAAACATTCAGTAGTTGAAAGCGAAAGTTGTACGGAAATTTCAAATCCTCTCGTTGCTCGGAAAGCTATAAAGTCAATTTAAACGCCATAAAATCCACGAACACTACAGCACAGGCACACATAGTGCGTCACAGGTATACTATCAGTGTTGCCGCGAGACTTGCGCCAGTCTCGTTTTCCGCATTCGGGTATCGTCTCGAGACCGCGAGACGAGACTGGGGCTCTCGTCACCCCCAAAATAAATTTAGGACCATAAAAAGTCGTTTCCGTTGCGTGCTTAATCGGTACATCGAAATAGGAGTACCATTAACATAAATTTTAAATATGTATTGATGTGGACACCAAAAACATCAATGTTTGTAAAATTATTGATTTTATTGATACTCAATGAATAAACTCGTTGCATACAACGAAAAATTACTAAAAATGGAATGTAATACTCAGGTATATACTGCCGAGAATTCCAAAGAAAAGTATAATCGTCAAATAAACGTAAAAATATGTTAACCCCTCAAACGCAGTGGTTGTTTAAATCCCATCCCAGCGGCCGGATGAGATTTAGATGACTTCGCCTTTTTGGCATTATATCTTTCAATAGTTTATAATTTTCATGACATATGATCAGTATCGTTGAAAATTTTTGTAAATATGCGTAATATAATGCGCTACTCTGTGATAATTTTTCAAGCGATTTTAATAAATATTTATTGTTTTATGCATCTCGTTCTCTAAACTACTGATTAAATTTTCAGTTATCAAACATGTAAATTTAGTTTAGATTTAGCTGTGATATCTCTAACATTTCATGAATTTTTTAATAATTATATGATGTATTTTAGATATTTGGTGTTGAAAATTTCATAACAATTGGATATTTTCGATAGGATTACCCGTTTCGCCTACTTGAAAATTCAAACTTCACCATTTTCTTTGACTTTGTTCTATTATAACCGTATATTTCATTTAGGTACTTACGATCTGATGTTTCAAACGTCAAGGTGGAAATTTTCAATTGAATTTACTGAGTAATTCTGCCTTGTATGACATGAATGGGAGCAATTCATGCATAAGCTCACTGCCCATTGTTCACACCAGTACCCGCTTTCTCTTCTTTTCCCATTATTGGCACAAACTGCACGCCTCATTCGCGAGGTTCCTTCACAGCAGCAGGAATTCTCCTCACGAAATGTCATTCAGTGAGTCTTGATACTAAATTGTCAAAGGAGTGACGGTCATGTCCAAACTGTCCGTATGGAGTTGCATATTTAAAAAAATATTACCTCAACCAGCTACAAGCAAAGTGATAATAGGGCCAATTTTTATTCGTGTTTTCCCAATGAATAATATGTGAATTTAGGACTGCGGAACTCAATAGTCTGCTAAATAACTTCATACACCACTTATTATGGCGTTTTCTTTCCATTAGGTACGAAAGTAATGAAAGTCAGGGGCGGTCTGGGGTGATTTGGGGCTTCGGCTAGTGCTCATGATCGAGCCCCCCCTCAGCGGAGGATTAACCCGTCTCCCCCCCGGAATATTTTAGGATTTTGCATGCCCGGTAGTGGATTTTAACGCTGCTCTGGCTCTGAAAACAAGATAAAATTTTATACCACGCCTCGATTACAGCAAAATTCATCCCGCGTGTGCTGCTAGGAGGGCATTCATCTTTGATAATATAAATCAGAAGACGGTAGAAGATAAAAAAGGATGCGTAGTGAGTCGACTTGGCTGTTATTTGGCGCCTCGTCAGCGTTAAACGAACCGATGATACCAACTTTTAGAGAAGTGATGAAATATTTATAGATTCGAGAACGTAGGAAAGGAGCCTACGGTCTATGAGGCCTCTCAAGTGGCTGTAAAGGTGTGCGAACTTTGGATATACGCCTCTATTCCGCTTCTAACAATGTCACCTAGCAGGGGCGGATCCAGGATTTTTTTCTGGGAGGGGCACAAGCAAGGCCGTATCCAGGATTTTGTTATGGGTGGGGCACGAGGATACCTCGTAATACAAAACAAACGCAATCATAATGGGACCGTATTAAAAATCTTACATATTTTTGAGGGTCTGGGGGGGGGGGCACATGCCCCCGTGCCCCCCCCCCTGGATCCGCCTATGTCACCTAGCGTGCTTGAAAGTCAAATTTGGATGATAAAAGTAATGGTTTTAAAATTTCAGGTAGAAATGTTCTTTTTATTCACATCGATTAGAAGAAGCAAAATAACAGAATGCGATGAAAAAATACTGTGGGATAGCTGAGGCTTGTATTTCCAAAAATAATAAATAAATTAGCAAAGTCACGGAAGAAATGTAAATACTTCAAGAGCACTTAGAACCCTTCTCACTCAGAAGACGTGCAACTGCTTAAATGAAAATATACGTAAAAAATATTATTTAACGCCAATTAGCGAACTGCCTGATTTTTCTCAAGTCATTTTCTACCACTTACGCGGAAGCTTTAAGATATGTTGTAAATTTCATGGCAAAAGTGACTCTATATAAAACCTTGTTAATTTATCCGCCATTCATTTTTTTCCAAAAATCGTCATCTTTGTGGATTCGCACAATTACTATGCCCAACGGAGTCCATAAAATAAAATCACAGTATTTCATGTCTGTGATGTGCAGCTGCCCCTGTATTTGATGATGGTAATTGCCCTTTAATATGAGAGCCACACGATCCTCCTTTATCTCACGTGATTCAAGTCTCTTCTGAAACACGGAACCCTTCGGGTGCATTTCACTTAAGGGCACTTCGCTTCCACTATACCATCACCATCTGACAAGACGCCGTCTGGTGTTGCGGCGAGGTAGTGAATCCTCCTATCAACAAAAAGCCCTGACGGGTTTGCTGTCTTTTCCGGTGACTCTCTCACATTCTCTTATGGCCAATTCTTCACTCGCAATCCCATATGCCGTGGCTTTGTTTCCGCGGAATGATGAGTAGAGCAAAGATTGAACCAACTTCTCCCGAGAATTTCCTGGACTCTAGGGGGGGATAAAACCCCATCCCAGAGTTGAGAGAAATTTTTACGTTTAATCCATTTTACTTAATTCGATTGTTATAACTAATAGAATGGGGTAAGGATTAACAAAACATCCCTCAGAAAGCCGTAAAAGTCACCATTTTGAACCATTTATCTTAAAATTTTACACACTTATCTCGCGCCTACCGACTATCCTGGTGGGTATACCATACCTCGATACATCCCGGTATTAGTTGCACCTAAACCCCCCCAGCCTTAATTCCTAGCTGCTCTTAGCTTGCAATTGCGTGCAAACGAAGAGGCAGTGAGCCTTTATCTTCGCTCAACGTGCTATATTTGACAGAGGCGCTGCACAGTGGGCTGAAATCGAAAAAAGCTGGCCAAAAATAAAAAAAATCGACTCTTTCATACCGCACCAGGAATAGTATATCATCATTTTATAATGTCAGAGGCATATAAGAAGGAAGTTAATTATTTTACAAAATAATTTTCTTCATTTTTATAGCTCGCCAAAAATCAATAAAAGTCTAAGAAATCTTGAACACGCGATTTTTACGAACAAGTTCAACGTTTGTCCTCAAACAATGGATTACTGTAAATAATTTGGAATTAAAGGGGACGAACAGAAAAGAGCGAGCAGGTTCTAAACATGCACGCTAAGTGCTGTCACCCAGGGGCGCAACTAGGAATTAAGGCTGGGGGGTTTAGGTGTAACTAATACCGAGGTATGTGCAAGTGTGGAATATCCACCAAGAGAAGATGTAGGTGCGAGAGTAATAAATTGCGGAGTTTTCAGATAAATGGTTACAGCTTTCTGAGGAATAATTTAACAGTATTCCATTAGTAATATCAATCCAATTAAGTGAAAAAGATTTAACCTAAAACTTTCTTTGAGCTCTGAGAAAACTTTCTAACTAATTTTTATCGACAGATGTATGGAGCAGCGATGGGTTCCCCTATCTCCCCAGCAATTCCAAGCATATTTAAGGAACAAATAGAAGAACTGCAATTAAGAACACCGCCCACAAACCTAAGATTTGGGTTAGATATATTGACGACACTTTTATCATTAGGACGCACGGCAAGGAAAAGTTTCAAGAATTTTATACTTATTAGAACGGGATTAACGGCAATATGAAGTTTACATTGGAGGTGGAGGAAGACAGCAAAATTCAAACCTTGGACACTCTCGTGGAAAAGAAAAGGGATAGAACATTGGGACATACAGTGTATCGAAAACCAATAGCAAAAAATCAGTACCTGCACGCTTTATCTTACCATCACCCAGCGGGGAAATGGATTCGACGGCAGAGCTATAATAAAGTCATCAAAAAGAACGAGACCAAAAACAGCACCCCAGAAGCCACAAAATCATCCACAAATGACCTCAGCGACCAGAAGAAAGCCTTCCTGCCATACATTAAGGGGACGACAGACATAATAGGAAAATATCCTACGAAAATTCCAGATAAGGACAATCTTCATGCCTCACAAACAGATAGCACATCTCTTAAAAATCATCAAGGATAGAACACCACTTGAAGTGGAAGGAGTCTACCGAATTCCTTGCTAGACCTGTGGGAAGAACTACATGGACGAAACAAGCAGATCAGTCAAAACACGCCTAGAAGAACACACGAGAGCGATTCGATTGGGGCAGTCAACAAAGTCTGCAGTAGCCGAACACGCTCCCCTCCCCCACCACTTGACACGGATACCTATATAATAGAATTTAAATTCCCAACTCATCCAAATCCCTTGAGAAAGCGACCAGCATCGGTTGGGAAACGTTGGGGCCACCCAAGAATTGACACGGCGACAGAGCCCAAAAGTTTTTATTCAGAATGACGAGCACTCGCGAAAGTTTTATCGATGGATTAATATTACTGATAGAATACTGTAAATATTAATAAAATTTTCCTCACAGGGCCACAAAACTCACCGTTTTGAACCATTTATATGAAATTTTTTCTACGGGAGGGCCCCCACCCCTCCCGTTTACCCTGGCGGGTATTCCACACCCTCAGACACCCCAGTGTTTTGCGCCGAAACCCCTCCCCCCCAAAGCCTTAATTCCTAGCTGCGCCTCTGTGCACAGTTACTTTCAAAAGTTTTAGGGCAAAGTTTGTGGTGCCACATCTGCTCCTCAAGGAAATTGAGTTTCACTTACTACTTTGGTTGTCATTGGCTACGCACCGCACATATTCCCTTTGCGTGTGAAGAAATAGACACCCAGAGGAAGATATTACTTGCAAATTTAAAATTCTATTTCAATTTATGTTAGAGTTAATGATTATTTTGTGTGTATTTTCTGTGTACTTGCCCCGATTTTCACTGTTATTTTGAATTTTAGGCATTATAAGACTGGCATCGCGATAAGTTGCGGTGGCCTAGTGGCGTAAACGTGCTGCTGTGACGGTAATGGTTGTTAGATTGAGTCCACGTCGCGGGTAACATTACTCACCCTAAGGGCCCACAAGGCCCCTCTCCTCTGGTCCATAAAGTGAGTTTCATACAGAGTGCTGCTATTAAAGAGTACTTACACTAAAGACTTACAGAAGTACTTACACTACACTACTGGTATTCTGTTCTTTGGATGGCTGAGTTTTTTATGTTTTAAATTCCGATATATCAGCCATAATTTGACTGACCTCGGTAAACCGTTTTATTTAGAAGAGGTATGGTCTGTAATTTCTAAAGAAATTTATAAAATTTTCATTCATCAAGACAACTGATAAATAACCAGTCGTTCAAGAAGCTAAACATGGGGGCAGGCCCGTAGCCAGGGGGGGCTTTGGGAGCTTCAAACCCGCCAAAATTTATCAACCCCTAACCCTCGACATTTTTTCTGTAACGGCGACACGTCAGCTGAGGAGACCACATGCCGAACTATCTGACCCTTCATTTTTCGAGGAAATGTTTTGAAGGAGGTACCTACCCCGAAGACTGTACCACCAAATAATGTCGAGGAGGGGTTTTGAAGTTTATCTCATCTGCAACATTTCTTCTGTTAAATAACCATTATTAGTGCATACAATGAGAAAAATAAACCAGTAATTTTGCCAATATAACCGTGCAACCTAAACGAACTGGTTCGTTGCCTTTGGGCGTTTAGCCTTTTCCCCCGAAATTTTTTCTACTTTGGAGAATACCCGCAGTTAATACATTTGCGGAAAACAACGCTAACCCAGGGGGACCTATCTGCTAACATTCCGCACTTTAACTCACTTTCACTCGTTTAAAAAATTCACTACTGAATTTTTCTTGAGTCACCTGCATAGATTATGTTGATATTAAGAATACATCTTTTAAATATGAAAAGAAAGTATGATCACATCGAACTCGATCCTTCGCTGGACTCTCACGAAATTACAGAACATAGCATAGACCCACTCGGCCACGGAGCCACGTGGTGATGAGAGGTATACGGTGAGTCCAAATATGAATCCAAAGATAGGAAAAACCTCGCCACGGAGACCGAAAGAAAACACACAGACAGCCCAACGTCTGTGGGGACGCGAATTACCTCAATACATTCCATCCGCTAATCCTAATTTCGATTGGGCACTTACTCCTACTTGGAGTTTGACTCCAGGTTCAGTTGCTCAGTCGCGTCCGTGTCCGTCCTCGTCGGCTCGCCGTGAAGGCAAGGAATGCAGGTTGCTTCATGTGCCAACCTTCCAAGTTTACTCCGACCCGACTCCGACATCAATTAAGCGGGTCTCGTGAGTGTCTACATATTATTGAAAGCGATAGAATATTCGGGTAATACGAAAAAGGACTTCATGGAGCAGTTTACCTGATTGAAATATTTTTCATATTATTGGTGCACTGATATTTCGGTAAAAACGTGTAATGATATCTGCAGAAAGCAAAAAGAGAATTTTCTTTATTCAAAATTTTAATACGGCAGCAGTGTTTAATTAAGTTAATATGAGTTAAAGTGGAAAAAAATGTTACTGCTATACTATGTAACTGAAAAAATAATGATCCGCAGAGGTTCGAACTGTCGACTTGGTATTGCTGCAGTTGTAAGACTTCTCCTTAACCACTAGTCCCTCTCACACGTTAGCTTTTCTATGGATTCATTGCGAGCTTTGTCAGGCAAGGAATGAACCGGTCTTCTAGTGTCACTAAATCAAGCTGATTTTAAACTTTCACTGGCAATATTTACTGTGATATTGCGGCGGATATTTTATATGTATGTTATGTTCGCTATCGCTGATCGAAAAGCTTCAGCGTTAATTGTAGAACAATAGACTTCGACGGATCGGCCAACTTACGAGAGAAGGTAAATTGACGTTCTGGACGTAGATGTATTATCTAGCAGAAGCTGCATAAATTATTTGGTATTAAACATTGCACATATCCCGCATACATTTCCCTTTTACGATGTTGTTATAAAACTATTACGGGAGGTGGGAATGCTGTTCAAATTTCCCTCCCACTGGTACAATAGAAAATGCCGAAACTCGATTTCCAAACTGCGGGGAAAGTGGCGCCGCTCCATTTGTTGCAATACTTTTGAATCCGACTGTACCTTCCGTCTGATTCCCGATCTAACAAAATCGTCGAAAATCACTGCTCTCGAATTTTCGTAAGACTGTCAATTTCTTTGGTGTTTGAAGGAGTTACCAATGGACCACGGGAGCTTTCTTTTCTCACTCTGTAAAC
Organism: Ischnura elegans; assembly: GCF_921293095.1. Lineage (NCBI taxonomy): Eukaryota > Metazoa > Arthropoda > Insecta > Odonata > Coenagrionidae > Ischnura > Ischnura elegans. The sequence goes on from NC_060254.1 coordinate 14,629,738, forward strand.
ATTAGACTCTGATCACCCAGTAGCCTTAGAAGTTTCTCGGCAGGCCTCACTAATGCTGAGAGATTTCCTTAGGTACGAGAAGACTTTGAGCACCAACTGTCTTTCGCGGCTTATGAGCTTCTCACCTTCTCTCCTCTTCTTTGGATCGGACATATTGATTGGGCGTGTTACAGCAGAGATAAGTGTAAAACACACTTCACAATTTTCAAATTCAGCAGACCACACAACACTTGTTCACTCCAAAAAAATGCATTGACAAATTGAACGCCTTCGTGAATTCTTCCGACGGCTACTTCGGCTAGGGTCGATTCTGGTGCAGGTTTTATGGTGCCCTATGAAAGGAACTCAGAAAAAAACCAAGCCCCTTTTGTAAAAGGCGTGCACTGGATAGTGTTTCGCACACATTATGAGATAGATATTCTCTTCCTTGGTTTCCGCGATGGGACCGAAACACCCAAGGCGAAAGCATCTTATTTCCAAGCCGCTTGCTTACTTTCGTGTATCAATGTATTCAAATAAATTACTGCTGTTACGACGTATGAGTATTCTCTGTTTAGGATATCAAACGAATAGATAAATACATTTCATTATATACATTGAAAAAAAAACTCCTTTTCCACCCGAGAATTTTCCCCCTGCGCGCAAGAAAAAGCAAGAAGCCCGGCCCAGCGGCGCCGTAATATTTTTTCTTAAGATCAAAACCTTGTAACTCGCTTCAGAATTGATGTAAGTTAATTATTTTTTTACCAAAAATAACTTTGCAGTTTTCTTCACATTCAGTACGCAGCAAATAGGGACCTAACACGTAAAAAACGTAAGTTAGTAAGTACTATTTTTTACCATGCAAAAATCAAATTTTTCTTGTCCTAAAGAGTGTTACGTCGGCACAATAACATTTAAACTCAATATTTGTACAGTCTGTGAAGACCTTCAAAGATAAAATAGTGTGAAGAATTTTGTGCTGAAGATTAAATTCAATACAGACAACGGTCAGGCAGAAATTGCGAGAAGAACATAAAGTAAAAAATACACGTTTCTGACGGAAATTTAAGGAAATGTTTTTTACAGCTTTTGTTATAATTTTTAGCGAAAAACTGTTAGAACTAATAAATGCAGCATCTCTTTCAACATTAGAATGCTATTTCTAATCAGTGCATAACGCAACATTAATTTTCGTGCTGATATTGACAACACCGCGATCCTGGCCTTATGGAGATTAACATGGGAAACGATTCTCCATAAGAGCCCACACTGTCAAGTAAATGCGGAACGCTCTATAGTAGAAGTGTTGGCTGAAGAGACAACAGTTGGAGGGTTAAGGGAAGGAATAATAGGAGAAGATAGTAAGCCAAAAAGTTTTACCACGGCCAGATATCAACAGGCAGGTCAGCAGAATAACCTAGCAAACGCGGTAGGCTTGATAAAGCACGGTTCCTAAACTGCCAGAAATATAAGCATTGAAGTATGGACGAAATTCATTAGGACTTAAATTAGGAGCATAATTTTTTTATGGTTGCGATGATATTAAGATCACAGCAGCTTAGAAGTCGAGGTTGGAAGTTTCAAAGAGTCCAAATGGATAGATCGTGTGCATAATGTGTAAGTCTTAAAAAGAGTAGGACAGATGTATCATCAAAACCTATGTTAACGATGAGAAAATTTAATCAGCCCAATCAGGAGACACGTAGGTCTGATGTAAATGATCATTTGTCGCGTTCAGCAGATACTCACCGGGATCAAGAGATCCCTCACCGGTGATCGAACGGTTATAGCGATCTAATCGAAGGCTCAAGGTAAGGCACATAGAATGGACAATGGGCGGATATCAGCAGGGGAGGAGGGCTTTCGGATTTTGCTGACGAGTCTCATGATTTCGTGTTCCGTATCATAGGAAAAAATGAGTTTGATACAGAATTTTTGAATATTAAAAGCAGCTATGATGACAATTTTTTGGGGAATTTACGAATGAAGAAATTCGAAATTCCATCCACCCCGGATGAGTGGGGTAGGGAACGGGCCAGTGGCGTGGCGAAGGGGGTGGGGGACGGGTGGTCCGGACTAACCTCCCCTTAATATAAAAACACAAATACTTTCCTTGATAAATGAAAACGAAATACTGAAAAATCGTGGAATTACAAAGGATGTCTTTGACGAATGAAGTTTTTTTATTATGAAAAGTATAAAAATTAATTTTAAATTCTCCAATTATTACCTTATTTTTTTAAATTTCCACCCTGGCGGGGGGTTTTGGACCCCTCCTCCGAACTAACTTCCCGGCTACCCTACTGGAACGGACCTAATAATTTGGATAGCATTTACAGAGTAATGTATCGAAAATGGAAACCTTAATTATTGAAAGGCACCAGAATACTATCAAAAGAGTTGAAGAGAAGGCGTTCATTTGGATAATGGGAAGAAGAAATGAAATACTGATTGAGTTTGTAACTGATGACTTCAGGCTAAGTTGTGTGAAACCTTTCCATTAGGGAAAATGGAAGAAAAACGTTAACAATTGTTTGATTCCGTTGTATATTTGATAAAACACGACCTGGGTTTCATAGCTAACGATGTGTACCTAACGATGACACTATGTAATGAAAACCGGGTCGTGTTTTCTCAAATGTATTGCGACGTTTCTGCACGGAAATCGGAGCCTCCTTCGTGGATCTTAGGCCGGCAATCCGATCATGTCGCACACCTCTGAACCGTTCGGGAGTCCATTTCACAGCCGAGTCATCTAGCTGTGTAGCGAGTAGCATAATTGATCACTGTGAGTCTTTTTTATAGAATAGAGTATGGCAGAGTGTAGATATAACAATGGGTTGATAAAGAAAGGGGTAAATTAAAAAGTTTCACAGGCCGAAGTTCTTCCAGAAATGAGAATAGAGTAGTAGAAAGAATAATCAGCGATTCGGAATCAGCATGACCAATTAACAGCAATGCACGTAGTATTAAGCAAGTGAAACGTCAGTTGAGTAATAATTTCAAATGCAGTCAAGGTTCAAGTCATTTTAATGGTGAGATAATAAAATCTGCAGTTCCTTTTATCAGGGGTAGAGAGTCTAAAATCGACAAGAGCGTCTCAGAAATAGTCCCAAATCGCACTGACACTAGTTCCAAAGTAATAATCGCGTCTGTGGTTAGTTGCCGTTGTTTCAGAAATAAGATTCTCAATTTTCGTCATTTAATTCATAGTAAGAAGTGTAACGTAATAATTGGAACTGAAAGTTGGCTAACAGATGATGATCCAGACAATGAGATCTTCCCAAAATCGTTCACCATTTATAGGAAAGATAGAATTAATCGAGCTGGAGTGGAAGTAATTATAGCTGTATAGAATTAAATCGTCAGCAAAGCGGAAACCGTAACTGAGATCAGTGTTGAAACTGTGTGGCGTTCAATTAAATGTCCAAAACTCCAAACTTTACCATTATGCTCGTATTACAGACAACCCAACTGAGATATAACATCAGTGTTTGATTTGCAACCCAAACAAATTAACATAGCAACCAAGTATCCTGAAAGAGTTTTGATTATGGGTGAAGATTTCAACGTACAGTCGGATTCAAAAGTATTGTAACAAATGAATTCAATGAAGCGGCACAACTTTTGCAACCTGAATTTCAATATCATCAATTGCATCTATCTGTAGGTGGGAAATTTGGACAAAATTACCATTTCCCGCTATTTTTTTATTACAACATCATCAAAGGGAAATGTATACGGGATATGTGCAATGTTTACTGCTACATAAACTTTGCATCTCATTTCTTATAATAAATCCGTCTCCAGAATTTCAGTTTACTTTCTCTCTTAAATTATCCGATCCGCCGAAATATATTTTCCTAAAAGTAACGATGAGTTTTTCAATGTGAGACAGATAACATAACAACACAAAATATTCGCCGCATCATCACAGCAAATAATGCCATTGCATGTTGAAATTCAGTTTGTTTTAGTGACACTAGAAGGCTAGTTCGTTCCCTTCCAAGAATAGAGAAAACTCGTAATGAGACCCAAGTAATAGGGGAGTGAGATGGCCTAGAGGAAAAGCAAAGGATTTACTATGGCATAATATGCCTTCGCTGATTCGAATCTCTCAGGAATATTTTTTTAGATAAATGGCAGTGGCATATTTTTCTTTTCCACTTTAATGCATATTTACCACTTATGTCGTTATAAAATTTTGAATGGCGAATATTCTTTTTTTTATTTTCCGAAGAAATCGTTATTCACTTTCATCGAAATCTAAATGCACGAAAAATATGGCACTGAAGTTATGTTGGAGTCATGGGAGGGATCAAGTATTACGATCTACAGCCTTATTTGTATATCTGGTGTAAAAATTTCGAGGTAACTTAGTGATCATTATGTATAATTATATTTAAACGCGAAAACTTGACGAAAAAACAGGGTACGCGATTTTTCCATCGCATTGGTCACAAATAATACAACTAAAATGTGAAGAATTATTAAAAACAAACCAATAAATAATATTGTAACTATTGAATATCTACAAAAGGTCAGCGATTAGTTTTAACGTACTGAATTTAGAAAAAAACAATGCGGACATTTTTTGCAATTTTTGTTCAACTTTGAGGCTATGTATTTTGTTTAAAAATATAGCTTAGGAAAAACTCTTTGCATCACAAAGTTATTATAAACAAATGTGCCAACCTGCAACTTCAAGACTAAAAAAAAACATTTTTGAGGTCTGGTCCATTGATAGGCGCGTTTCTAATTTTAAAATATAGAAAAAAGGCAGGGTCTTATGTACAAATTTAATTGGAATATTCATGTACAAATTGAGGTCAGAGGACCTCTTTAAACACATTGGAAGTAATTAAACTATCCTCTATTAAATGCACATGATGACTCATACTTACGTATCAACAGGAAACTTCGAATGTGGAATCAGCCGCATTTTGATAAAAGTTATTTAAAGTATGCGAGATATTGTTGCAAATGAACAAATTTATCATTTTGTGAGCCGTTAACGTCAGGAATATTTACAGCTTTTGATTTTTTATAATTATTTAAAAACCAATTTAGGAAACAATAGCAATATTTAGGAAGTAAGATATGCCGTTGCATGTTTTCTGATGAATTCTGTGCATTTTGGTACCTCATTTGTAGAGTTTGGTTGCGTATAAGTTGAGAAAAAGGTATCTATACAGTAGAAATAATATAGAAGATTGAACCTCTCGCAACATGCTTTAAAATCAGTAACCGACTTACAAAAAATGGTGAATGTAAATGCACTTTACCATTCAGAGAATGTGATAATCTTAAAAACACATGCTTTTACCATCCATCCTTTCCTGAATCAAACAGATTTCAGCTCATCAATCACTTGATTAGCAGAGGAATAAAATAGTCATCTTGCAGGCGTTTGCATTGAGCTACAGCCGGCGGAGTTCGAAAAGAACTCTGCAGATAAGATATTGAATTTATTTCCTGCAATTGAATCTCATAATCGATTCCATTCAGTGGATTTGGAGTTGATACCAAAAAGGAGATCTCGCCGTCTATATACTCCAGCGCGTGCACCATGGAACGAATTTTAAAGAAAGTAACATCGTGCATCTCTGGAAGTGTGCTGGGAAGAAAAGCGGCTGATTTCAGTCTCTAGCGGCTCCCTACCTTATTAGCTAAACATCTGTGCAACCTTCCTGAACGCCCGTAGTATAGTTTTTCACTAATCGCACGGATTCTGTTTGTATTTTTTTAAGTTCAAAGATTAAGTCCTTCTGCACCATGTCCCATTTGCTAGGTGTGAACGAATGAGTGCAAAATATAACCTCTCTTTTATTTTCTCGTCCGAAAATATTTTCGTAATGCGCTTGACGATTGCTAACGTCTTCAATGCACTGCCACAAATATTTTTATGTTTTCCCCGCAATAGGTTCGAAACCATCGTACTCCTGGTTAATTCTCTTCATCTAGTGCCTCTTTGTTTAACCCCCAAATATGCCAAGAAATAATTAGAGATGGATAGCGACCGCCCACGATGCAGAGATTAAAAGGGAGAAAAATTGCATCCGCCCAAAAGCAATTTAACGAACATGCGGCAGTCCGTAGATGGCTGCTGGCTACGCGGATCACCGTTATCAGCGGATGTTGGAAAATGAATCTCTCAAAGCTAGTGATTGAAAAAATCTATAATTACACACATACACTTTCTTCAAGAGCTACGTTTTCAAACAAATTTCACAATCAGAAACCTACACTGACGGCGGATTTCTTAAGCAATTATTCGACAAAAATTGAGTTAATGAATTTTAAAAGGAAAAAATAGAACGTTTATAATGTATTCTTAAGGTAGCACTCTACGGTTTGGTGGCTGTGATAACTATAGTTAGATATTTACATCAGTTATAATTAACTGCAACCTGTGTGACCGGGTACAAATGCTAGTGGAGGCGGAGATTTTTCAAATATTGCACTCTGTGTGCCACAGCACTTTGAGAAGGGCGTTAGGAGCATAGTAATCTGTTCTTCGGATGGTATGACAAGCTGCCATTACAATGAATACTTACAATGAATACTTACCATAAATATTAACGTTATAGAACAACTTTATCTTTACCTCTTAATTCTCTCTGCTGCTGCTACTGCTCCATCGAGGCTGATGTTTTGTCTTTATTTATTACTAAATCAGTGTTATACATTTAATCTGCTTAAATCAAGCAAGGCATGATTTAAGCTGATTACAAAATGGTTAAGATGGCTGGTTACAAAATGCTAATTGTACAAATTATGGCATCAAATTAAATTATTGCATTACAATACTTAATAGCAAACTAAGACATTGCCCCAAAATTGAGCCATGAACAGCATTTAATAGGTTGTAAAAGATAAATACAATAGATCCTTGCTATAGTATCCATTTGTCGTCAAGCCTTTTCAATAAGTTATTATTATTTATTACATTTATTAGTGATCATTTGGCAGGCCTACTTAAATCAAAATCATCCGGAAGTCTCTTCCTCCGTGATGCCTTGTGATCTGGTATTCGTCCGAAACTTTAGGGAAGCCGACAAAACCCCCGAAGAGACCACCGTGAGTAGTCAGGATTTGGGGAGTCTGGGACAAGGTCAAATTAAGCGTCCCCTTTCACTCCCGGTGCATTCCAGACACGTGCCGAGCCCATAGCTTCTCCCACTCGAGTTGGATATGTTCCCATTAGCAGTTACCAAGGTCTTAACACGTGTGGTTGCAACGTGACTCCTCCCACTCCCGCATATAAATGACTCCCGAGTGATTATTACCTCATTCAACGTTAACATGACCTCCAGAACTGTTGCTGAGCTGCGAAGAGATCCCGAAGCCTCCCTGGAGGACACCAATCTCCGGGTGGAGAAGCAGTCAGATCCGGATACTTACATCGTGTACATCCCTCAACGAGGCACAGATTTTGTGCTCTCGGTACTTTTTAACGAAGTTTACTACTGCGTATTCCGACACCAGAGAAAGATATTTGAAGTGATCGGACATAAAGTGACTTTCTCCGGCTTCGAGAATGAGAATGGTGTAGTGGAGAGATTTAACATAACGAACCAGGATGACATCACCGATCCGGAAAAGCGACGCCTCGCGGACAAGCAGCACCCAATCATCTGGTTGGATGTGTACGAGTGCTACCAGCCCCGAGTCTACGCAAAAGGAGGAGGAACGAGGACTCAAAGTGATTGTATTGACGGACCAAAACCTGTTTGTTATACAGACCATAGAAAATCAAAAGTGGATTATGGTACCACAGACGCCATTAAAGGTACCCGTCTGAGAGTGATAAAGTTTATACTCAAAATTGAAGTTGATATGTATATTTATTAACAATAAATATATTAAATACTATACTATGTGTTTTTTATTTCGAAATGAAAGACCAGGGTAAATTTTAACAACAAAAGTTTATTTTCTTCAACCACACACAGATGAGTTTGTTACATTGTTCACCATATACATGGTTTCATAGTTCATTTCCCCACTCATACTTATGTTATAATCCTCTTGAAACAATTGAACAGCACGTCTGAGCGCAGACAGTTCTCTAGCACTCTCGTTTAAATAACCACATTCGATTAAATATCCCCAGATACAATCATATTGTCTCAATTGTATAGCATCGTAAATGATCAAAGTGAACATGATGATGTAAAACAATAAAATGATACATTTGACTAGAAAATCTAACATATTTTATTTCGTATACACCAATCAGCTAGCTTAAAACAATTTTTTCTGGCACATTGTAGATTACCATCCATATGAATTTCAATTAAACAACCCTCATTCGTGGTCAATTTCGTGAATGAAGGACACCCATAAAGTTCCAGATTAGCCACACAAATTCCCTTGGGAAGAAGACTTGTTAAGAAGGCAGCTTTTTGAGCACCCTTTGTGAATAGATATTTAAAATTTTTAGTATAATTGTGAAGTATACTCTCCAGTTCTGAATAATCCACATCTCCAGAGTATTCGCACAAGCCGTGATAGTTGTTTCTCAGCCAAGAAGACTCTTTTGTAAAGAGCAATCTCTGTGGTGATTTAAATAACCACGTATTACAGCATTTATTCTGGACAGCGATAATTGCCAATTCTTTGACAATAAAATGTCCATTGCTACCCGTAAATCCTTGAAATTCGACAATGGCACCCATCGTGATGTATGTCCAACTTACAAGGTTTTTACACCCAATGCCAGGGGTTGAACTTACATCAAGACTCTCTAACTTACGGAACTTTCATTCACGCCAGAGGTTAGAAAGCCTTTCACTCACACAGGCTATTCATCAGCCGAACCATACGCTATGAGTACCATCTCTAATTCAAGTCTTTCAAAATCACAATCTGTGATATTCTTTGCTAATTTTGTGGCGAGAAAATGTCTCACTTTGTCACGACTAGCTGAAAGTCTCTGGAGAAATAAATCAATCAGCTTGAAGAGTTTCACCAATGCAAACCACTCTTCTTGCTTTAAATTAAAGGTCTTTTTAATAACCAAATGAGTCTTCCCAAAGTAATTCGCATAAGCCAAACAGGAAGTTAAAAAATGCTTTTCTCCTTTGTAAAAGAACAAATCCACATCCTTTTCACAGTTCAAGATGTTTGCCCACTCGCTTTGTGAAACAATTACACTTTTTTTTCCAACTTGATTAAATTGCACAACTGATTCAAAGTCTCTACCAGGATCGTAACCAATACACACACTCTTTGTCTTTGTTTTGTTCAAATAATACACAGTTTGAAGAAGTAAATTGTCCGATTGTCCAATAGAAGGAATAAAATTTCCAGCAGGTTTCTTTCTCTTCACCGGAGGAGACTGATGGTCTGCATCCACCGATGACTGCATGACGACTGGCGTATGGTGACGTAACCGTCCTTATTTAGAGGTTGATGTAGGAGGAGGGGTGGGGGAACAGTCATCCGGGCAAGGATCAACTTCGGTTTTGAGACGGTTATACTGGAACCACTGGGCGAGAGAATGTGCATCTCTCAATGCGCAAGTGCTGTTGCGCAATTTGTGACAAGGATTGAGGCAGGAAAAGGCAAGAAAGGAACATTTTTCGGGAGGGGGACAGTTTAACTCTTTTTCGAGAGAGATGAAAGTGCGTCCCGTCAGATCGGTCAGGAACTCACACTCTGCTTCGCTGAATGCGTAGAGAGCGCTTGCACCCTCAGTCATAGCTTCCAGGGTAGTTGAAAGTTCGGTGTGTGAAATGAATCCTTCGTTGAAGGATGTCTCATCTCGTTGTAAGGGGTCTGGGAAACGTAGCTTCTTTCCTCCAGCGATGAGCTTCCCATGTTTCTTGAAACTGCCCCAAAATAAACGATTTGAATCCACGTCGACGGCTGCAAGCTCCGTCACCCCGCCTTGGCTATAAGTCACAGATACCACGATCTGCATTCTGCGGCTGTTTCTTCTCAAATAATCACCTCCTCTTCCTGCTCATCGTATTTATTCGGGAACAGCACCGCTGAGCTCTGGGATGACATTTGGCCCGCCGAACCCGCTTGAAGGTCTGATGAAACAGCTTCAGGGCTCGACAGTCGTTGAGATGAGGGATGGTGTGATGAAAGTGTGCGAGGAATTTGTGTAGTGTTTGACCTAATGATTTACTAGCGGTATAGAGGCAGCAGTATTCACCGCAAATATCCGAACGAAAGCTTTGAATTTGAACGTGATTGCGAGTGACTGAGAATGACTTTAAAAAATTACTTATATTTGAAACAAAAGGAGGTAAGCCGTAGGAATCAAAATACTCTGCATAATTATTATGTAAATAGACTGCAACCCAGTGTGAACCCGGTAATTTAGATGGATCTAAATTTATTATGTAAACTCCATTTCGTGGTGATTTTGGTAACCTATCAGATGCGTAAACTCCGCGAAATATATTGAGTGGTCTTAGTAACCTGTTAATTTGAATTCCATCCATGACTAAAAGTTTGTGATAATGTTTCTGTTTTTATCAATTTCCACTGTTGCATCATACTCTGAGAAAAGTAAACACGTAACCGTTCTCGATAATTCGTTTTCAAATCTCGCCTCTATTCTCACCACACCTCTATCTCCTAAACTTATATAGTCCTCATTACCCGAATCATCGGGTGTTAGATCGAAGACTAGCATAAAATAACCGTGTCCAAACATATCGTAAGTGATTTGATTACCCCGATTGTAATGCTTTATCCCACTTCCTGAGAATATTGTGTCATACGCTCGCGCCCAATACTTTTTACTTGAAAAATTGCATTGTAATCCCTCGGACGGAATTTGCACACCGTTCACAAAGAGTGAAAAATTCTCGAGCGAATAGTGAGAGAGAGCAAATGGATTCTTATTCAAACTTCCCGCATATGCTTCATTATCCACCATCGTAAAAATAATTACATTAGGTATTCGACCCACGATCGCATTGTCAAGGCTTAAAGTTCGTCCACCAGAAGGAACAGTAAAGGTTTTCAACTCGGTACGCTTGTAGTGATATTTGGCATTGTTGTTTTCCAGGATTTTATTATGTGCAACTAAAATGGATGGGTTAATATCGAAATGTTGAACGTATAAAGTTGCGTCTAAAATTTTCAATAGTCCATCATCATTCCCTCCCATAAGATGGAAAGCATGATTAGAGAGCAATAGTCTTATACCGATGTCTACTCGATCCATCATTAATTGTATCTGATTAAAAACATCTACGTGCAGTTTACCATACAACTCAACCTCTGCACTGTTCTTAAACCAACCCTTACGCCTTGTATAACCAGAATTTGAAGTATCTGTCAAGTTAATATCGTCTCCCGTGTCCAACTCCCACCCCACATTTCGTAAATGTGTTTTGCTCGCATCTGTTCCATAATTTAACACATTTTCCAGGTAGCTTCTGTAATGGTAATTATCCTCTGATGGTGTGACCAACGTCCCATTGAAATAAACGTTACACTGCTCGAACAGAGAGTGCAGAATATTGTTCACTACTCCCGGTTGATTGGTAGCGGATTCATTGTAATCAGTCCCGTCTTTTTTGCAAAGTTTCACTTTAAGTCTAAGATATATACTATTCAAATCCTTATACGCATCCCCAGAGTCTTTGATCAGGAATTCTATAACCGATCGATTATCTAGCGAAGATATGGGTTTGTAGGACACGAGTCTTTTTGCCAAGATGTTAGTTTGCACCGGCGGATTGGGCTGAAATAAATCCAACGAAGTCAGCATATGCTCTGCCATTATCGCGAAAAAATATCTCCTCCAACAACCTTCTTTCCTCTTCGACTTCTCATCGACTGTCGCTTTTTTCTTACGCAGCTATGTTTTATTTTATTTAACCTTGGACGTTTCGCGATCCTCAACCCACCCCCAGACATGCCTTTTATCTTTTCCTCGGCCTTGCGTTTCAAGTTCTGACCTGCCTCGTTTATTCTACTGCGCAGTATCTCCTTAACCGGTTTTGTTCCAAGGTCTCCAAGAGCTGCTGCCCCAGCGCTCGCGGCCTCCTTACCAACAGTCTTAAGCCCGCTAAATAGCAAAGGTTTTGCAAATCGCCACAATCCCGCGAGGAAACTCCCGATACCTCGTCCCTTTTGCACCCTATAAGAAGCTCTATACAAGGATCCAATCTCTCCTCCCACCTGTTTTGAATAATAACTATAATATCGATCCATCACCGGCGCCATCTCGTCGTAAAATGATGTACTAACGTGAATCAATTCTTTTTTATAAAGTGCAGCACAACTATCGAGCTTTGCTCCCCACTATGAAAAGAAATTGCTTCACCGAGTTTATCAGCAAAAAGAATTTCAACACTCTCGATATTGTTTTTCTCGACGGGGTAGTAATAAATCGGATTGAAAGTTTGATATTCACCAATTTTGACATTTATGATGCGGATGCATCGACTCAAAGTGTCACCCACCAACTGCGGTTTTATTATATCTGTGTAAACGTAAACATTTTTTGAGGAGGTTGCAATGCTTCTTTTTCGTCTTTTTCCTTTGTCTTCTTTAGTGTTAATCTCTACCCTGGCATCATCGATGATATCAGCTAACTCATCATCTGTCAACGTTGAATCTTTAAATGATAATCTAATAAGAACAGCCGATAATAATGATAGGTCATTTTTTATCTTTTCCTTGCCTTTTCCACTAAAGCCTGACAAAGTTCTATTGAATAAGTTAGCAAACGAATCATACGTTCCCGGAGACAACGAGTATTTTACTCCGCTCGCAAAAATTTGCGCAGACCGTGGTAATATGCGTTCATCAACTCCAACCTGGTTAATCCTTACACTCAGTTTATCAATATAACGCATTACTTCATTTGAAATGTACGTTTGTTTTTGTGTACTGGAGGTAATATATGGTTTTGCAAATGCCGCCGCAATACTGTCATAAGTACCAATGGGAATTGTAAAGTATGAATCATCTAAAAGTTTCACGTTTATAACTTCTTTATCCCCTCGAACTAATCCCTCTTCAGTCCGGGTCCTATTATCCTTAGGAGGCAATTCGTCTGCTACGCGAGGCGCTGGAGTAAAGTTTTCGATAACAGCTGGTGTGTCTTTGGAAACTTTTTTTACCTCAATAGAAGGAATCGAAATCTCAGCTAGACCGACATACCACTCGTTATTTTCTAAATCGATGCGATGACTCAACTTTGTACGATAATGAGCGATTGTATTTCTTGGGAAAAAATCCCTTGAGCTATCGCTGGGTAGTGTAAGATAAAATTCGTTCATATTTTACGCACGGAAGAAGCTGAAATCCACGAGTTAAAAGACGGTGGGTATCCGTCCCACTTGATAAAATACTCCAAATTAGGACCACTCCCCCGACGTCTCAATATTTTCTCGATCCTGTACTCCGTGTCAGGAGACACGTTAACTTTGACTAATTCTTCCGCATAGAAACTACCCTTTATATCCTCCCCGTTCAAATCATTCAATTTATAGGTTGGTATTAGTTTCATTCGATCAATGTTTGTAACTTGAAATATTTCCTTGGTATAATTTGGTGTGTATCCTTTGGTGAATGGAATCCTCTCTTTACTAATCCTCACATAATCACCTTTATTAAATTTTGCATCTGTCTTCTTTAAGCTTTTTCTCCGACTAGCAATGATAAATGCATTTTTAGCATTCACTTGAGAGGGAGCGATCCTAATGCTAGAATGCGTACTATGGTTATAAGAACTAATGAGTTTTGGAAGCACATCGATATATTTGTAAGTTGCGTATTTTGTAAAATATTTATACATTTTTGTCTTGAGAGTTCGATTAAAGCGTTCCACGAGGCTAGCTTTAATTTCTGGATTATTTGTAGTGTAAAACTTTACACCTTGATTCGAGAGAAAACTTTTAAACTTGCTATTAACAAATTCCCCTCCCTTATCGCTCTGAATTTTCAATGGTTTGCGCTCGCGAAATATGACCTTAAATGCTTCTATAATTTCCTCTGGTCTTTTTGACTTGAGAGGACTAGCCCACGCATAACGGGAAAATATGTCTATTACGGTTAAAATGTAACAGAACCCATTGTTGTATTTTTTCAAACTTCTCAAATCATTTAAATCACATTGCCAACACTCATCTATATAGTTTACTTCGTAACGGTTTCTAACAAACTTTTTTCTCACCGGCTTGTGACGCGTGTACGCTTCTTGAGATTCCAACCACTCGCGAATTGTTTTTATAGGGATTCCAGTCGCTTTATTTAATTTTTTATCTGTGGAAAAACCAGCAGGATGTGCGGGATTGTTGTACACGCTAGCTATTACGTCGTGTCCCACTCTGCCCCGAACATTTTTGGTACCCTTTTTCGCTTGCTTCGCCTTGGAATTGGTCTCGGAGATGTCCATCGCTCCTTTGGAGATGTTCTTTGCTCCCTTGGAGGTGTGCTTGGCTCTCTTGGAGTTGCTATTATCCGCTTCATTTTTCTCGGTGGAGAATCGCTTTCGATTTGTTCCTTTATTCGTGCCCATGTCGAATCCAACTCTGAATTTGTCCTCCTAATTTCATCTAACCGCCTTCTCATTGCATCGCTACCCTCATATAGCCGTGTTGGTGGTGAGTGTTTCACTATCGGAACGTGTACGGGAGATTTAAAGTCTGACACTGAGTCGAGATATTTATCGAGTATTCTTTTATACAAATGCCACTTGTCAATATCCTTGAGCCCTTTACTCGCTAACACAAGTTTCATTTCCTTATCCAATTTACTCAACCTAGCCTTTGCATGACTTCGATCAAAGACTTCGGGACTCACTACGAGCATTTTCTGCAAACTCATTTTCCCAGCAGGCTACCGATCACACCGCTTAAAATCGAACCCAGTAGTAATGGCAAAAAGCCACCTTTTTGTACGAGAAGCGCTCGTTTTCTTTTTACACTCGTCCTCCGTTCAGCCAACTTTCTCAGTGTGTTACGATGCTTGGATAATTTTCGTTTCAATCGCCTATCGATCTTATGATTTCCGTTTAGAGTATTGAGGCAACAATCGCAAATTGTTTTAATCAACTCTTCGTCCGAGCTATTCAATATTGCAGTACGTAATTTAGGCTTTGCAGATTTTAGGACGTGGAGCAAGTGTTTATTATTCTTCAATCTTTTCATCGCGTTGGGGCATGTAAATGACAGTGGCCCCGTCTTGGGGAAAAATTTTGGTTCTAAAGCGGAATCTGTCGTCCGTGTCCTGACCAAGATCTAGAACCAAATAACCGAATGGTTCTTGCGTAACCTGTTTATATACCCTCTCCAATTCCCCCGATTTTTCTGGATAGACCTGCCTAGCTAAATGCCCAAATTGTAACTTATCTCTGGGATTTTTGAACGCTACAATATACTTTGAATTCAATGATATGTTTCTCGATTGCTGGCTTTGATAGAAAATATTCTGCGTGATCAAAAACACCGAAATGTTAAAATGATGGCTACCTCTGGTGAATAATCTACACACATCTTTGCTGTAGGCTCCCTCACTCATTAAATCATCTATAACGTACAAAGTAGGAACACCACCAAATTCTTCGAAAGGAGGTATTTCGGAGTAAAATTCAACTGGTATTCGTATGTTAGGCTCACTCCCTGGGGCACAGCACCAAACCACTTGCTCTATTGGACTATCTATCATATAATCTAACTTTTCCAAAAACTGCGTGACAAATGTGGTTTTCCCACAACCTGACGGACCCGCGCAGATGCATGTAAAAGGATGTTTCCAGGCTAACGTCATGATTAACACTGAAATTATGATAACTAGGAAACTAGTTTTTATCAATTTCAATCATTACCAAATGCCTGATCATGTGTACGTTTTCGCGGAATTCTGTAATGACCCCAAGCAAGCGTATTCATTCCATCCTCGCAAATATATCGTTTATCATCGGATGCATTTAGTGTCACCTTATTTATTTTAACAGTGTATAACTCGTGCATTTTGCTACGAATTACGTTCATCTTTCGAAATTGCGTCGAGTTCTCTTTTAAACAATTAATATAATCACCAAATTTTAGGCATTTTTCCTTCACAGATTTCGTTATCCCCTTTGCCTTCTTTTTTTCTTTACCCGATTCCATCTTGAATGAGTACAATTTGCTTCTTAATCCAACGAAAGCCGTCATAATGAGACCATCGCATTCGTCTTTGAACTTTCCAATGACCTTCTTGTTTTTTTCAGAATAACACGGATGTTCTTTTGGATAATTCGAGGTGTCGAATGCATCTAGGTATTCTAGCATATCTCTGTATACATCATCCGTTCTAATCTCATAAATGAAGCTGTCAGTGTCTGTGTAGGCGAGTGACAATTTATTTTGGTACTTGGGTAGCATGGTACGGTAATGAAAGTCGTACATTAGAGTTTTGCTGAGATCGAGAACGCAGAAACCAATGTATATTGGCTTAACCATTTTGATGGTGGCTTTCCGCATGTGAACGGCTACTAAAGACTCGTTGAAAATTGTCCTATCCAAAAATGTCGATTTATTGATTAATTTTTGAAGTCTTTTTTCGCTTGTCACTAATTGCATATTCATCCGTTTCCTTACATTCTCCATTGTCTTACCAAATACGGCATTATTCATGAGCTTGTAAAAGTCCTTCTCAAACTCATTTTTAGCAACTTTTCGACGATCTGTATTTAGGTCAATATAGGTCTTTAACCACGAAGACTGTTTGAACTCGATAACTCTGTGCACTTTTTTGAGTATGATGCCTAATTCTAATGCCTGTTTCAGGTTCATGTAATGAATTACATATTTACTTTTATTTTCGAGGGTGGTCAAAAGTTTTTTATGTTTACCGTTAGGTGGTGTCTTGTTTTCCGGGCAAAGAGGGAAATCTGAATGCGTGTCGTGCAGCCGATTTGGGTACTCAAGATCAACTTCGAGAATGTATCCAGTTTCACTGTCATCGGGAACATTTTCCACGCTAAAATCGTCAATTTCCTCCTGAGTTAACCACCGAAATTCACCGTAAGGAAGGGGTCTGGAGAGTGCCCATCCGTAGAGATTATTCGCGTCAAGATAGGTTAAATATATAGAATCTTTACCTGGGTCATAACCTGACATGTACTTATTGTTCGATTCACAGTATCTTTTACAACACTGTGAAATTCCTCCGCGAATTCCGTTTTCGATCATGAGTACCATATCGTAATCAGTCAAAAGCTCTAGCTCTATTTCGGTATATTTTAGCATTGCATCAAATGTTAAACCTGGTGCAGTGTAATACCACGCCGGATCTAACTTGTAGGCTCCGTAGCACACGTCGCGAAAGTTCTCAAAAACATCAGCGAGAAGAGTGACGTCACTTTTCAAATACACATCACTATAATCACCGAGTGTCTCACATCCAAATGAAGACCATACGTTCAAAGCGTGACCGTAATCTTCGTCTGACACATGCTCGTCGTTCAATCTGTTGTAAAAATTATCCTTATCCGGGAGCAAGGTCTCATCGAGCTTATTCAACGAATCAGTGTAATCATAGGGATAAACCCCCTTTCGTGTAACTAGTCGCGTCTTGTCACCAAAAATTTCTGAGGTATTTTTAAATTCAGTCAGGTTCGAGACTAGAGAAGCAAGAGAAGCGGGCATAAATCGAAAGGTATCGACAAAACGAATTTTGAAATTATCCTCTATAGACTTGGAAAAAGTGATATATTTTTCTTCAGAATTTGGAATAATGAATATTTCCCTCTCATCATAGTCTAGCTCTCGTACAATGAAATGACCATCATACGCGGACAGGTTATGAATAAAAATTGGAAGAAATTGAGGCATCTTATACTGCACATTGCAAAAGGAATGAGCTGGACCTCGATACTGTCCCGTCAGGTGATCGTGATCCCTAACCCTATCCTCGTTCAACTCATTCCCACAAATGTGGCACGTCGATGCGTTTTGGAAAGCGCTCTCTTTTTCCTCTGTGAGTGGTGTTATAGGAATAGTATTTTTGTACAACTTGAAAACCTTCTGGGCTTCATCTTTTATACTGTCAATAAAAACACGTGCTGCATTAGGCCCTCGATACAATACTGGCTCCTCGCATCCGTTTGGAGTCATCATGATATAACAAAAGCTGAATGGCTCATGCTTCTGTATGATGTTAGTGAACGAAGTATTAGAACACGGTTCGCATGTGTTTACATTTTTCAGTAGACATTCAAAATCGGCATATATCACGTAAGGTACACGGAAAGTGCGATTAATGTTGGTAAATTTCAATAATTTATTGTCCTCGTCTGGTAGCACTATTTTACTTGGTGTCCCCGTTCCTCTACATAAGTCTTTGTGAGATTCGAGTTTTTCTACGTCATGGTAATAAGTTAGACACCGTTTACAAATAAAAATTCTAGTTTTATGTCTAGTAATTTGGGAGCGCACGAGTCTTTCAAAATTCTTTATCCAGCAATAGTGAGCAGTTGTTTCGTTGGTAATGTAGAGGAGGTCGCGATGATCCTCAAGCTCATAATCTACAATTTTTATAGGATACACATTGTTTTTATCATCTAGTCCAAACACATTAATTGAAATGTTATTGTCACGCTCGAATTTAGGGATATCCTTCAGATCTACTGGGTAATCAATACAGTTCCAAGTATAGGTCTCCCGAAATTCCTCACAATCGTATTTTGAAACTCGTTCGGGATGATTGGCTACATATTTTGCCCATATAGCATACTTAAAGCAGTATTGATCATCATTTTTGACATTGATAACGGATTTCGTATGCTTAATTTTTGTAGGTAACTCGATGAATGTAGAACCTCGAAGAGGGGTGTACTTGTTAATACGAAGCTCTAAACCTATAACTTCAGCCAAAGTCCATCCTGACCCTTTAGCTTGAAATTCGGACTTTTCTTTTAAAAGTTTCGAAAATTTCTCGTCCATAATCTCATTTAACTGATCAACAAGTAGGACTCGTTGATTACTAGTCTTAAATGAGGTATTCAGCTCCTCGTGTTCTCCCTTTTGAAATTTGCAAATCAATACGAGGTTGAACTTTATACTCCTGTTCGTCCTTGTTTGCTCTCTAATTTTTTCAATCAACAGATTTTTTATTTCACCAAGAAAAGTTACAACGTCCTGAACATCCCCTTCGGGAGTTATCCAAAATGTTTTTAGCCTGGATCTAATTGCCGATTCGATTTCATTGAACCCTCTCCCTATTTGCTCGTTAATTTTGATCCGGTGTGCGTTGGTATTCTCATGAGGCATAGCCTCATCAATGTTATAGAAGATTTCGCAGTAAGGACAAAATTTTCTACGATTTGCTTTATCTAATGCATCTTTCATTTCATGATAAGTTTCCATGTCATCAATGCTTTCGTTTTCAAGGGCTACTTTTCTGTAAATGCACGCTAACGCTTGTTCAAGTTCTTCTTTAGTTCTATATGTATTGTTTTTAAAGTTTAAAATGATGTCTCTAATAGATGTCATGATTAATGTGAGAAATCTGAAAAAATAGAGAAAAGTTTAGCTAATTCTTCGTCTTGGATCAGATGTAGGATTATAAAAACGTTCAATTCTAACCTCGTAACGAATGCAATCTACTTAAAATCTCAATAAAAATAAAATGGTAGTGTATTCTGCAGTGATTACTTCCTCAAGGTAGTATTTTAAGGTGGGAACTTGGAATGTCTAAAAAGTTAGACTTACCAAGATCTAGATGGCGATGATGTTGTCTTCGTTGAGAGCAGATGACGTTGTCTTTGAGGAGTAGTCACCAAGAGGAAGTTCTCGGATCAAATGACGAGATTGCAATGAATGCTTCCGTCTTCGATCGGTATTTATAAAAGGAAATCTTCTCCTCCTACTCTTCAGCGGATGGCTGCCAAGTGGGTTGAGAAGACTGTGAATGATGTCAGCTGCAGAGGTATTCCAACTAAGTAGAAAAAAAACCGAGGTCAATCCTCACGGATAGATGATAAAGTTATGCATTTCCTTACACCCAAATAAGGTAAGGAATGCGCAAAGCTGCTACTGAATGACGCCAGTAGTGTGGAAAATACCTAGCTCAATTCTCCCCAGGTGGATTGCGAAGTCATTCCCTATTTCCTTTCACCCCAAATAAGGTAAAAAATCCACAAATAAGGGAGTTATAGACCATCGCAGGAATTATCTCCAGAGTAAAGAGGTCACATCCTTGGAGTGAGGTGATTTCTTTTGCATACAAAAGATGAGTGGACACTTACTCATCAACATTCAAATTTAAACTATGGTCTTATTTGTTCAAATAAGGGAGTTATATACGGTCGTAGGAATTATCTCCAGAGTATAGGGACCACGCCCTTGGAGTGAGATGATTTCTTTTGCATACAAAAGATGAGTGGACACTTACTCATCAACATTCAAATTTAAACTATGGTCTTATTTGTTCAAATAAGGGAGTTATATACGGTCGTAGGAATTATCTCCAGAGTATAGGGACCACGCCCTTGGAGTGAGATGATTTCTTTTGCATACAAAAGATGAGTGGACACTTACTCATCAACATTCAAATTTAAACTATGGTCTTATTTGTTCAAATAAGGGAGTTATATACGGTCGTAGGAATTATCTCCAGAGTATAGGGACCACGCCCTTGGAGTGAGATGATTTCTTTTGCATACAAAAGATGAGTGGACACTTACTCATCAACATTCAAATTTAAACTATGGTCCTATTTGTCTAAATAAGGGAGTTAAGACCATCGCAGGAATTATCTCCAGAGTATAGGGACCACGCCCTTGGAGTGAGGTGATTTCTTTTACACACAAAAGATGAGTGGACACTTACTCATCAACATTCAAATTTAAACTATGGTCCTATTTGTTCAAATAAGGGAGTTATAGACGGTCGTAGGAATTATCTCCAGAGTATAGGGGCCACGCCCTTGGAGTGAGGTGATTTCTTTTACACACAAAAGATGAGTGGACACTTACCCATCAACATTCAAATTTAAACTATGGTCCTATTTGTTCAAATAAGGGAGTTATAGACCATCGCAGAAATTATCTCCAGAGTATAGGGGCCACGCCCTTGGAGTGAGGTGATTTCTTTTACACACAAAAGATGAGTGGACACTTACTCATCCACATTCAAATTTAAACTATGGTCCTATTCGTTCAATTAAGGGAGTTATAGACCATCGCAGAAATTATCTCCAGAGTATAGGGGCCACGCCCTTGGAGTGAGGTGATTTCTTTTACACACAAAAGATGAGTTGTCACTTACTCATCAACATTCAAATTTAAACAATGGTCCTATTTGTTCAAATAAGGGAGTTATAGACCATCGCAGAAATTATCTCCAGAGTATAGGGGCCACGCCCTTGGAGTGAGGTGATTTCTTTTACACACAAAAGATGAGTTGTCACTTACTCATCAACATTCAAATTTAAAATATGGTCCTATTTGTCCAAATAAGGGAGTTATAGACCATCGCAGAAATTATCTCCAGAGTATAGGGGCCACGCCCTTGGAGTGAGGTGATTTCTTTTACACACAAAAGATGAGTTGTCACTTACTCATCAACATTCAAATTTAAACTATGGTCCTATTTGTTCAAATAAGGGAGTTATAGACCATCGCAGAAATTATCTCCAGAGTATAGGGGCCACGCCCTTGGAGTGAGGTGATTTCTTTTACACACAAAAGATGAGTTGTCACTTACTCATCAACATTCAAATTTAAACTATGGTCCTATTTGTTCAAATAAGGGAGATATTAAAGATTTTCTTACAAAGATACCTGCTACTAACCTATATTCTCCTAATACCATCATTCATATATTGGCCCACCGAATCTAAACTATTTGCTCTATCAAAATTTTTTAAACGGGGTTGTTCCTTTACTAATCTCCCCGAATTTTAGAGGAGAAAACGGGAGTACTAGGACCAGGATTTCTACCATACCCTAAGTATCCTAGGATACATAAAAAATTTCATCCTGTTTTTTGACCGGGAGTCGAAGGGGGGTATTGAGCATAACATGCTCATGAATTTTCTCGGTTCCAAAAGCAATAGAAAAAATAGGAAAAAATCCGAAAAACTCAGTTTTACGGATCATATTTACCTTAAGCGGCAAACTCCTTCGGTGTCCGGGTCTCTGATGATTCTTCCGGAATTCAATCAGAATTCATAAAGAATTCCTACAGAATTCACTTCTTGAAGACCTACTCGATGATTCAGTTGGACCGATGGAATCAGACTAGTTCTGAGACCGCTGGTGATTTTCTCAGTGGCTGCACGGCCTTATATACTGCTTAGAAGGTACCGTGGAAGGGGCAAATCTAGGCGTAACCTACCCATCCCACTTGGATCGCTTGGAAACGACTTTCACTTATAGCCTTGCCTCCTAGGCGTAACCTACCCATCCCACTTAGATCGCTTGGGAACACCTTTCACTTATAGCCTTGCCTCATACCATAGACAATATGTGCAGTTTTGTGGAGGGTTCTGAAAATGAGTATTTATCGCTGTGGTGACAAATTTTTGGAAATGCTAAAGTATTCTAGATTAAATTTGATGATGATAGGAATTTGAATGGTGATCATAGCATAAATATTAACAAAGTTATTGCGATTTTTAATAATCAACAATTGTTTATAAGACAAGATACTATTTATCTTCATAACTATGACTTGTATCGAAAAAGTGTTAGAGATATTTTTTACTGATAATTACTTGCTCTTTCACTTAAAAGCATTTATTTTCAAAAATGTTCAATAACAAAGAAGTTAGAGGTGTAATTTCGGTTATTTCCGATGCCGAGACGGGGAAATACGATTCACGTTGCAACCGCACGTGTTTAGACCTTGGTAACTGCCAATGGGAACATATCCAACTCGAGTGGGAGAAGCTATGGGCTCGGCACGTGTCTGGAATTCACTGGGAGTGAAAGGGAACGCTTAATTTGACCTTGTCCCAGACTCCCCAAATCCTGACTACTACCGTGTCCTCATAAGGGCTGGTGAATAGATGAAGTAGAGTGTCCGCTGTGTTGTCTTGTGACATGCTCTCGTTGACCTTTGCATTGTTGGTACAGCGAATTTCATGGTGATTCTGCATGTGAAGTGCTGCATTTTCATAAAGTGGGATTATTCTACCATATTATAATGCTATTTTTTTTAATACTCGTCCTTTTTATTATAGCCTAGCCAAAAAGGCACAGGTCATTGAGATAATTTAAAATATATATTTGAATTTAATGATGGAGATGAGTTCCCACAAGTTCTCATTGCCAAACCAATTT
Source organism: Ischnura elegans (assembly GCF_921293095.1). Taxonomy (NCBI): domain Eukaryota; kingdom Metazoa; phylum Arthropoda; class Insecta; order Odonata; family Coenagrionidae; genus Ischnura; species Ischnura elegans. Next base: position 14,652,974 of record NC_060254.1, read on the forward strand.
TTTAATGGTCACACGCCCGTTTTCATGAAGTAATTGAACATTTATTAGGCGATGGAATCATGCATCCTCTTACCTAATAGACTTAGTAATTAGAGAAGAAAAGATAGACAAGATTCTGCTGAAAAAAGGTAGAAAAGAGAGAAATTCATGGTGCCTAATGGGCGTAAGATGAAATTTAGAATGATTTAATAAGGTAGGCTTTAAGAAATACATTATATCGTATTTTACCTAGGTCACGAAGAAATTTTCTTTCAGAAACATGTGGCAGGTATTAAATTCGACGATATTGTGAATGTTGGATTAATTTTGTCTCGAGCCAGATAGCTACCTTGCTAGTGATTCTAATATGACTTGATGTACAGTCACTTTCAAAAGTCGGCCCACATACCCGGCGCAGCTGTCTGCGCTTTTCTCCGAAGTCGACCTTCGCATATTACTTACGCGTTCCTTGTCCAATGGGGATCAATTTGACTTGATATGGTTGTAAAATTGGAGCAACTTGAATACTTTAACTCTCGCAAAGAGCCCCAAGCACGATTTCAGAGGTAGGGAAGCCCCGTGAACCCTCCCCACGAGAGGCAAACCATTCCACCATCGAAGAGTACGATAAGAATTTATGGATTTTTCCGGCGAGTAACTCATCGCGCGAGGAACAGAGGAATAATGAGTCGTTTGGTAAATTTATGCAGCACACATAGTACAAATAACATTTTCGGAGCATTTCGAGCATAATACTTCAATATTTTTTTCTCCACATCGTCTTGTGAAAAATAATACGCAAAGATATACCCCAATGTTAATATTGTCTTTTGTGTCACGGTTACCATCCATGTTTGCGTTCACCCTTGTTGGCGACGAAGGATTTTCTGTCATTTTTCAATGTTTACAAGTAAAATAGCAGTTACTCCACAAGTTTTGGTATATTCGGAATACAAGTGGTGCCTTCATTTTGAATACCGCAACTTAATCCCATCCTGTAAATAGAAAATAAGAAGGAGTATTTTGATTTCTTGCCAGGCAAAAACTAACGGTAAGGTAATTGTTTTATGAGAGAAGTTAATTTTTGCATTTAGTATATTTTTCAGATGAGCATTCGGAATTGGCTTAAATTTTTTATATAAGATAAATATAACTTTACACTGAAAGAAGTTGCGAGATATTTATGTGCATTGAGTAAAATGGCAGGTATTTAGACCACAGTGCGTTTTAGAAAGTGTTGTCCTTTTCTTTCTCAGGAATACTCGTACAAAAGTACTGCTCAGTGTTTTTTAAGAAAATTATTGCGAGCAACATCAGCGTGGCATTATGATTGAGAGTCAACTATTGGTTGTGGCCATGGAAAAACATAATTTACCTGCCCTTCTGAAATGAAAAAGGGAGTATATTTCATTATTTTTGAAGGTAGCCTGATAATGTTGGATAACATGGAAGATTTTATGAACCATCCCGCAAGTGCCCCTCCCAACTTGAACTTACCACTTTAATTAACGGTTACGCCCAATCACATAAAGCCTTTTCATTCTATCCATATCCTTACTGTCATCCTTCCCCGTTACCTCAATTCTCTCCACTTTGGAGAGCTCTTCTTCATTTCTTTTCCTCTACGTCCATCTCACATTCTCCATTCTTTTTCATACTCTTTTTCTCGAATGCTTTCACTCTTTACCGCTCCTTCTTTCGTCGGCGTCTAAGTTTCCCATCCGTAAAGTGCCACAACCGATCCAGTTTAATTGGTAGATAATAAATATACTTTGTATTGATTTCGCAGAAATGGTTATCCGCTACCCAACACGATATATTTTTATCGAATGGAAATGATGCATGCGTAGTTTTGTACTTGGAGGAATATGATCAGTATTTATTAACCTGTGAGACTGACTCGGGGTATTCATCACGTGAGTGTAAGTTCTATTATTGCTAAAAAAATCACTTATTATATATAATAATGTAGAGGGCATTGACATGCATGATATCACTAGGTTCCAATTACGACTGATTATAGCAAAAAAAATGAAACGAAAATGGGGAAAGTCTTAGTTTGACCTCTCAATGAAAGGGGCAAAGATAAAGGATAAACTAAATTTGCCTTGAAAAGGTAATAAATAGGCAAACAAGTCATGTAATTAATGCTTTCGATGGTTTTATAATCGGAAATATATTTTATGATAACTATTTACTCTTGATTAAAACTTTCGCGGCTCATGGTGATGTAAGAGAGACACACGGGTGTATGCCGCGTGATGTATCGGAATTGCCCCGGCGTTTCGTGACCAACTGTTGGCCACTTCTTCAAGGGAATGGTTTTCTGAAGAAGTGGCCAGCCTTTCCCATTACCTTGAAGAAGTGGCCAACAGTCGGTCACGAAAGTTCGGGGCAATTCCGACACATCACGCGGCATACATCCGTATGACTATCTCTTCAATAACTATTTAGACATTCGAACTTTCGATCAATATGAAGATTTGAGTTAATTACTTACTGATACCTGGAATAAATTAAGCATTACTTAAATATTTACTTATGGAAATTTTAGCAACGACTGGAATGAATATCATACCGAAGTAAACATAATGATTCAGTGCACATTAGTATTTTTGATTTATCGTGCAATGAGACACGTAGAAAACTGTAGGATAATATATGTCCAAAGAAAAAGCTTAGGAATAATGAATGAGCCTATCAGAGTGTTTAAAATACTTAAAAATAGTGCAATATACATTTATAGAATTTGGTAATAATGTGTTAAAGGCATAATCTAGAAGTTTATTTTGTGCACAACTTTTAGAATACTCTTTCACAATCAGACTTAAATTCCGATTTTCGTTTTTTCCATGTATGTGCGTTTCGACGCAGATACGTCTCGGTATTTTTTAGTGCAAGCCAGCCTGCTCAGACCATCTATCTCAGAATACTGTCGGGGCGCGTCACTGAGAACTTATGCTTCGCTTTGTGTTCTGGCACCGGGATTTGGGGAAGTCGCGAAGAATTTTGGAATAGAGAAAAATGCATCGGTAAGACTTTCGCGGACGGTGACAGTAAGTCAAACTGGCCCTTTCAAGGCACAGAAGGCATAGGCAATACCCGAAGTTCGAGCTCATCGGAAAACTAGTTGCTGGCGCTGGCCGTGGGGACCGACTTTTGAAAGTGACTGTACATTGAAGACCAATGGACATCAAGTCACGCTAGAATCACATGATGACCAATGAAATATTAATCGTGTGAAAGGAAGTTTCTCTAAATTTTAAGATTAAGTAGAGCTCAGATAATATAGGTATCAGAGAAGACTATTTGAGATTAGAATTTGATGAAAAGAACGTTTTTTCCCTCATCCGTCCGCCTTCCCAACGGCCGTCACCCGCTCATTCCAGGAACACACCGACTTATCTCTGTCCCCCTAGACCATCGAAGGCCGCGCTCTCCGGACTTGTGCCACTGATGTTCTCTCGGTTTTACATGGGGAGACTCGGAAGCCGTAGCAGGTCCACTTTGACTCGGATGCAAGGGAGAAGGTTAAAAGCGATAGGTGGCTCTGCGCACGCCAGTCCTTCCGTTCTTTTGGACGTTGAGTGCAATTCCATTCTAGTGCATGGATCGTGTGAGTAATCCGGAAAGGTTTTGCACGCAGCGGGCAACTCCAAGCCGCACAGTTGTCCCAAATCGAAAAAAGCTGGCCAAAATTAATAACGTCGTAATTTTAGCTAAAACAGCAACAAAAGTGGATGTCTATTACTGATTTTGATCGTCTGAATCTGATTTTGGCATTATTTTTACGATGTCTCTTCATTTTAGCATTTTTTGAGGTGTTATTATTTAAGCATTTTTTAGAAAATCTCAATATAGATGTCATTGCGATTGGTGATAACTTGGTGTTCATGGAGAGTTTAAAATAGTATAATTTTAAGGTAAAAGATGTATAAATTGTTGTTAAAACCCATTATAGAATTTACGACATGAAATTGGTGAGATTCGAACCCGCGACCATCAGCATAGTTGGTGAGATACCAAAATCGGAAAAAAAAAGTACTCACACTCACTCATTTTTGGCTTCCATATATTTGATAAGTCACATAAGATGAAATAAAATGACTGATATTAAGAACATTGAAGAAAATAATGTTCGAATTTCAATAAAATCGCTTTCATGTATCACAAAAAACAAATTTTAAAATAATCGTCGCCCGATGCCACACCATCGGACTCATTGTCGTTCTGTGAATCACTTAAAATTAGCAAATTTTCACCTCACCTGATAGACTGACCTCGTTTTTTTGTAACTCCTGATGTAATTAAAATGTATGATTCAGATATTTAAAGGAGTCTTTAAGGAGGAGGATTTAAAGGAGAAAGATATCTTCATAATTTAAAATTCTTGGGTATTTTCTTGTACAATGCTCTCGGAAGTTCCTCATGTCTATGATCCTGGCCTCCAATGCTTCCTCCGCTAAAACTTCAATTGTAAGAAAAGATTCTTTGGACATTGTTGTTCCATGTATCAGCACTTTATGTACTATGGGCAGAATATAATACCAACCATAATCTATGCACAGCTCAGCTATTTCAATGCAATACTGGCTGAAGGATTCATTATTCATCTCATAGCCGCAGGACAGAGATTTTAATATCACTGAAAGTCTATGAATAAGTCTTTCATCGATACCCGTCATGAAAATTTCAAATCACATTAATAATTACATTTCATACACATAAAGAATTTATTCGTAGATTTTTCAAAATAATAGAAACGGGTCCAATATTTCGGTTAAAGTGCGTTTGGTGGGGACATGAAGCAGGTAGTCCCAGGTTGGGCGTGGCCACCCTCGGAAGGGTCGCTAATCCTCGACCTTTTCCTCGACGAACTCACCTTCGCTGGCCCACGTCTTCCACCCTACCAGCGGGGGGCCTCCCTCCCTAAAAGTGACCGTTCCCACTGCAATTTGAAAATCAATCAATCGATCCAATAATCAAATAATAAATGTTTTCATCGTACTCCTGTCAAGCGTGCGATCAAGTACGTCTTTGAACCGTGTTTCTGCGATGAAAAATAACGATTTTGTTAACTTTGCTGAAAACGTGGTTTCGGACCACCGGAAAATGGCAACAGCGCACAGTGGGCGGAATCCAGGATCTAGGCGGAAAAAAGTCCAAAAACCGACTTTACAGTTGGGACAATTTTTTGCCTTTAGCCTTATCCTGGGATAGTTGGAGCACCCTTTTTCAACATTGAGGTCACTACCCTCGGCAAAATAGCGCCGCTATGGCCATTTAAAGGCACCCTTTCTACGGAGACCAATTTCCGACCAGTAGGGGCTTTCTCTAACTCGTTAACGAATTGTTGTTAACGGGTTGTTAACGAAAGTCCTCTCTTGCAACGACACCCTCTTATCGAAAGTGTGTTTCTGTATCTCACCTTAACGACAGCTCGTCGTTGCAAAACAAGACCACGGCCCGTCGATAGCAAACAATACACCGTCGGCGCCTGCGAGTGAGGCTAGAATTTTCAACCAATCACAATGCCTAGATTTATTCGTTCGGTAGCATCAAGAAGCAGTGCCTAACTACGGTAACTAATAAACGATAAATAGTCACCATAAATAAACAAGAAGCTGCTAAAGAACGAACCGGTCGATTTGGAAAAGAATAATAAATGATGGAGAAAACTGATGAGTATTATTTTAGTAGTGGATTCATATACTGTTTTTATGATGTGTCGTAATATATTTTCATGATGAACGAAATAAAATAAGGGGAAAATTAGTGTAAATAAGCGTGTATATTCAAGGATTCAACAGTCGTCGATGGAAGAATATCGGCAACTTTTGGTGCAATATGTATCGTAATTTTCAAGTACAATTATCTTGAAGAGGACTTTGTCAGCTACTTACTCGTTCACCTACGCCTAGAATAATTTTACTCTCGTGATAATAGTAGTGACAAAATTATTTTATTAGTATTGTAACAATGTAAATTTCGGAGTGCATCTTCAGCCACGGCTTGTTTACATCGTTTGCCTTATTTCCGCTATGAGTTCACTACTTCCACAGTGGTAGTTATTCAATTAGAAAAACTTATGGACGCTTTCATCATATTTTGGGTTGTTTGAAATCAATTCGTTGACAAAAAATACCGAAATTACGCGGATGTCATGGAAGGAATCATCGCGAGTGCTGTGATTGTGAAATCGTGTCACATACTTAACGCTTTTTAGTGTCATTTTCTTGAGTAAATATTACGGAAGTGTTAATGTTGTTGGTGTTGTTACTTAATATTATATTCCACGCAAAGCGAAGATAAGCACAATAAAGTAAACATAGAAAAAATGTGCATTTAAGGAAGTAATATAAATATTTTCATAGCCACTCACCATGTTGAGGGATCGAATTACTGATTAAACTCACACAAAAGCAAAACGTAGCATAGCTTAATCGTTGGTAGCCACAATTAGACATAGAAAATCACTTAAATCAGCAACTGCAAATAATACTAAAATAAGTATATGCATGTACTCATCAAAACACGGGCATATTAAAGTTAAAAGTGACGACCATGGTGACGACTAATGAGTAAAAGAGGGAAACCGATATTTTTTTCGTGAACGGTGGCTTTAGCCAGCCAAAAAAAGGCGTCAAACATCCGTCAGTGTTAGGGCCATATCGGGGGTTATTGAAAAGGTTCCGAATTAAAAATCCTTCGAAAATTAGGATTCTGAGCTTTCTTAAGTCGTCTTCTCGGCACTAGATGCTTGATTACATTTGCTCTTTCCTCAAGAGTGATTAGCTCCCTACCTAAAAAGTGAAGTCCCATCAATCGAGCCGAAAGAAACTACCGACAAAAAATAATCGGAGCACCATAATTGTAATGTGTAAATATTATTTTCACACCAATTATCTACTTCAAACGGCATGTTTACTCCCCCGAAAAAACTAATGTCTCTAATGCCACTTTTTATAATCATTGATTACTGCAAAACGTTTTAATGCTTTCCACCTCCTTCGCAAAAGTATTCCTATAATTTTTCAAGTAAAAATACCTTAATCGCTTTGTTGTAGCAGAATTAAAACTTTAAAACCGATACCGAAAAGCATTATGGCGGGCGTCGATAAGCTTAAGACGGGCTCCCAAGTCCCCGGATAGGCTATCGACATTTTTCGTTAGTGCTACCGAGAAAATATCGTTAAGCGAGCATAGAGAAAGCCAATTGTCGTTAGTTAAGATTTTCGATAAGCTTACGACGTAGCAACGTCGGTAAGACTTGCTATCGAGTTAGAGAAAGCCCCTACAGGGGCCGTATTCTGTATTTCGTCGGTACCGCACCGGTCGGTTTCCCTTACCAGCCCACCGACAGCACATCATTCCGTACCGACGACGGTTTCCATACCGACGACGGCTAATTCAGCGATTCAGTATGGTCGTCGGTATCAAACCAGTCGGTAAGGTTCCCCCTCCTTCTCAAACAGGGAAAATCCGAATATATCCGAAGTTAGAAGTCATCTAACGTGTCTCCACCAATGAAAGAAGGGTAAAAACAAGTGAAGACTCATTGGCACAGTTTGTTGTCGTCATTCTCAATCTTTTTATTTGCGGAAATTACGACTTATTGCTAGATTAAGATAAACGATATTGGATAAGTTGTTAACAATGCTGATATAATGTGTGGTAGTAATGCTGTACCTACAGAATCGAAGTAAACAATATTACAACATCACAATAAAGTTTGTAAGTGATGGAGATTGTTGTTGCTGGAATGAATTATTGAAACTATCCTTGAGATCGTAGTTTCTTTTTTTAAATATTGGTTCCGTTTATTGCTATTTATTCATGATTTGGTAATATAGTTGTTATTAAGTTCCGTCTAAATGTTATCAACGGAAGGTTATGCCATTGGCACCGTAGCAGACGAAAATAACATACCATGGAACGTGAACGTAGGATTCAAAAGCAAATGTAAATGTCATATTAGAGGAACAAGTTAGGAAATTGCTATAAAAATATGGAACTGGGTGTAATTAAAAGAAGTGTAATGACGAGGAAGTAAAGAAATTGTGATTGGGTGAAATACATATGTTTATGTTGCGCATTCCAAGTGAGAGAAAATGATAATATTGCGGTAAACCTCATACTTATTAACAAATATCTTCTTTTATCGTCAAGGGAATCAATGGCTGACGATAAAATGAAACATAGTTGCCTGTTACAAATGAAAGAAACTGATACCGTTGTGGCAAACTTCATACTTAAATAAAAAGATCTTATTTCTATGCCGAGGGAAACGCCAAATGATGATTGAGTGAAACAATAGTTGCCTATTCAGAGTGATACAAAGTGATAAAATTGCGGCAAAACTCATATTTAATCAAAAATTTCTTTTTTATGTCAAATGAGCAAATAAATGATAGAATGAAAGAAATCCTATTACAAGCGAGTGAAAGTGGTAACATAAACGAGAGAAAGTCATTATATAGTGGCAAACCTCATGTTTATTAACCAATATCTTATATTTATGTCAAGGTAATCAATATAGATGTTGACACAGTGAATTATAGTGGCCTATTCGAAGGGGCAGAAAAAGATAACATTGCAGCAAACCTCATTATTTACTCGGTGATGAGATAAAAACAAAATATAACGTACAATGCGCACCGGGGAGTTGATGAAACCCACTAGTCGGTGGCCGTACCGACACCTTTTTGCTGTCGGTACGGGTACCGACGATCTCTCGCCCTCACGTCGGTGCCGCACCGATTGGGTTCGTACAGAATCGCACGACTTCTTACCGGGAGTCGGTGTGACGTCGCACCCGACGAATCGGTGCCGCACCGATCGGTTTGGAGTTACAGAATACGGCCCCAGGCTCAGTTGTGTTTTGACAGTGAAGTGAAGAGCTTGCAGTAAGGTGACCAGTGCAAAAGGCATATATGTAGAATTTGGATTACTATTTTTAAGGTATGTTCCACCGTTTTTCATGATATTTAGTGTTACATTTGCCATTTCAAATTTTTTACTGTTTTTTGAAATAAACATTGCAAAAATACTTGATTTTTTGTAATACCAAATGTTTGGTTTGACTTATAAAAAATGTTCTAGGGATGTCAAGCTAATTTAAGTAATAATGTCTAGAGAATGTATTTAAAAATGAGGCCATAAAAGGATTTGGTGCGGAAAAGTGCGGAAATATAGTTTTTGTGTTTTTTTCTGGCGACATGAGGAGCGCTGTCGTGACGCACGGAGAGCTATGTAGCCTACTTCACGACAAAATCGAGACAAAAGACTCATTACCAGATTATTTAATGAAGAAATTTGAGTTGAGTCACAGTGAAATTGATGCTAAGAAGTGTAACAGTGTAGCTATTAGGAATGTTTTACACAATTACGCCAGGCGTTTAAAAAAAGTGGCGTTTAAAAAATATAATACGTGGCTTCAAAACCCATTGCTCCTGCCCAAAAAAGAGACAGAAAAACGTCTCAGAATTAACTTTAGTGCCGAAGCTAAGCCATCAACTTCCAAGGGAAGACCCAGAAAAGTGTTCAAACACTGCACGGATTTTTTGTCTTGAGGAATGATTTGAATACCTGATCGTATACAATAAAATCATTTATATCTCTTTTCTATATTTTACTTCTGCCTCAGTCAAAATCAGCAAAATTTGTGCGGAATCGAATTCGTGGAAGCGGGTGATCACGGTAAGTTTCTTTGTTAGCCGCACGTACGCTGTCGCATGTACTGCCATAAACCGCCTACCCCGCAAACAAGAGTGCCATTATTTTCTACGATTTGGAAGATATAGTTTTGGAGACAATCACAATTCCTGGGCAAGTAAAAGGAAGTACCATTATCGGATGTGCATGCAAGGTTGCCATTGTCAAACCGCTGGTTTAGGACTAGACCCTAACTACCGTTAAATGGTATTGAATGGCTAAAATTGAGTTTAAAGCGAATATATACTTAAAAATATCATTGGCTAATAATTTTCACTAATAAATTAACAAAAATATGGAGATAGTTCATATTTTTCCCAAATTTAGAAAAGAATATTTTTTTCCGCCTAGATTGGGTATTCCGCCCACTGTGCAGCGGTTTGAAATGGGCAAGGTAGCGGGCTGTTTGAATGAGTTACGAGCGTGAGTTTGGCCATGTGGTACCGTTCAGTAGCACGCCAAGGCTTCAGTTAATTTACCAGAGTATTTTCTTACTCACCAGCTACTGATACTAAGTTCGCAGGCTTTCAAAATTTCAATCTTCCATCGTACTGCAAATGATAGCAACGGTATCTCAATAAGTAGATCATTACGTTACTCGCTATGATGACTACCCTAGAGGTGCCTAAGCTGTGTGAGTTTTAGACGGTGACTGCGAATATTTCGGGGTGCGTACATACCTCACGGTTCGTCTACGTCTACATAAAATCCCGCAAGCCGCCTAAAAGGCGTGTGGCAGGGGGCGTTAGGACACCCCCTTAAAGATATCCATTCTAAATTCTTTACGTTAGTCTTGTTAGTGCTAATACCTCATTGATGAACTCGAATGGAAATCTCTATCAGACCGCAGGCTGAAAAATAAACTGAACCAATTAGATAAATTCAAGAGGAGTGTATTTTCAGACGAAGGTAGACATATGTTACCAACCAACGCCATTATACCACGGTAGATCAAATCATATAAATTATATCAGAGAGATAGACTGTAGAACAGACAGATTCATTGTACTTTTCCCACGATTTATGAGACTGTACCGACAGCATTTCAACGATAGATCATTATTGAGGTTGATAAAAATCTAGCTGGAGGAATCGAGCTGGAGGTGGAGTATTTATAGCTGTAAAGAATTCAATCGTCAGCCAAGCGGCAACCGTAACAGAGACCAGGGTTGAATCTTGAATCGTTGAGTTAATAAATGAACAATATAGTTGTCCCAAGCCGCCACGAAGGAATCGTTCAGGAATGCATTCACGAATTTTAAAAGAAAAACACTAGTAGAGCAGTTACGGAATAACTCAAGAGCATCATGGTCTTATGTCCGGGAAGTTGAAGGTAAAACGATCGATTTTTTCCACGGTCAATAAGAAATTATAACGGTCTCGATAGACGCATAAGTAGATTAAATGACTTTTAGTGTAACCTACTAACCTTTGTAAAACTTAATGCGTGCTGCATGCTGGTGATTTATCACCCCCTGCCAAACACCCTAGAGGGGGCTCGCAGGGTATTATGTAGATGTAGATGAACACACCGTATTCAGCTTATTAATTAAACACCTAGACGCGCAAAACTTTAATGAGAGGTCAACATGGATTCAGGAAGCGCAGATCATGTGAAACCTCAAAAATCATCTATCGTGGAATAAAATATATTCGGGAAATAACAGGTATTAAGTAAATTGGGTTTTGTAAAAAAAATACTAGGAAAGGGCGACGACAAAGTGAGATACGACGGCCATTCAGTAAGTTTTTAGAAAAGGTAATAAAATCAAATTATACTGGGTCAATTGTTTTACATTGTTCATTATAGTCTTCTTTTATAAATACAAATTTGTCAAGCATTTTTTCAAGCATTATGAGTCGTCGTGAAAATTTAGAAACATGCATTAATGTTTAAGTAAGTTGTAAGCTACAATATAACTCATGTAATCTATTTGTGAGTTCTAATGCTGTCTGTACAGTCTCTTATAAATTGTGGAAAAAATTCTGAATCTGTCTGTTCCACAGTCTATCTCTCATATTTTTTTTTATGATTCGATCTACGTGGTATGCTGGCGTTGGTAAGATATGTCTACCTTCGCCAGAAAATACATGTCTCTTGAATTTATCAATTAGGCTAAGTTTATTTTTCAGTCTGCGGTCTTATAGAGATTTCCATTCGAGTTTATCGATGAGGTATTAACACTAACAAGATTAACAAGAAGTAAAGAATTTTACCGTACCTGGCAGCGCCTCTTTGAATGAATGATCATTAATGGGGTGCATTTTTGTCAGCAGTTAAGATTCCTTGTATACAAAGAACTTTGCCGCAATTTTATTTCATTTCTCTGGAGAAAATACGTAAAGGGACTCGCAGTCACCGTCTAAAAATCACGCAACCTATCCACCTTTCGGGTGTTTTTTGACTTTTTGAAGTAGTTCGACTGCTTTAACCCTTCAATATCCGACTTAGGGAATAATTGACCCTTTATCTCGACGCAGGTTATCTAATCGGAGCCTATGTGGAACTGAAGGTAAATTAACTGAAGCCTTGGCGTGCAAATGAGCGGTACCAGATGGCAAAATCATGCTCGTAACTCATTCAAACAGCCCGCTACTTTGCCCATTCCAAAGCGCTGTTGCCATTTTCCGGTGGTCCACAGCCACGTGTTTAGCAAAGTTAACAAAATCGTTATTTTTCATCGCAGAATCAGGCTTCAAAGACGTACTTGATCGCATGATTGACAGGAGTACTATGCAAACAGTCATTTTTTGATTATTGGATTGATTGATTGATTTCCAAATTGCAGTCATAGGGTCACTTTTCGGGAGGGAAGCCCCCCCCCCCCTGGGAGGGTCCAAGACACGGGCCAGCGAGGGCGAACGCGTCGAGGAAAGGGTTGAGGATTAAGGACCCTACGGAGTGTGTACCACGCCCATCTTCGGACTACCTGCTCCATGTCCCCACCAAACGCACCTTAACCAAAACTTCACTTTAAAAAATATGATGATTGAGATTAATGAGTGATTATTTTTATACACTGCATATATTCACCGATTGTGCATACACGGTAATCATTTTCACTCACTAGATGCGAGAGGGAGATATTGATATGCTTCTGGAGGGAATTTCATTTCCTTCTGCAACCAGCTTTTGAACATCGCCTTGAAATGCTCATCTGTCCTCGAGCTTTGATTCCACTTTCTCAGGTATTTCGAGAAACCATTCTTCGCACAAAACGCGTCAGAATATTTTTTGCATGCTTGATTTCATTCAGTCGAAATCTTGTTTTCATATATTCCACGACATATTCGTTCTTCTTCGCATATTAATATTCTTTTCTCTCTGTATTTTTATTGTACACCGCAAGGTACGAAAAAATTTGCGGCACCCATAATTAAAATTTAACAGGAGTATTTACGGCTGAAACGATGAATGTGATTTCTAAAAGTTGTCTATTTTTAACCAATAATAAACCGAAAATTATGAGTTGACATGGAATAAAAGATATACAGCTTATATAGACTTGCCTCTGAGTTTCCGGCGTATCCTGAAATTTGAATGCCAAACATTGGCAAACCAAGTGCTTTAATTATCTGGACAGGACAAGTTTCTCGAGTTAGCCGTGTTAACACAGTTTGGAGCACAGCACTTTTTCACTAAGAAAATCATTGAGTAAAACTTAGTGGGAAATATTCACCACATCCATGCAATGGCTATGGTGAGGGAGGCCGTCATCCTCATTCCATTATTATTAAAAAATGCTCTTGCAAGATTCACGCTCCATTGGTGGGTTTAGACGAATTTTTCCCTCCAAATTCAATCCTATCTACGTCTATGGGCTGTTGAAATGATTCTGTGAACAACGTGCTATTTCGGAATAACGTGCTGACAACGCTGTACGGCATGTAAGGGATCTCTTCTCTATAAAAATATGAGGAAAGTTTTACAGAGAAAAGCATCTTGTGGTTACTGTAAGGTTCTCGCATGAGGACTTAAGTAGTGGCTTTTGATCACTCATAGTGTTTCTCATTAAGAGCATGAAAACCGGCCCTCATTGGTTTCATGAATATTTGAAGGTGAGTGTACAAACGAGAAGTGTGCATACGATAGGCGTGAAGTTCTTTCTTGATTTATGCAATCGTACAGGATGTAGAATTATGCTAAGTATACACCATGCAAGTTTGACCACCCATACAGGAATATTTGAGCGATAATGCCACTGTCTCCCGCCGGCCAGCCGCTCTCAGCGGAGCGGTGCACCGCTCAACTTAAAACCCTCTAGATGTCGGATAGGCAAGTAAAGGCAAGATTTTTTATCTCCATCTTGTTGTACATAATCTTCCTAAGGATTGAGCATAGGAATCTTTGAGGGGTACGGAGGGGCACAAAACTATATCGACACATTTGACTAAAAATAGGCCCAAAAATAGCTAACATTATAAATAATTAAATATTGTTATAATAAATTCTGAAACGAACAAAAATTACTATAATATTGTGAAAAAATATGCAAACCTACAGTATTAAAATTGACAGATGAATCCTATGAAATTAAAATAGTCATTTAATAAGTTGAATTACCCTAAAATCGACTATTTCTACGCCTCGGGCGTTTTAGGCTGATCATGCCCATGTTTGACGTGTTACACAGGTCAACATAATAATCACACAGACCTATCAGGTACGAAATATTATAGGCCATATCCTGCAGAATCCGAATACATAAATCAAAACTTCCTCGTAAAAAGTCGAAAAAATGACTTTTGGCCAGCTTTTTTCGATTTGGGACCACTGCGCGCCGTCCATAACCACAAGCTCAGTCATCTGAGAACATAAGTTGTCAGTTGAAGGCGAGTAGCAAGCCCTCATTAGCAATATTTTTCCAGCTCGAGTGTACAAGGAATCAGCATCAGAGATAGCGCCTTACTTGAAGATAGTGTTCGAAAATTCTCTAGCAGAACACACAGTCCTTAAACATTGGAAAACAGCATTCGTCACGCCCATATTTGAAGATGGGGTTAGGGAAAAGCCTAGTAATTACCGTCCGATTACACTTACTTCCATTTCTTGCAAAGTATTGGAACATATTATTTTCAGTTCGATAATGGGTCACCTAGATTGCCAAAATCTGTTAGCCAAAGAACAGCACGGATTTAGAAAAGTAGGTCTTGTGAAACTCAACATGCTCTCTTCGTTCACGATATCTTATCCGCGGGTGACAGACATATTCAAGTCGACGCAATATTTTTAGACTTCAGAAAGGCAGCTGATAAGGTTCCGCATTTAATGCTGAGTCAAAAGTTGGTAGTACTCAAAGAGTACCCAAAGAAAGTGTTATCGGCCCTCTTTTGTTCCTTCTTTAAATTAATGACATAACCACCGTGGTCACGAGTAAAATCCGCCTCTTCGCAGATGATGTAGTTGTATACAGAGAAGTTTACGACCATAGCGATAGATTAGTATTAGAAAAGGACATTGTTGCCATAAATGACTGGTGCAGTAAGTGGGAGTTAGAATTAAATCTTTAAAAGTGCATGGTGATGAATTTTTGGGAAAAGGATATATCTTCAAGGAGGAGCTACACCACTAACGTGATTCCACTATCAACTGCCGAATCCGTTGAATACTTGGGGGTCACCATTACCCGGGATCTTAAATTTAATCAATAATAAATTAAATCAATCGAGTACAGCGCAGGGCGGCCAGAGTTGCGATGGGTTGTTATGAGAAAAAGTGCAGCGTTTCCAGTAAGTTACACGAGTAAGGATGGGAATCTTTACAGGAGCGTAGATCGAAGTATAGGCTTAACTTACTTAGGGAATTCGAAGAAGATATTTTCTCAGACGACGTGAATCACATCCTTCGTTTACCATCGTACTATAGTAGACGTATTCATGAGAATAAAATAAAAGAAATAGACTGCAAAACCGGGAGATTTAAAATGTCATTCTTCCCTCGTACTATTGGGGTTAGCAACGTTGTCTCAATTGATAGGATTAATGGCGTCGCTTGCTATGATCACTTATTGCATGCTCTTTTTCATATTTCTAACCTTGCATGTATTTGCTCTATGAATTACTAACCATTAGCAATTTTTTTAATGAATAAGCATGTATATTTTGCTAGTATGCGTAAAACTTCTATGACCGTGCGGTGTGCATGTGGCGGTCCTCTTGCATGCTGCATGTTGGTGATTTGTGACCCCCTGCCAAACACCCTAGAGGGGGCTCGCAGGGTATTATGCAGATGTAGATATAACAGCCATTAATTCTATCGCTTAGTGAGAACCGTGGAGTGACAACGACGAAACTTGACGAATGGGTTAAGCATTGACATGTCTTGTCCTTTATGCTGCTAAAGAGAACGTTTTAAAAATCAACTGTGACTAAAGATGAGACGGATTCCATAAGACTTACCTGAAACAAAGTTACAGTCAAAGCAATGGAGGCATTAAAAGTCACCAAGCTAACCAAGAAAATTCAAGTGATCCTTAAACAATCGAAATATTATGCTACTCTGTTTTGGGACCAATAAAGCGTGTTACTTTTAGATTTGATTCTGCCGGGTTTAACGATAAATTCAATTGCATCGTGTAAAAAAAACAAGCTCATTGCGCGGAGCAATTCAAAATAATATAAGAGACGTTCTGAATTCTGGAAGTGTTACGATACATGACAACACCCGTCCTCTAAGTGCCTGTTCAACCCAACTGTTCTTTGAGCAATTTCAATGGGGCGCGTAATATTACCCTCCGTGCAATAATGAACTTGCGATTTTTTACTTGCTTATTTCGCCGGAGAGAAAAGTTGGCCAGGAAAAAGCATTTAGAAGAGGACGATTAGATTCAGGATACCGGTAAAATTCATGGAGAGGCATTCCTAGCAACGGTCTATGAAGATAGTCAATCGCCGAGGCGATTGCGTCGATAATTAAGCGACAGTGTACTTAGTATTATATTTAGCAATCAAAGGATTTTTTATCAATCACGTCGTCTTTTATTCATCACCCATTGGAGATTGAAAAAAACAGCCCTCAGAAATGAAAAATAAATATACAAAAATAATAAAAAAAATATGCAATACTCAGGCAGAGCGTATAAAATCAAATCAAGAAGATAAAAAAAGAAGATAGAAAACAATGCACAAAAATGAAAAATATTCAGGCATAAAATATTAGCCATTATTTTTAAACTATCTATACTTTAGGTGGTTGGTTTCCCGATAGTTAAGAAGACTACAAACCTCGTCACCTACCGCCAACATCACGACCTCCCCAGGTATAAAAATTATGCTATAATATTAAATATTCAGCGGTGATAAAAATAAGTAAGTAATTTATTGCAGTACTTGATACCACAGTTCCCGCTACGAAAATGAATTGACATTCGGATGGAATTTAATCACGTGATAAATTATTGTTTAGTTGAACCTTTAAGGATTACTATTATAATTGATTATTATTTATCATGAAATACACATATCACATGCTTCTTTTATGTATTATGATTAAGAACTACTCCTTGTTGTTTATGTTTGGTAATTGTATACATAAAAATGTGTAAGGAAATGTGTAAATGCATTAACTTAAGAAGACACCGTGTAACCAATCCAATTGCGCAGGCGATTGAAAGAAGAGAAACAGAAAAAAGAGCATTTTGTAATTATTCTACATCAACCTTTAAGGTATTAGGCAGGGAGTGATTATTCACCAACTTGCAGCATGCAAGAGGACCACCGCATGCACAACGCACGGTTATAGTAGTATAACGCATAATAGCTAAATATACGTCCATATTCATGTGATTTGAATGACAAATTCACGTTTTAACTCCTACTTGTAAATTCATTGGTTTAACTCAGTTAAATTAACATATTAGCTCACTCTGCGACAATTCGCCGTGAAGCGAACCTTGTGACCAAAGTATGTGATGTCACGAGAGGAATGTAGAGCTCTTTTGCTGTGCCCTGACTACCCTTCCCTCATCCCCTCTTCTTCTCATTCAATACCTCCCCTTAACAACCAGCTCTCCACCCTCCGACGCGCCAACCGAACCTCTCCCGAACGGCTTCGCGATGCACTGCGGCACAAAATCGGGCCAACAATTTTGACTCTGACTTGAGGTATTTGTTCACGGCAACCTCCCCTTACATCCTTAGTGATTCCATACCCTCCATTACCTCTCAGGACTGCTGGTAATAAGCTGTGCGTCACCTTTGGTTTTCCCCCATTTCTCATTCTAACATATCCAGTAAAGTATGAGTGTCACAGCAGTTCGGTTAGGGTAAGTAGGTGTATCCTCCGTCGCTTAAGTATACGGGTAAGTCCTATTCTCGTAACTAACCTATTAATACATGATAATCTACAAATTTAATCATACTTGTCGATAATTTTGTTCAAGAATGATACATTATTGGGCAATATGATTTGGTCAAAAATATTGGAGTTTTTGTACCCACATTCTTGGCTTAGACTTCACATTCCTTTCGAGTTTAATGATCAAGAACTCCTCCTTTCATCAGTACCAATTTTTAGTGTTATAGCTTAAATATACCTTTTGTTTTTTACAGTTTACTAGAGCTGGAGTGCACAATTCCATTAATTCATTGAGTGACACTGCAATCCTTACATCATGGTGTCAGCGATCTCTTCAACCCTTTGCCTCAACGCTTGGATAATTACCATTGGTTCTTCATTATCATGGAAGCAGTGTGCATGTCTCATGGAATTATGTTTAGTTACCTGAATGTGTTACTCATCCCACTGAGCGAGTGTTCACTGAGCTAAAGAGTGAAGTGAATGTGTTCAGGGTTCACCAAATAATTCATTGTCCGTGTTGTGTTCACTGTGAAGTGCAGGTGAATACAAGTATTTTGGAGAGTCGCTGTTGTAAAGCTGAGCTCTGTCGCCGATGGACCCGGCAGCAAGTAAAAGGTAGGGAGTCTTCTCCTCTTGCAGTTTCATTCAACATGGAGGTTAAATAGTGTTTGCAGAAAATTATTCAAAACAAAATTGACTTAATTCCATTTTTTTCTGCAGGGAAGGAAAATTCTTTGGAACAATTCGTGGGGTCTCTTTGTAAATAAAATATACTCTTTGAATGTCGGAGCTATCGTTTTTTGTAGTAAAGCGCTATAAAAAAAAGGATTTTCAATTTAGTTCAATCGGTATGAATTGCTATTATTGCTATTTCGCCATCGCGTGACCTGGCCACCAGTTTTCACAGGCGCGAACAGGTTAATGAAGGATACCCTGGAATGAATAATTACTTCGTAATGCTCGTATGCTTTAATTTTGCACCCTATAGTCTTAGTTGCTGATATGCCATTCCTAAAATTTTTATATCTATTTAAGTGTCTGAAAGCTCAAGCAATGTCGTGTAGACAAAGTTCTCAAAAAATTATTTACTCAGTTTAAA
Source organism: Ischnura elegans (assembly GCF_921293095.1). Taxonomy (NCBI): domain Eukaryota; kingdom Metazoa; phylum Arthropoda; class Insecta; order Odonata; family Coenagrionidae; genus Ischnura; species Ischnura elegans. The sequence goes on from NC_060254.1 coordinate 14,672,065, forward strand.
CAGGGTCAAGCTTGTTAAAGTGAGATAGGTGTTTGGTTGGAAGAAGTAGATAAGCTTCTTTTCCACTTCCCACTACGCTGTTAACGCATGACCGTGGAAACCTGCCTAAGGCAGTAACCACGAAAGGCAGGGAATGTGGATTTGGCCGCATCTTTATCCAATGTCACCCCTAATGGTGATATCTGGATACTTGTATCAGTTTTAAGATTGTTTTTTCCATCTCTAACCTGTATGGCATGACTTAAAAGGACGCACCACTATCGCTCGACCGAATACATCTTCTAAATTATGGTCATATTCCTTGCTCTATCTTTTTATCGACATATTGCTTGCTATATCCTATAGCTATTCTTTGCAGTTTTTCAGGGTTAATACCATCAATTGATCCTTTGCATACTGTCTAAGTCTCTAATGCGACACAAGCGTACTCATTACTTCTGACCCATATATCGGGGAAATCAAACCAAAATTTGTATTAATTTAAATATGTTTAAACCTACTCAAGATGCCAGTTTTTATAGCTCCAAAGAAGAATAAAATTACCGTTTCGAATATTTAATAATATTGATTCGAGTCATTAGAAACTGATTAATTCATTTGATGAAAGGCTAACGATATGACTTACCTCGAGTAAGATTCCACGATGAAGGCCAAGAATGTTGTCTGTCTTCACGGAAAGAAATCAATTTCATCTGTCCGTCCTTATGCTTTCCTTGAAGTAGAAACTTTCGAAGTGAATTATATCTTCAGTTGGTTCGTAATGAACCATTTAGCAATCTCTTTGTATAATGATGACGGCATCTGGCTATTCCACCCGTACATGGCTCAAGTTGAGCTTGGCTATCAGGGAAACGAATCTGCGAATGACCTGAAAAATAAATACTACTATGTTATTTTTATATTTCAATCAAGAGCAACTAATTTCATCTGAGTACACATGAAAAAATTATGGTACAATTATTCAGGCTTAACGACAATATTTTTAGGCCAAGAAAGGTGTGTTAGCTACTAACTAACGCCATTATAAGTGAACAAATGTTAAAATCCTCATGCAATTTAGCTTGCTTTATCGATATATGTGGCATAGTGAAAGAACATGATCACATTGCGGACTCAATTGCATACCATAGTTCACATCGAAGATTGATGATCTTCGAAGTAATTGAATGCTCTTTATTTGGCACTGTATAGGGTTCATTGTTTACGCTCGATTAATTAACAAGATGAGAAATAATTTTTGGGGGTCATTTGAAAGTTTTTCTGCGATTAAACATAGGGCACCAATTATGAGTATATCGAATAACACATTCGCAGCTGGTGTACAGCTGGCGAATAAGTAGAATATTTCAATTTCATAGAATCTTTACCACCGAAATAATACGTACATCCGAAGGATTATTAATTTAAGCAATGCATGCGACCTTGATTGAATTGAAGCTACTAATGCTCATCGTGATTTTCATATTTATATATTCGATAAATTGGATACATCTATGACAAAAAATGGATCGTAAAGGAGAGAGTGTTTATGCACTATATACTTATCCCTTATGTGCTAACCGCATAGCGTGATTAGCAATGCTCTTATCGCGCGAACTCACTACATATCTCCGCTATTCACTGTCGTATGCAATGAGTTTACATGATGAGCTACATTAGTGACACGTTAATGCTTGAGGACATTCGTGATTAGAATTACTTTCTCTGTTCACCATTTAATGAAAATTACTTGTGCTCACTTACCTTAGTCAATACCGCTGTATTTAGTCTCATTATATCCGTTGATATGTAGCTTGTAGTAATCGCTCTCCATCCTCGTTTCTGCATAATGAGACGGTGACTTCAACGAACGAAGAAGAGGCTGAAACAGTCCAGGAAATTATTTTAACAAATTTAAAACATTCAGAAGTGTGAATATGTCGAAAGGACAGTTGGCGAGGGAATGGGGTGTGCTTTCTTCGTAAGCAGTGGGAAGGGGAGGTACTGGATTTGGGACCACAGTTGAATGCAGACCGTTGATGTACTGTTTTTCGTAATGCGATGACGTGTTTTGCAAACGTACCTAATGACCTTCGCAGATAACTAGAACATTCTGGAACATTGATCACGTGTGTTTCGACCGTTGGCCGCTTGAGAAATTCGCGCTATTTTTGTATAAGAGCGGCATCTTAAGAAAGAATCTTATTGGCTTATCGTTTTATTGATTTTCCGCGCGATATATTTTTTATTTACAACATAGAATATGACCGTATTTATTGATGTATTTTATTGAGTAAAATTTAAATGACCTAAAATCTAATATATTCAGCGTTTTTTTTCGGCTTTTCATTCCTTAAAAATATAAATCGGTTCCAAATTATCGTGACGTCACGGGCACACGTGACATGGCTGACGGAGTTTCGGAACATCCCCTCCCCCTGTTTCTGGACTTCAGTTCGCGGCAAGTTCTCTTGGGGTTAAGAGGTGAGTATCATAATTACTTCTTTCGTGAATCCTTTTCATATTATATTGAATGCACTTTGAATTTATTCTCTGAAGTGTAGGATACTTCGCAAATACATTTTGTTCAACTTCATTCAGTAATCGTAATCAGAGTGACAATATTTATTACGCCGACTGTGTTCACATCCCAACTTTTATTAACTTACGTTTGAAATGTGCCTCGAAGTTAATGTTAGTGTCGGAGTAGTTTTTTAAAAGAACGATAGTGATGGGGAGATATCCTCACCGATTAAAACCGTCCTGTTGATCTCTTTATCTTGTGATCTAAGAAATTAAATTATTCGAGATTTTGTGAAAAGTATATCGGCAATGGACTAAATCCCGTACTTAGCTTGTTGCCAGTGCGAATATTCGATCATTCAACTCGTTTCACTCTTGACTGAGTACGTTATAAATGTTTCCGAGTGTAATAAGTGTAAATTGTGAAAATTGCATTTCATTATGAAGTGCCGGCTTTTGAAATGAGTAAGTAACGTGTGAGTAGTTTTATCTTTACATTTATCGAGGTTTTTAGAACATCAAATATATCGATTTGATTGCAGCAATTATGATCCGTACGACACTCTGGTAGCTTACTTCTAGTACTTCAGCAGGTTAGATACTAATTTGACGGATGTCTAAATGATGAATTTCATCGCAGTGACTGTAGGTATAAGGTATTAACATTAGACGTGGAACAGTGTATTTCATGCCCCCACGCTGATTCGTTGTTTTGTGAGAGAACGTTAAATTTCAAAACAAAGTTTCTGTCCGCGATTTCTTTAGTTGTTAGCCATTAGGATCCCTTATTCATCCTTTAAAATTTTTACCATAATTGGTACGTGAATGGTGAGTTATTCCACATAATTAAAGTTTTAACGAGGCATTTTAAAAAGTCCTTGATATTTGAACATAGGAAATTGCAATTAACTTATTTCGTTAATACACGCACCTGCTACTCCGAAACCGCTCCGCAATAATTGGTCATATAGTTTTGATGATGAGGAAAAGTAATAGAATATTGGAGTAATAGATAGAAATAGAAAGTGATAGATAATTGGATTTACAGCACTTCACTTGGCAATTTATTTTTTCCACTTACTTTGTGGTCGCTAGAATTATAAATTGTTGTAGCCTTTAATATGAACATAATCTTTGAGTTATGCTCCATGTAAAGTGTATATTTTTATTGCGTTATTATTGCCAGCCTTTAACGCGAACTTTTTCTTTTCAGGTCCTCTATTGAATTAGGAGTTGCGGATTAGTTCCGTGAAACGGTTGGGGTTGAATGGGGCATTCCGATGAGGTTTCAAGGAAGAGGAAGACTGAAGAAATATGGTGAGTCAACATCAATCACTTCATTTGAATATTCCCTACACAGATCTCCTGCTTGTCTTTGTATCTATTAGTAGCTAAATAAGAACTGAATCCTGTGCGGTGCGCAAAAATTAACTTATTCTGTAATAATTTTTATGGCGATATTTAATCATTTCCTATTATATAGCGTTTTATGCTACGAATTCTAGCTTTCTACTGGTACGAATACCCGTGACTATGAAAGCGAAGAGGATTTAAAGCTGTTATAATTTTACGTAGTTCAGGTGAATTTTGAGAGTTTCATTTTAGCATTTAATCATGTCACGGTCTCTCAAATGCTCTTTCATATCCTTCAGTTTTGGTTTCTTAAATACGAAATCAGAGGTCTTACTTTTCCGCTCTTAACAACCACTTGTCATTCGAGGATTGTCTTCATTAGACCATCAAGATTAGTTTTTCAAGATATGTTCGATTGCAATGGTGTGTATTTTACTATGAGTATTGATTAGGCTTTCTATTCTCTCCCACTCTTATGAGGAATCCCGCAGTCCTCACTCGAACGATCAATTTAATTTTCATACAGCCGAATGCCCACCAGTTTCTTCACTGCTGTCATTGCCCATGATTCATTGCCATATATAGAGGCATACTCGAATTGGAAGTTCTGATAAAATATTTCCAAACTTCATGCTAAAATTTCCTGCTTTTATGAGCAAATTGATGATTTATTTTTTCTGAATAGTATTTTTGCCCTGGGCTGTTCTACTGATTATTTCTCTTTTGTTTCTACACTTGCTTATTCTGCCTCCGAAATATTTAAACTGGTCGACCTGTTCCATTGTTTGCTTCCCAAGTTTTACACCATTCTTAACTTCCTGTCGTTTGCTACATTCTAGTATATGATGGTGATGTTCAGATGGCATTGATCGTTGTTCTGCCCATCTTTACTAGAATGTTTTGCTGTTTTACAAATATTATAAAGGTGTGCTGATTTCTCCTCGTGGATATTCATTCATGTATACTCCCAATTTTTTCTTTGATGTAATCGGAGCCTTTATAGTTGTAAACTATATATGAGAATTACGGGAGAAATAACACAGCCTCAGATCACTAGACTTTGTTCCTAATTCTTGATTCTTCATAGCTGGGCCCTATAAAGTATCACACCTACTGGTTTTTTAAGTGAATTGTGGATCATTCACATATCATTGTTCAGCTTTGTTAATTAACTTCATTCGAAATTCTAAGCATGGATTGCCAATCCACAATACTGCTTCATCAAATTATTCAAGGAAGAAAAAGACTAAAGGAATTTGGCGAGAAACTGGTCGACCTCTTCCAATGTTTGTTTCCCTAGCCCAATGCTATTATTTTTCTACACTCTAATATCTAATTATCGATATCCATTTACATTGATTTCGTCCCTAGTCGCACTCCTATGCACGTCTCATTCAGATATTCAATCCATCTCTTTTTTATTAGTCATCAGTCAAAAGTTCTCCGGTTTGTCACTTACCGTATACATTATACGCTAATTAATTTGAAGAGGTTCTCGTAGCGAGCCTCTACTTTGCTTGCGCACGATGTTTGCATATTCCTTGACCGCGTTTCTCTGGCCTCCCTGCCTTTATGTCAAATATCGTTCCTTATTCTCCTTATCCTAGATTTGAGACTTTTTGCGTGGTCCATTCAGATGATTTTCCTTCTCCCAAGAACTTCTTCACCTGCTTCTGCCCACTGCTCAAGTGTTTCCGACACACTTCTTCTGATTTCTCGGTCACATCCGATGCTACTTTGGTCTACTCTGCGTCTTGAAATTACACTTGATACCGAGTTTTCTTAATTTTCTGCTTGCCAAATGCTTTTCACCTCTTTCTTCAGGTTTTATTTTTTTATTTTGAGTGAAATAGCATTGTCGCTGATGAGAGCCTTAGAGTAACTTTTACCGTCAATTTTCTAGTTCTTCAATTGTTTTATTTTCGCTATCGTATCATCCTTGAATCGATTTTATTTCTTATAATCGCTTCGTCTGGGCTGTTCTACTGATTTTTTCTCTCTTGTTTCTACACCTGGTTATTCTGCCTCCGAAATGTATAAGCTGGTCCACCTATTCCAATATTTGTTTCCCTGGTTGTAAGCTATTCTTGACTCGATGTTTTTTTAGTACACTGTAATATTTTATGTTGATAATGTTTCTCACTCTCTTCCTCTGATTTCTCGGTCATATCCGATGTTATTTTTTCTCCTCTACCTCGTGAAATTACACTTGATGCCGATTTTTCTTAACTTTCTGCTTACCAAATTCTTTTCACAGATTTCTTAAGTTTTTATTTTATTATTTTAGATGACGTAACATCTCTATTGAGATATAGTTTTGGTCGTTTTAAGTCTTAGGGTAACTTTTACCGTCCATTTTATAGTCGCTGATTCGTTTTATCTTTGTAGAATTTAATCAACTTTAATCAAAATGTTTACAAACATTCGGAGATGCAGTAGTTATGGGTTTTTCTTTATACCTTAACCATTACGTACCTTTCATCATACATTTGGTGGCTTTTTAATTGGCGCTTTTAATAAGCATTATACCTATTCCAACATTAATGTTTAGCGATCCTTCGTGTATTAGTCTGTAGCTTACATTCCACAAGTCTCCCACTTCGGGAAACTGTACTTCGCCGATTCGCAGCTATGACATAAAGGGATAGTTGTGATGGTCGACCCTAGCCTTCTACGTCACATTATTTTAGCCTTTTAATTGATATTACGCCGCCTGTAGTGAGAAAAGTATTTATCTTTTTATAATGCTCTCGAATGTTTCGTTAAAAATGCTTTCTATCATTTCTTCCGTTAGAGTGTAGCGAAGTTCAACCTAATAATACTTTACAGCACCACTAAAAAAGTGATAGCGATAATCACTAGGCCAATGAAAAAACTTTCAAGGCTATGCCGCTGCGTCAATTTTCGTGTGGCCCTAACGTTTCCCGATGAATAATTGTCACCTTTTCCAGTAAATCAGATGACGTAAGAATTTTTATTCATATATATTTATTGATATTCGTTTCAGGGGGGAATGGTAGTTGGAGGTTGTAGGAGTAGGTTGTTGAGTGTTTTTTCCGAATTACGGTTTGACAAGTTCGAATTATTTTACGGCCGATGTCTCTGTTAAGACTGTTCTTCTCCTCATTTTTTATTTCAATGGCTTCTCTGATGAGCCTTCACTTAAAGCCTTTCACGTAGGCGACGATTTCTGTTCCTTTAAGGTCGATTGCGTGGCCCAGCGCTGCGTGTTCGGAAGCCGTGGACTTAGTTGACTACCCCAGTTGAATTGCTCTCTCGTGTTCTAACTGATCGGCCAATGTAGTTCTTCCCACATGTTTGACATAGGATCCGGTAGACCCCTTCGACTTGTAGTGGAGAGCGTTTTTGAGGGTGTAAAGAGATTTTTTATCTGCAGGTGAGGAGAGAAGATTGTCCTCATCTGACATGTTCTTAGGACATTTTCAAATTTGTCCGTGGTCCCCTTAATGTGCAGTAGACTTTCTTTCGGCTGCTGAGGTTATTTATTGAGGAGTTCGCTGTTTCTGCGGTGTCTCCTTTGTCCTCATCATTCTTTTTCATGACCTTAATCAGTGCTCGTGAGATAATTCTTTCGTCGAATTCATTTCCCCACAGAAAGGCCTCTAGTTTCCGCCTTTCTTCGGCAAAGTTGTTTAGGTCGATTATGGAGAATCAGATTCGAATACGTAATAAATATACTTATTTTTTTAATTTTTTAAAATACATACTTTTAGCATCAACGCAGTAGATAGTGTTGACCCAAAAAAAGTTTATAATGGATTTTTTTAAATGAGCAAATTTTTACAAAGTAGTGGATATATGTATTTAAGCAGACCCTCCGTGACCTTCCTTAGTGCACTGATAGCACTCGAACTCAAAGTTCTTACGATTAACTTGCTCAAGAGCACTGCTTTTACGTACCCGCCCTTTGCCCATTTTTTTAATCATTTTTCTTCGCTGCGATGGGCCACAGAGCCACATATTCACGGTTCTGTACTCCACTGGATTGCAATCGGTCACTCTCAGATAACATATTATTCATTAGTTCTTCCATTTTAACCACTTAATTACTAATATCGCCATCTGCCTCAATAGTTGTCCTCAATACAAACCCGCGTCAAAGAGATCGCGTTTCGTAATTTGGCGAAGAACACAGGTTCTAACAGTGTGCAAACGGTTGTACGAGCTAGTCTTTATCTCCATTCATCGGCATCTCATTACCGTCGTTATAGGTTTTCCGTTCTTCTGCTTTCTATACGTTCTTGTTCTTGAGATAATTCTTTGCTAGAAATTTCCAGTCCTTGTAATGTCTTGCACACTTTTCATTTGTGGAGTACTCGCCAAGGAAAATTTGTTCAAGCACATTATTTCTATTTCACTCTTTCAATCGCACATCCCACAGACAGTAAAATTCTCCAGATACAAAATGATGATACTTATGAAAATCAATTTATAGCTTCACTATAGTTATGTTGACTGGAACCTGTTGGGATTATAAATGTCAATCGTTAGCCGTATGCCTTGTTACCAAGGATATTTTTTTAATTTCCCAATTGCTTACCCTTTTTTCTGATAACCGTAATTGCGGTAGCCTAGTTATACCTGAAGTTGGCAAATTAATACGGTGTGACTATGTGAAGGGAGAAGCTATTGAACTGAACATTTTTAATGGCCTTTTTGGTACCTTTCTATAAATATCAATTCTCTTTAGCGTATTCTTTAGCTGACCTAAAACGGTATTAATCTTTTATTTCACCCACAGATCCCATTATTTCACATGAATGGTAACTTATAAATACGCCTAATGTATGGTAAATCTCCTGATTGATTTTATCAATGGCATGGTCATTGGGTCGCGCCAAAGATCTCTCTCTCTCTCTCTGAGGGAGGAATTTTCAGAGCACCATCACTAAGATAGAGAAAAGACGTAATCACATCACAACAGTGCTGCTGACTGCAGAGAAATTCATGAAAACTATTCAAGTACAACTACTCAGGAGCAGATTAGGGAACAGACTTAATGACCTGAACACACGAGAGAAAACAAAACCACGTAGTGCTGCCGACTTAGAAGACGAAGTAGTTTCTTGGTTACACTTTACCACGAAACAAATCAGAACCTTCTTTCTATTTTCTCTGAATTTATTTAAGATATAAATTAATAGATACCGAGTATTACGATAGTGAATCTCTAGCTCCATAATGATGCATAGTGAGTGTGAAGCAAACTACGGCTTTACAATCTTCCATTTTCCGATATCAAGTCTACACCACCTCGTTTTGCCTACGAGTTATTTGGATTGAATGGATTTCTCGGTGGCCTTTATAATGCATTAGTCCACTGTCCCAAAAGCTTTATTACGTCATATGCAGAATAGGAAATTCATCAATAATATTACCTTTTGCAAGTACTCATCCAGTGTAGCCTCACATTAGTTATGGTTGCCATGGAGATTTTACTCGCGGCCTGATTGGTTGTAGAAATTTACCATCTGATGAGTAGCAGCAACTTCTGACTAATTAGTTTCTTTGTAGATCTCATTAGTTGGACTTAAATTTGTGAAGCTTAATAGATTTGATTAATATGAATCCGCTCATTGATTGGGTTCACTGCTATCACGGGCTCGTTAGCTTAAACTCACCCCTTAATTGCTTGTTATCTCCCTCATATACTCAAATAGGTTGCAATTCATAACCTAAACTTCATCGTCAAATAGTATCGTATTATGATGCATTTCGCCATCAATTGGTCATCCTTATTCTTTCACTTATATGAAACAAAATTTTTCCGAAACTGCAGCCAAAGATCTCTTTAGTTTGTAAAGTTGAGTATGATTCATGAATCCGGAATCACACCATCATTTTTCCATCCCTTATACTGACAGGTCAAACGATGGGTTTTCAGGGACCAAAGTAGTCATCGCTCACTGATCCATCATTTCTTATGAATCTCGCGGTCAATCCCGCTGTCCCTTTTTCCATCGCTTATTACGTCACTTTCCGTACCTATAACTCTCATTCAATTAAGATCAAAGATTGTCATTAAAATCTCTGTAAGCGGCCGAGCGTTCTGATTGGTTGATAACTGAGCCAATGAACCCTTTAATTCTGTCGACGAATAATTCTAAGAGTCTCATCCTAAAAAGGCTTGCCTGCCTCCATGAAAACAAATCGTGAGCAAACGTTCGCAGTTGGCGTGTTTCCCAACTCAAAACTGGTAAGATAGGTGAAGAAACACTGAATTATTAAAAACGGCCGAATTTAATATAACGAAAACGTTAACGTTCACATAATGAGTAGATTTGGCTCCGGTGAGTAGGTTTGTTTCACGCGCCTTTGTTTCTGTGGCTTTTTTTGGAGGGTTCCAATCCGAAAAATTATATCTATTTTTTGTACAATAATCATTCTTAACATCAATATAATAGACACAGGTGACTCAAAAATAATTAACACCGAATTATTAAAAACGGCCGAATTTAATAAAATAATGGCCATCTACATTAATGCATTTATTTTTAAGCAGATTCATTGACTGCTTGTGAGATGAAATAAACTGAGTTTGTATCTTCGTGTCATTTCGGCTTATTCTGTCCAGTATCAGCTGGGAAAAATTCCTGCTCGTATTAACTACAATTCTCACTAAATACCAGGAACGCTTATACTTAAAATCATTTTAATGACATTAAAGGAGTAACAAAATAAATGTAATTCAATTGATTACACTGGGGAACAATTTTTAACTTATTTTTTGTCGACTTCCATTTTTGAGCTATTTTAGGTTAGAATAGACGTGCTGTTTTCTAATCTATAGTTAGTTTCCTTCTGACAGTTTTCATTATTTCTTGTGAAAGCATGATAACACTCAGCTTGATTGAGCGTCGGTTACAGGAGGCATCATTTCTCTACCATTGGATGACATTGCGACCTCATGCGACTGTTGCCGGCTGACTGACGTCATAGGAGGCCAGCGATAGATGTAAAGTTGAGTAATTATTTAGGAGATATTATATATCAGACGCAGGCGCACAGTCCGAAGTTAGCTTAATACGCGGGTGGCAATCACAGATATTTTACTGTTAATTCAAACGCATCGATAAACCATACCTTTTAAACATTATTCAACTATTCTGCCGATTGGCGTAGGTTTCCATGGAGTACTTAAGAAGCATTCTGGGTTCTTCCCCTTACTTCAAGTACTGCTCTTCGATTCACAATAAGGCCCACTCCCTTTCATTACATCTAATTATTATTATATCCTTTTCCTTCCTCTCCATCGTATACCTAACATTGTACCATCTAACACTGTTTTCAACATACCCTCCCCGATAAGTACTCGCTCCATCCATACCTTATGTCTCCCCCGAATCTAATATAAAAGCTGCCTCTCCTCAACCACCATATCCTGCACTTCGTCGTTCCTCCTCTTCTTCACTTCTTCTTCTCCAGTTTTCGCCTCACCGACATCTCGAATGCCTCCGATCTTCTCTCGTCCTCCTTCCTAAGTGTCCTCGTTTCCCCACCGTAAAGAACTACGCCACAGATCAGACTTTTCAGCAACCTTTTCCTTAAACTCTTACATAACCTTCCTCTGAGAATGTCCTGTCCGTACATGAACGCCTTCTTTCCTAATGCAATTCCCTTCCTGATGTCTTACTTCTGTCCGTTTTCCTCTAATATTCTACCTAAATAGATGAATTGCTCCACCTGTTCAAGTTTTTCCCCACCCACCTTTATCTTTAGTCTCACATTCCTTGCCCTAGATGCATTACAAAACAGCATATTCTTGGTCATTAATTAATAATTTGCCTTTTAATAGATTACCTATAAATTACGTTTGAATATTGCTAAAAATTAATTTCATCTTTGGTTTCTGACAGTTATTATGAAATGTAACTATATAAAAAATTGTGGGATCAGATTGGTACTCCTGTTCTAGATTCTGGCGTTCATTGCAATTTCTTTTCGTTTTAGAATGTTGGCAGTTTTTTAGTTTTTATTTGCATCCTTATGAACTGAAAAATTTGCTATTTTGAATGTCCTTATTACATACGGAAAAAGTCCACTGCATAACGCTTGAGAAATGCACTGAATGCGAATCTGTTGAAGATCAAAGTGACGCTAATGACGAATGTATTTAATTTGAAGATGATGGCTCGTATCATTTAATACAACTGTACGTAATCTATGTATGATTCAATTCAATGCTCAGTTTTTTATTACTGAAGAATTTAATCCCCTGGTGGCTTATTTAAACAGGCCATACGGCAAAGATCGGATGGTAAAACATGAAAGTTAACTGCGAGATGAATAAGCCTTGACTTGATTTCTTCTTGCGTTTCATCTACTAGATATTCATTTACTTTCATTCAGATTCACTTAGAAATCAATTATCAAAATAGATTTAAATCATTTTTTGTGTAGAACACTAGAAAGAACATTTATTTCCAATATAAAAAAATACAGTTATTTTAAAGTCACTCCAAACACACAATTTTTCTCAATCCCTTCTTTTTCACTATCCTCTCCTCGTCAATAACCTCCGTTGCCAACGCTATTGATGATTACTCCGCAAGGCTCTCGACGAATCCACCGTTATAAGATCATAAAAATTGCAAAAAACATTAATAATATTAAATAACATAAATTGAGTTAATATCATTAGCCACCAACCAAAAATTTGCCCTGAATCCCTTCACGGAGGGATTTCGATTTAATCTACCTTATTATTGAGAAAATGTTTTATATATACACGGCTTCCGGAAACACAGCTCGCGCTCTTTTTTTACGATGTCCTTCAATCTGTCGAATCGAAAAGACATGATTACACTTTATTCTTATATTTTAAGAAAGCATTTGACACGGTACCCCACAATTAACTCATATACAATTTACAGTCATGCGGATTAGATGAAACAGTGGTAAACTGGATACGCGACTTTCTGAGTAGTAATCGTAAGTAACAAGTATTTCAATGCGGAATTAGCTCTGATGTAGTGTAAGTGAAATAAGGTGCGCAACAAGGAAGCGTTATGGGCCCCGTTTTATTCATTAGGCATATACATAAATGACATATGCCCTAGAATTAGCAGTAAAATACGCTTATTTGCTAACGACGCCGTCATCTATCGCGAAATTAGTGATCACTCTGACAATGAAATACTATAATCGAATTTAAACAACGTTCATTAGTGAAGCCAAGAGTAGGAACTCGAACTTAATTTGAGCAAATTCGTGTCGGTGCATTTTTTGCAGAGTTCGTCCAACTATAACCACGCTAATGCTGTGGATGGTATTAACATAAAGGCTACAGAGGAAGTGAAGATGGCTACGTCGCCACGTTATCCATCCATCCACGTTATCCACGTCCATCTTCACTTGGCAATTGCCATCCATCCCACCATATTAGTAATCACTCTGGCTTTTAAAATCCATCAACGAATTTAAACAACGTCCATGTGTGGAGCCAAGAATGGGGACTCGAACTTAATCTGATCAAATGCACGACGGTGAATTTTTTGCTCGGGTCGCCCTACTAACTCCATGTATTTTCGGTGGATGTTTTTAACATTATGGCGACAGATTGACACGTACGAGTTAATGTATCGTGAATGAATGATTTTTGTGGATCGGAACGGAACACGTATGAATGCATGAATCTAATTAGAACAGGTTCTATTTTCTGTGCATCCATTCGCCTAAGTTGGGTGGTTACACGGTGCATTGTGTCGTTTACTCTCGCGTTCATACATTTATGCTCGTACGTGTTAATGTACCGTGTAAACAGGCCTTAAGAAATACTTTTGTCCGAGCCATGAAGAAGCTGGGATTCGTCAAGCGTTTAGTGGGTGGATTTTCGGGTGAGAAAGTAAAAGAGAGGTGCTATTTCGCACTCGCCAGGCCACACCTTGAATATGCAGCGAGCGTATTCGATCCGGTGCAGAAAGACTTAATTCGTGAAATTAATAAAATACAAAGAAAAGCTGCACGATTCGTTATAAACCCGCTTCGGGCGTACAGAAAGTGTTACACAGATGTTAAACGAATTAGGTTTGGAACCGCTGTAGATTCGGAGGCTGCGCGTTAGACTTGGAATGCTTGAGCAATTGACAATGGATATATTTCGAAGCGAAAACGGAGAACATCATATCAGAGCCCCACCAAATTTATAGGTCTGACAGAAACGATAAGTTGAGAGAGATATTTTACCGAACGGATAGGTATGGGAATTAGTTTTTCCCCCGTCGACAATAAAGGACTTTACTAAATGCTGGGCGTAATATCGTTGTAGAATATCATATTTATTTGTCACCGGCAGGTGACCTAACACCCCCTGCCACATGCCTATTGAGGCGGCTTGCTGGTTAGTGTGTAGATGTAGATTTAGGTGATCAAAACAATTTTTAAATAATTTCAATTATGTTGTGGATTAGTTCTGTAAAAGGGTAACGCACCGTCTAAATAACTCCCGGATGACGAGTGACGATTAAATAATGATAAATGCGTTAGTGCATACATTTTTACGAATGTGCTCATTAATATATTGTGTGCTTACGAGTTAATACTTTTCTTTACGCTGACAAGAACGCAAGTAATCTTCCTTTTTCATTCCGTTAGAATTTTTCACCTGCCCTCTGGTCGAGAGTCAGAAATATTGAAACTTTTATTTGGCGGTGTCCGAAGTAGATGATATTAGTTCTAAGAATTTCACAACACAGAGGATAATAATGGTTGCCGAAGAGTAGGGAGTTGAGTGGAATAACGTCATATGTAATGCACTGAGAACAATGATAGGAAAACTACATAGTGGTAGTGATTCTGTTTGATTAAAATTAGCCCTTCAGTCATTATTTGTCCGTAGAAAACTGAAATATTAGTTTGTGCCGGTTTTTATGGAAAAAAAGAAAAGGGGCTCCTTAGTTTAAAGCTGATACGATAATATAAATCTCTATCATTCGAATAATTTCATTGGGAATCGGGAAGTACTAATAATTGCCCATGAAAATACTGGAATGTTTGTTGGAACATTGCCACATGGCAAAATTGATTGTTTGTTGGAACAGAGTTCTTTGTATACCGCCAATGAATAATTTCATATTAATTTTATATGTCCGTGAGCAATAAATCTAGCAAAGAAAGGAAGTTAGGACCCAAGGAACGCGGTAAATTACATGAGCATTGATAGTTACATTTGAAATCACGAACCAAACTCATCTTCCTTTCTTCTTCTTCTAAGTAATCAACCCTTGGGTTGGTTTGCAGCAGTCATCCATCTCTGTCTGTCCTCCGCCAGCCTCTTCAGCTCCAGGTAGCTCTTGAAGCTCATGTCCTTCATTACTTGGGTAATATAGCTCAACCTCGGCCTTCCTCTGCCGCTCTTCCCCTCCACAGTGCCCTCTAAAACTGTTTTTACCAATCCATTATTTTGTCTCAGTAAATGTCCAACCCATTTACTTCTCCTTGCAGTTAGAATACTCCACAGGTCTGCTTTCACTCCCAGTCTTTCCAGTATCTCCTCATTCGTTACCCGGTCTACCCATGAAACTTTTAACATTCTACGGTAGCACCATAGTTCAAAAGCATCAATTCTTTTTTTCTCTGCTGCTCCTATCGTCCAAGTTTCACTACCATAAAGCATTATGCTCCATACAAAAGTTTTGAGTAGATTCATCCTAATCTTGACACTCATGTTTTTTTGAAACGTATATCTTTCTCTTCTTGTTGAAAGCTATTTTCGCCTGTTGTATTCCACTGCTTATTTCCCTTTTGCTTCTGGAATCCGTGGTGATCTTGCTTCCTAAATACGTGAATTCTTCTACATTGTTCAGCTGTGTATTACCCAAAGTTATATGTGCTGGTATTCCTGTTTTGCTTACAACGAGTGTCTTGGTTTTGGTCCTGCTTAACTTTAGATTGTATCTAGCCAGCGTGACTTCCATCTCCCTAAGCACTTCTTGTAGTTGGTCTTCACTTTCTGCCAAGACTGCTAAGTCGTCCGCAAAACATAGTTTATGTATCCTCTGCCCATGGACCTTATAATTCAATTCCTGCTTCCGGTAAGTTGCTGTCTGCCTCGTCCAGTGCTCTTTGTAGGTATAAGTTAAATAGCGCAGGTGACAATGAATATCCCTGTCTCACTCCTTTTCTAATTTTGGCCTGCTGTTCATATTGTCCAAATCTCAGCACTGCAATTTCTTCTCTATAGAGACCCCAGATAATTCTTCTATCTTTGTAATTTATCTTTGCTTCTTTCATTATGGTAAAGAGCTGCTTCCAATCAACACTATCAAAAGCTTTTTCAAGATCGACAAAAGCTATGTAAGCGTTCTTGTCCTAACTCAGTATTTTTTCTAGTATTATTCTAATGGCAACGACTGCATCTCTGGTCCCTCGACCTTTTCTATATCCAAATTGGTCTTCGCTGAGGAGAGTTTCAACCTTATCTTCAATCCGGCTTAGTACAATGTAAGTCAGTATTTTAGAGGCATGTGTGACAAGGCTCAATGTGCGGTATTGTTCACATCTGTTGGCTGATGTTTTCTTTGGGATTGGTATCATTATACACTTTTGGTAGTCTGAGGGAATGTCACCTGTTTCGTAAATCTCACACACTAGTTGATATAGTGCATTGTGTATTACTTATCCAGTCATCTTCAATAATTCTGCTGGTATGTCATCTATGCCAGGGGCTTTATTATTCTTGAGTTTTGATAGTGCTTTGTCATATTCTCCCCTCAGTATGCTGTCTCCTTAATCTTCTTGATTGACTTCACCTTCGTTCTCAATCACTGTGCTTGTACTAATTGTCATATATCCATCATATAACTCCTCGATGTATTGTTTCCACATTTTTCCCCAACTCATCTTCCATTACTATTATATTTCGTAAAAATTTATGGAAGCTAGCTTACATGCTTGTGATAAGCCATCCCTGACAAACACCTTTTCCATTTGCTGGCTGGATAAGTGCTTCTTTTTTATAAGTATACCGGGACTAGCCATGGTGGTAACTTTACGCGAGTCACCCACAATGCACAAATTGTGCTAAAACCCAATGAGAAAAAAATCATTCGGGAGGATCTGGGTTAGAATCCTGGTGAATGATTTTTTTCTCCGTGGATTTTTCGCATAATGCTGGCTGGATATTATGCTGAGTTAGCATTTGACATACGGGACGTCTCACTCTCGTTGGCGCTAATTTAACTAAACTTTCACACGGCATCGGAGAAAATGTCACATGAAGCATAAATAGGCAAAGAAGCTGATTATGTGTAGGTCTCTCGCGTACAGAAAGCTAGTACGTGATTCGATTTAGTGAATGAGGCAAATCATTTATGACATGAGTTACAGGATAATACCGTGCTTTTTATTATTTTTTATTCATGTACTTCACCACTGAAGTTGAAACGTTTGAAAAAATATAATATATTTATTTAATTTTTAGCATTTCATACTTTCGAGTTAATAATTTTTTCGCAAATGAAGTTTTCACGCTTATCTTTTACGTGTCCGTACTCGATACTAAAGCCTTTATAGAGGTGAAAAGTAAGAGAACCTAATATTATTATCATATTATTCTCAAATTTCCTGTCATTATCAATTGATAGACCCTTCACTTTCCCCTTCACTTGTAGTCTCAACAGAGCCATATTTTTCGGACGTTAATGTAAAATAATGCTTCGTTGGTTTACTACTCCGACTTCCTAAATTCCTGAAAGGATTTTATTTCCTTATTTTCTTCAACATTCAAGCAAAATATACCACTTTCGTCTGTCAACTATATATTTACTCTGTATCATACAAGCAAATTCTTACGAATATTACATCTTTGGGGGCATCCATTAGCCCTTTCGACTCAGTGGTGTTGTTTCCTTAGCATGACTGTTGGACTGAGGCCCAAGGGTCCCTTCCGTCTCCTCTGTACGGACCATTTTTGCAGGACATTGATTAAGAAAGGTCTTAGGGATAATCACACTCTCTCAGCGCCAACCTTTTTCGACTTTTCCGCATTATCTCGGATTCAAAGTATAGTTGGTCTTCCTCCTTTCCGGGTTGATATCCCTAGCAGCGGAACATGTTCCGGGTCAACTCATGATTTGTTTTTGTGAATTAGCTACATGCATAATTGTTGTTTGCCCGTATGTTGCAGACTATGAATGTAATTCATCGTTTTTTTTCTGTGCATTGTCAACTTTTGAACGGAGCTATATCGTCCTAATTAACGGATTTAGAGTATCAACAATTTATATGTTGATGTTTTTCTTGAAATCGAGATACAAGTTAATACATACGGTAAATTTTGATTTAAAAATTGTAAACTCTCCTTAAAAGACAAAGAATTCGATTACTAGTTTATATTTTTTTGAGAAAGGAACAAATGCTTATTTCAAAAACTGACTGAGTAATCGCTATTCCATACCACAAAAAGGGGTAATAGGAGACGAGCTGTCCGGGTACCTGCTCCCGGATTTCGAGGGTATGTCCCGCTTTGTTGGGTCCAGATAAAACTTCGCGTAACTGCGACCGGCATAAAAGGGCAACGAAACGGATATTTGCGGCATTCGGAAAATAAATGACAAAAACTTGCAGCTTTCGTTTTTCGTGTCAAAAACCGTCCAGACGAATATTGACTTTGTTAGTAGTCAAGGGTCATGGTTTTAAGTTGTTGATTTTTCATTTTACCACTAAGATAACCCGTGAAATATGGACATAAGGTTCACTCGACTGCCTCCTTTGTTTCCAGTATCAATTTCAACGATTGATGTGAAAAGAGAATGAAATTTTTATGTAAATATTGACTCTGATTATTGATTAAAAATAAGCTTCCGTATTAAAAACCTTTTTCAACTTGTAATATACTAACATCGTGTGGTCAATAACTTCAATTTTTTGAGCTAGATATTTAAATTTTGCTGTCTGCCTATTTTTTAAAACAAAAAGTTGATACGGTGTAATATTTCCCACAATGTTTGTTTGCTATGTACTTCTTTGGTACTGCTTATTCTACGAATTCTCTAGTGTTGCTATAATAATAATTGAAGTTATATATTTCTAAGTTAATTTACATATTTATACAAATCTTTTACTGCTTAAATCAAGTGGAAATAAAGAATTCCACATTAAAGCGCAACAATTAAATTTGTTTACGAGAGATTTTAATGTTACGTACCCTATTCAATATCACTTTAGCAAGCTCCCTAAAAAATATCCCGTTGTTTAACAGTCATTGAAGAAAAATGTGAATTTCTAGATGTCCTTCTCTTTAAATAAACAGCCATTGTTTAAGCATCCATTTTCACGAGTTTTAAAGACAGACGGGTATAATAGTTTCAGACATTCCACCTCAATTCCAAAAAAGCTTGTCCCGTAGGGTCTCAGATTTTGATGAATTCATGGTTGATAGTTTATAGATGAAGCTGTAGGTCATACTAGTATGATATAGACTACCAGTCTATGAGTACACGTCCATAGACTGGTATTAAAAGTAATCGGAAATCCGTACGGGAGAAAAAGTAAACGCTTACATATTTTCAAAAAATATCATTCAGGGGTTAATTTAAACATAATTCTTGTAATTCTAAGGCAATGAATGAGCCTACATTCTAAAAAGTAAATGCTTGGGCAAATTTTGAGATGGATTATTTTAGAGAAGTTGATTTACAATGTTTTAAACATTTAGATATAACAATAATTGGGAAGTGCACTTTATAAATATTTTACTCAGAGTGACTTCCGAAAGGACTTAGCTGTAAAATGAGCAATAAATAATGGCTCTAAGACTATCTGATAGTTAAATTGTGGGATTTATATGGCAAATGTTTTGGAAAAAAATCGATAACGTATTAAAACCACATATGAAAAAATGATCTCAGGGTATTTAGTTTGAGGTTGATGTAGACCCATACAGGTATCAAAATCTGAGTCTCTTAGGGACAAACGCTTGTTGAATGAAGGTGGAGTGACCCATGTTTAATAATCTAACCCCCGAATTTAATTTAATTTTTTGCTCTCTTCTAGGTGCAAACCATCCCTGGACGTGAGGGGAAGAATGAAAGGTGGAGCAGGAAGAATGAAGAAGAGAAGAAGACGATGGCCTCGCGGGACATCCAATGCTAATTTCTTTTATGTAATTTGGAGAGATTTGACTAGAATATTAATCCACATTTTTGCTTTTTAAATTTCAGAATGAATATTGAAGAATTAGAGCACCATTCATCGACTTGAGTTGAAGGCTGGTAAGAGTGCAGTTTTCCTCGGACGCTGTGCATTGCCGGATATTTTCATCAGGTTTACATGAGGTAATCTTGAATGTGAAATGGTAAATAGGGCCGACCTGAACCACACAACTGGAGTTATGAGAGACTCCTGGTAGAAAGTGAATTCACCCTCGATTATCAAAGCACGAGCTCTACGTAAC
The DNA here is from genome assembly GCF_921293095.1 of Ischnura elegans. Classification (NCBI taxonomy): domain Eukaryota; kingdom Metazoa; phylum Arthropoda; class Insecta; order Odonata; family Coenagrionidae; genus Ischnura; species Ischnura elegans. The sequence continues at coordinate 14,692,334 of NC_060254.1, forward strand.
ATAAGTACACGAAAGGTAACGGCTCGAAGGAGCAGGTTTAAAAAGGTTTCGAAACAGCGCTGAAACAAAGGTACCAGAAAGTGCACTTTAATGTTATTTACTACGAATGAGACCGCTCCCAGGAGACAAAGAATGCATTCTTAGGCAGGAAATCCACGTGGGTATTTTTGTGTGTGTAGTTTTTTTTAAGGCATTTGGGTGGGTTTTGTACTAACACCATTTATTACAGGATTGAAGAATGAAGAAAGAAGACGTAGCTGAGGCCCCGAAGATTGAAGACATCGCAGGGGGCCTCGAAGAATGAAGAGGGAAGATAATGTGTGTGTGTATCGGGAATGAATGGAATTTGATAATCCCTCGCCTGAACTGAGAGTGCTTTTTTGTACTTAATTGTAACATGTCTGTAACTCTTTCCCTTCCAGCCATGAAGATTGAAGACATCAAATTGAGCTCGAAGAACGGCAAGAATCCGATTGCGTGTGTTTTTAATCTATCGTGTGATTTCGTGTGATATTTTTCTGCGTGTGATTTTTTATATTTGCGTGTGATGCGAGTATTTTTCCGTTGCGTCGCGTTCGGGCTTGCATGTTAGTGTAATTTATTTATTTGTTTGTTTGTGCATGCACTAATCTTACCTCTTCACAGATTCAAGCCATCGCTGGGCTTCAAGGAAGGAAGAGTGAAGACTTCACGAAGAAGAGGAGATTGAAGACGCAAGTATTCACAGAAGAAAGAAGAGAAGCATCGCAAGAAGACGTGTGCGATATTTGCGGCTTAGTTTTGGGCCCTTCTGGCCAAATGAATAAAAATTTGCGTAAGGCTAGGCGTTTTTCCGTGCGTTAGTTATAGTTTTTTTGTGCCGTGGTTTTGCATTACGGATTCCATTGCGTCATGCAGGAATGGGGCTGTGGCTAGGTAGGAAATTTATGATTTCCTATCGATGCCATTGTCACGTTCTTGTGTGATGCTTTGGAGTGGTGCAAATCCTCGGAAGGGTTATTTATTTGTGTATGCACTAACCCGCTCTCTCCCTAGATCCGCAAGCCATCGCTGGATGTGAAGAGAAGAATGAAGATTCATCGGAAGAAGAGAAGACAGAAGAGGATGGCATTGCGGGACCAGAAGAAGACGACATCTTAGCTTTGGGCCCTTATGGCCAATGAACATAAATTTGCGTAAGGCTAGGCGTTTTTTCCGTGCGTTAGTTTTAGTTTTTTGTGCCGTGGATTTGCATTACGGATTCCATTGCGTCATGCAGGAATGGGGCTGTGGCTAGGTAGGAAATTTATGATTTCCTATCGATGCCATTGTCACGTTCTTGTGTGATGCTTTGGAGTGGTGCAAATCCTCGGAAGGGTTATTTATTTGTGTATGCACTAACCCGCTCTCTCCCTAGATCCGCAAGCCATCGCTGGATGTGAAGAGAAGAATGAAGATTCATCGGAAGAAGAGAAGACAGAAGAGGATGGCATTGCGGGACCAGAAGAAGACGACATCTTAGCTTTGGGCCCTTATGGCCAATGAACATAAATTTGCGTAAGGCTAGGCGTTTTTTCCGTGCGTTAGTTTTAGTTTTTTGTGCCGTGGATTTGCATTACGGATTCCATTGCGTCATGCAGGAATGTGCCTGTGGCTAGGTAGGAAATTTAAGATTTCCTATCGGTGCCATTGTCATGTTCTTGTATGCTGCTTTGTAGTGGTGCAAATCCTCGGAAGGGTTATTTAATTGTGTATGCAATAACCCGCTCTCCCCCTAGGTCCGCAAGACATCGCTGGACATGCTGAGAAAAGGAGAAAGAAGACACTTGGAAGAAGATGGGATGGTGCACCTTACCGAGCCGGCTTTTTGCGGCTCTACATGAGTTGCAGCAGATAAGGAGCGGTATGATTTCATAATACTCATTCAAATTTGGTTCATTTTTCCCATATAAATTTTTAAATTAACGAGTTGCTTGAAAATGTTCAATGTTGCATTCATAAACGGAACTCAATTGTGCTTTCACTGAACTTCTAATTTGCACATAATGCCATTAAAGTTAACAAATAAACTTAATATCCTCCTCAATTTAGTCACTGACTACTGTTTGAAAATTGTACTTGGTACTTAGTAACTCCAAGTGATATGATTTCATTGACCTTTGAATTGAATTGAAAAGTTATGAAAAAATATTGCAATTTTTCCTATATAAACAAATATATAGTCATATTTGATTGGAATTATTTTATAATAATAAGTATTATTAATTAATTGAATATTATTTTCATTTCCCCTGCATTACGGGAAATTTTATTTTTCACTCATTTCACACTTAAGTTTTTAAATCCAATTAAAAGGTGAGCCTATTCACTCTGTAACGTCCATGCGCCATAAGAAAATTTGTTCATTGATTCGGTCATGAAGCCGATTTTCGAGGACATTGCTTTGTCTCTTTATGAGTGTTTGTTTTTTTTAATTGCAGAGTTCCTTGGATGGCATTGTGTGAGTTGACTACTCGAGGCCTCGATGAAAGCACGTGCAAAGAGATCGGAAGAATACAGCTCGTTGCCGCAGGCAGACGGTAAGATTTCATTCATTCCTTTTCTAAGTTTTGAGTTCGGTTCAGAACCATTATTTAGTGATCACGTAGGTACACTATAATTTTTACATTCAGGAACCTTGATGATAAAAGTAATGATTGCGTGAGAAAATAAATAAATATTTTCATATTTCCTACGCGAAAAGATTTAATTCAACCGCACCCGCGCTTTAATTTTTATAATGATTTCGCGCTTTTTTGTAACACTCACAAAACTTAAATCCCGCACTGAATCTCACGGCATTGATTGGTTGACGACGACGATAGCGTTTGCTTTCATATATTTATATTTGAAACTTCATTTCTAATAAATTAAACAATTCGAATGAAGGACAATTATGGGGATTTTCGTGAATCTATCATAAGGATTTACTTTGCTGTTTAATTTTCTCATTGTAATGTGGTGGTCGAGGTTTCCATATTGGCTTTGCTTTTGCTTTTTTGAGTCCGTCAATCGCGCTCAAGTAATAACTTCCTCGGAGACCCTACCTGAGGGAAACGTGAGATTCCGGTCATATTTTCTACCTTTCTGAACTTTTCCGCGGATTATATATTCCGAGTATAAGTGACATATTTCAGAAAAAGTCGCAACAATAATGTTACATTGATTGATACTATTTTTTGTTTAATATTGGGTACTTATTTTCCGTTGACGCTTTTTTTCTCGCTATTAAATATTTATTACGCCAATGGTGTCGGAAAAATCAACATATATTTTTCATTTTTTTCGGCTGTTTTGTTTCTGAAGTTAATATTTAGACCTCGGGATCTTTGCGTGATCTTGAGAATTAACTTCTATTATTTCTTTCGTATCATAAGACTTAATTATTAAATTACATCCTACAAGAAATTATTAAAATACATCCTCCTGGATAGATGTGGTGTCCTAAATATGGATGCTATATTTGTAACTTCTGTTTTCGTCTTTCTAAATAATGTCATCGTATTGATTTTTATAATTTAATTATTGTTTTCCATTTCATTAAAATTTTACATACATTTTTGCTATCAATTTTTAGTAACACCCATGAAGTCCCAGTAAGTCGTAAAAAAATTATATTAAAAACACACAGCTCACTAATGATTTCCGGGAAAATTTTTAATATTACCCAATCATATCTTTAAATATTTTAAAGAATAATGAAAATACATTGAAATATCGCCCATTAGAAAAGCGTCAAATAATTTGGAATTACCAACACTTGCATTTTTTTAATTTTAAAATTTTCCAGACACTTAAAAAGTTAATATTCTCGAAACGTCTTCCTCGAAATGATATTCCTGAGCTGAGTTAACTTTTTAGGTCTCCCTTTTGTTGGATTATGAGAATTTTTTTGTTATATTACCACAGGTCAAGCTTGTGGACAACGAGAGCGATTGCTTTTGGAGACTACTGTTCAGGACCATGAAATGGACACCTGAAGGTTACTGCGCCGACAACTAGAGAATTGAGGATTTTATCGTGAAGAAAGGAAGAATGAAGATAGGAAGAAAGAAGACACTAAGCCTGAAGATGGTCGTTTTTTTGCATTTTTTGTTGCAATTATTGTAAAGGGTGTCTGTATATTTTTTATTAATGCATGTATTTTATTCCAGCTATAGTTAGGATTTGCGGCAGGAGAGTAGGGATGTTATATTGCGTCTTAGCGTCGATTAGAAAAAATTCAGTTTAGGCAGGTCTTCGTGTATTGTGGCCACGATTCCGTATTTAGGCGTTTAATTAATTCAGGCGTATAAAGTAGTATTTAGGTAGGCAGGGCTGTATGAATGGATGAATGTGATTTTATGAATGAGTGAATGGAATGTGATTTTATGAATGAGTGAATGGAATGTGATTTTATGAATGAGTGAATGGAATGTGATTTGATGAATGAGTGAATGGAATGTGATTTGATGAATGAGTGAATGGAATGTGATTTGATGAATGAGTGAATGGAATGTGATTTTATGAATGAGAGAGTGGAATGTGATTTGATGAATGAGTTATTGGAATGTGATTTTATGAATGAGTGTGTGCTTGTAGTGGTAGTACTAATGGTAGTGTTAGTAGCAATACTGACACTAACTGTCCTTTCCTTTCACTAAAAATCCCTCCCCACCCTCCCTCCCCCTCAAAATCCAAACTGCTCCCTCTACGTGGGGAGGGGGATAAACAGAGGAAAGTCTACCAATCAATTGTTGATTTTAATGAATCTTTTATGTTATCTCCTGCTTGAATTATAGCGTTGGACTTTCCTCTGGCTAAAGCAGTATGGTATCCAAGTGCAATTTCAAATTCTGTATTTGTGCTTTGTATTTAGGAGGTTTGAAGTGATAGAATGTTGCCTAATTTTTGTCTCGTGTAATTTTGTTCTCTTTATAATGTTTTCATATTTTGTTATTCTTATTCTTTTGGTTGAAATATGTTTCATGGTGACATTACTGATTTACTTTTCATTCACTTTTTTATTATCATAGCTGATTTTACCCACGATTTTTTGTTATTTTTTTATTTTCTCATTACTATGATATGGTGAATAAGTATTAGTGTTTTTTTTAAGAATTAAAGTAATTTAAAATTTATTTACTGTCTTTAATCATTTCCACGGCTCTTGCTAATGTTGTGTTGTGTAATGGTATATTCTTTAAAATTAAATATTTACTTATATTCCCATTTAAGCATATTCTTTGTAAAATACATTTTTGTTCCTCCTTTTCGTTGGTATTGGGGATTTTTTGTAAAATTCAACTGCTAAAATGCTAAAAATATCAATTCAAATGTCAAATGCTAAAATATGGCAATAATTTTTCTATTACCTTTGTGCATATTATTTTTTTTAAGTATATGTAGAATTAGTTTGAATTAATAAAAATTTGAAGATTGGCGCTTTTTGAATCCCTTTTTGGTAGGCTTTTCTTCGATGCTGTTATTATGTGCCCAGTCAGAGATTTATCCTGCCATCCATGTTGATGGCTTCCGCTGAGAGTATCAATATTTTAATATTATTTTTGTCTCATTTACTGGTGAAAAATTCATAATTATATTTTTACTCCTGGTTTTCATTTAAGTTACACTAATACTAAATTGTAGAAATTAGAACATTGTTGAACTCACGATGTGGGTCCATATGTTAAATTTTGCATGGGTTTTGCTTGCTTAAAGATTTCGAGATTGATAAACTTCTGAATACCTAGGTGAAAATGACACAACCGCGGTTAAAGGTCTTGAGAAAATGAAAACACTACTTTTCAATCAAAGAAACTACCGAGGCCCTAATGAGGACACAGGGGTGGTAACCACCGATGTCAAAGGGATGGCATAAGAAGCATGGTTGGTAAGATGTCCAAGTTTCCAATTATGCTCAAGTCAGCATACATAGATATTGTCAACTTGTGATCGCCAGGGTTCATGCGTGCGGCAAATGTTTATGATGTTTATTTTGCACTACCTTGGCAGCCGAGCTGACTTACCATAGCGTTTTTGGTTGGAAAAGTTATTGACGAGGTCTGCAGATCAACCAGTTCACCACCAACGGCTATACGGAGGTCATTTGTTATTGACGCATGAGGTGGAGTATCTGGACAAGCAAGGTGTCAACCCTAGTCTTGGAAGTATGAGTCAGTGAAGTAGTATGTGATTAACTTTAGTGAAACTTTTACTTTGACCCACTAAAACCCCAGATTTTCCAATTACTGTGATCTAAGGACAATTGAATGACTATTTGATATGCAGGTATGGTTTTTTTGCAGCGATTACATTTCACTTTTCTTACGCGCTGCAGTGCTTTCACTCCTAATTTGGCATTTGGGATTTTTCATAAAATGTATGTATGAATGAAGGATCTGATTCTTAAATCAATACTCCTTCATCTGAAGGTCATAATTTAAGGTAAAAAAATCACAATTTTTTTCCTCGAATATTAGGAAGAGGATCTTGTAATCGGCTTCTTGTTGTTACCCATCGAGAATTTAAATGGGTTTACTAAAGTCGCCACTCGCGTCGCTGACAGACATATATATCCGAGTTTGACGGGGAAATAAAGAATAATTAGGATCGTCCACTTAAGTTTACATTCATGATGATGTGATTTATCAAATTCAGGCGGAAATCGAGGCATTCCTCTGCATGGACTTCTGTGGTAATAGCGTAAAATAGGCCTCGAAATTTATTTAGTGTTGTTGAACCTCGATTTATACAAAAAGTGCAACTGCAGAGTGATTTTCTTTTTGAAATGAAGGCACTTAATTTCCATGCGTATTTCTTTGGGGGATATATATATATATATATATATATATTTTTTTTTAATTTATCACTATTCCTCTTGTTATTAGTGCTTTATATTTTTGCTATATATATGCATGCTGGATGGGATACACATACTCTTATAGGACTTCGTCTATATATATATGACCCAAGATAAGAAAATTAGCATAGGATTCGATGCGGGTGTTTTTTATTTGCTCATGTATTTGCATTTTTAATTGAGGTATATTTAACTAAAAATCACCGTTTGACGGACTAAAGATGCTTTACTTAAGTTTAATCTTCGAGAGCGCTTATTATTCTATTTGAGAATAAAGTAAAAATACAGGCAGAGTAATATAAGGTAATGTGAGGACTGTAAATAAAGCATATGTTTCGATGGAGAGGTTCTTTAATTCGCTTTTCAAAATCTTTTTAGCAGAATTTTCCGTCTTTAGCTCTTAATTTGATTGAAGAATAGACATGGTAGTATTTTCGCGTTATAATTCAATAAATAGTCATTAATTTCATTAAAATTCAGTTTTTCACTAAAGAAGCAGGATTTTTAGCGTTCAACTTGGTAACCCTGGAGATGAATTATAAGCAATATAAGCGGATGGATTTTATTTTGTTGTAATTGAGAGGTCGGGGAGACCAAGTGGACCACTTGCTATGTCCCCAACACAATTCAGTTGAGCTTTACAGGTAGGTCGTAAGGAAAACAGGGCCGAAGCATCTCTTCATATGCCACACACGCGAACTCTAAGGTGATTGGCTCTGGGCACACCCGACTTCTCTTTTTCACATGGTTAATTTACGGGCGTGTGTTTTCGTAATGGTTTTCCAGTGTAGTTTGAGGTCGTAGTCGTATTACCCAGGGGACTCAACCAAAATGCTGTAGAGAATGGTCGTATGCGAAATCCCTCCTAATGAACCCATCCTCCTCCTCCCCGTGAAATTTTTCGGGCTATGGCAGGGACTGTTTAAGATCGTTGTTTAAGACGTTCATTAATATGAGAGGTGCTTTTTTGGTGTGCAATACCTCTCAGCGATATTACGCCTGAGGCTTTATATGCGTATACGAGTGGCTTTGTGGTATTCGTCAATCATTTTTACACCGTTTATTAGCCTGGTTAAACGGAAAGGAAGAAAAATCCTTTAATTGATAAGCCACATGAAAGATTTCAATGCTTACAATTTTTCTGTTAATTGCGTGAGTGGGCCGTGCCTTAATCTACCACTGGGCTACGGTCCTAATTTTAATGACGATAAAAGTGATAAATTAACTCTCTCAAATGCTGCCAAACACCCGTGCGATGGCTCTTACTTGTTCATTCAGTCGTCGTATCATTCTGATTTCCGTGCCAGTTCTAAGGATTCCTTTCGGGTAGGACACTGCATTTCTGTTGACGTTTCAATGGACCCGTTAAGAAGTCCGAGAAAAATCCATTGCATATTTATTGCCATTTCCGTAAATATTAAGGAGGAAAAACATTACTCATGAGCAAGATTAAACTGCGAGCATTGATGAGGCCGATTTACCTTACGATTACTAATATAACGAATTCACATAAATGTAACTCATTTCCCCTTTACTTTCAACTATTGAGTACTTAGACCAATTTACCAATCCATTAACAGCTACGGCCCACGCATTGATATAACCGGCTAAGACATAGCCACCGAGCCACTCTCTAGGTGGCTACGGCTAAGCCCCATTTTTTGAAGCGATTCATCGCAGTCTCTTCTTCCTACGCCCATTTCAAGGGCAAATTCCTCCCTATTCGGCACAACTGGCGTGAGTGAAAGCAGAGGATCGAGCCACCTGAACCTTGAGTTTTCAATTATTAAATATTGTATGTTTTTTATCCAAAACATTGAGAAAATTATTGAGTGAGGGCTTTCGCTTAAATTTTCTGACATTGCACGTAAATATCGTCGTAAATTTTCTCCAATTATTGATAAGGTAACTTTATTTCGAAGTCTAATAAATACGTGCCCTTTGGCGTTTTCATTTCGTTTTTTAGTTCCGACATTTGGATTGAAAATATTTGTATCGATCGACTCAGGGGCGAATCCAGGATTTCTTTCTGGAGGGGGCCCAAGCAAGGCCTTACCCAAGATTTTGTTCTAGGGGGCACAAGGATACCTCGTAATACAAAAAGAACGCATTGATAAGGGCACCGTATTAAAAATGTTGCATATTTTTTAAGGGTCTGGGGGGTGCACGTACCCCGTGCCCTCCAACCTAGTTCCGCCCATGAGTCGACTTATTTATGCGTGGGAATTTTCGCGTCGAAAAAGCGGTCATAACGAAATTAAGGTAATTTGCATGTCAATTTTACATATATTTCTGTTATGGCTTTGCGTGCTTCGGAAAATGTAAGGAAGATTTCGTAGCTGGGTCTTTTACGTGTAGTCATACTGCGACGCATGTGACTGAATTTGTCTGGTCCAAGGCGAATATATAGTTTAAAAATTACCGGTTGTCTTCTTATCTGGCAGCATTTAGACGCCAAAGAGCTTTGCGTTAAATTTTACCCACACTTTACTTCCTTGAGATTGCAAGGAAACTTCTTACCGTAACCATACGATAATGTTAGGCGTAAACGGGTTCAGTTCATCGCCAAAAATAATGAATTGAGAAAATGAATAATTCCAATTTTATTTGGGAGGAATTGACAATCAAATTTAGACCAAAATGCAGCGGTGGAATACTGAATAACGGCAGTTTACGTCTAATAAGGATGAAAGGTAGTGATTTTTATTATAAAAATGAGTAATTTCTCTAGCAAAGTATGATTACTTTTGAATAATACGTTTGTCGCATCGTAAAGAGCATTTAAATATGGAGCATAATAGTTCTCGACGTCTCCACGACGTCCCCTGATTGGCAGATTGGCACTGGGTGAACAAGGTAGCAGCGATAAGTGCTGGTTGTCGTGGTCGTGGTGTCTGCCGGGAAACTTGAGTGAAATGAGACAGGTTTGCATTGTATTGACTGTTCTAGATTTTCAAGACCACCAGCACGACTATAATAAGTAAGTTTATATACTTTTCTCCTATATTCTTGGAGTTGAATGTTTATAGCATCATAAGCTTGGACTTTTCCCTTAATCTTCTCGCAAATGTATGTTATTAATTGTTAAGTTTTTCATGATAACCTCACCTGATTTCGATTCAACGTGACTATGATATTCTCACAAAGATTAATCAATAAGAATGTGTGCCTAAATGTGCTATTTTCATGTGCACTGTGTTCACTGGTTCTGAAATGCTTTCATGTCGCCGTCGTTCTCCAAATTATGTTCATTCCGATATGAGATGTGTTATTGAATTACTTATCTTGATGTCGGATGGATAACTTTTAAGTTGCTCCAGCTATTTTAGACGAGAAAAGACGATAAAAAACAATGCTAGATCTTGACGAGGTACGTTAACGTACCTCGTCAAGGTTTTAGTTCAGACAGAGCATGATGTTTGTTTAATGTGGTGGACAATAATGCCGAATGCACTCTGTTAATCAAAAATTCAGTAAAGGGAAGGCTTAGAGGGATATAGTCATAGGGCCTTAGAGCCCCAAAAACAAGGTCCTTGTGAGTAGGGTACTCAGGGGTTCAACCCCCCCGAAATGTTTGGGAATACCATCATAACCTTTTCTTGATGGGGCCACATATTAGAAAATGCTACTTCCCTCATGAATGCCAAAAGACATTTTTTGCATTGCCAATATGTAGCTTTCAATATGCAAGGATCCTCGCTGGTACCTGTTTTCCTAACATGGGCTGGGGCCCATTGCGGTGCCAAACTTTTTTCTGGCACCAGGCTGAGATTATATCCTCCTTTTCCTGCTTGAGCACCCCTTAACAACATGCGAGTGCAGTCAACTATTTGTTTATGCAATGGCTTTCCTAAAAAACATGTTTTAGAAGCATTGATTTTAGTTTTATCGGAAATGAATTCTGTAAGTTTTTGCTATGATATTGATAGCATTCAAATGAAATTCTATCAATAATATTAAACTCTCTACAACAATTAGTTAGGATATTCTTTTCCACAAAAACTGCTTTTAAAATAATGATTGAACTCCACTTAAAATTTGTAGTTGTAGAACTACACGTAAAGAATGTCCAATTTGCTAACTGCACAATAAGTTCTAAATATGTTATTCCACTACACCAACCAGCATTTGACTGCGGACCGCTGATGTGAATGGGGCACACACTGTGAAGAAAGGTCAGGATAATCCTCTCCTGCAAACCGAGAAAGGGTATGTATCTAAGGCATCCCGAAAAAAAACTCCTTAAGCAGGACTATAAGGTATAATGCATAATAAATTTATTATGCATTATACCTTATAGTCCTGCTTGGGGCTAGCTTAGCTGCATCGCTTATATAACACATCATTTGTTTGTTTGACCAGAAAAATTGGTTGTTGATTGATTCAAAAATTGATTAAAATGTCTTTTATTTCGCTTGTATTCGAAAATGTACGCCTTGTTTAAACTTCACATGTAGCCAAAAGTGTACCCCATTCAAAGGAACCACCTAAAAATGTACTCATTCCTCCCCCTCCTGCTATCTTTTCTTGGCTAGTCTTGCTTGATACCTAGATAGATATTGCAGGTTCAAACTACCCATCAAAAAGAATTAGACTAAATGTTTTCTAGCTCTAGCTTTTTGTGCAGTGCCAGACACTAAAAATCTGGAAACTTTATTTTTCATTAAGAATGGAATGCTTGATGTGGAATCCTTGATGATTCCAAAGATCGCATTCTCATATGGCATTCCAGGAATGCATTCCATTCCTCTGCAGAGCATCCCATATCCAAATAACTGCTAGCCAATTATTTTGAAGGGGGAGGGAATATCATACCAGAGTAGTATGTAAATAATATGAGTAGTGCACGAGGAAGGGATCACCCTTTCTTGTGCACTACTCATCAACCTCCCACAGTTAATGTAATGCTTCATTTGAGTATTTCTTTATCATACAAATCAACGTAGGTTTTGGCCCGTGCTGCCTTTTTCCATTACAATTATCATGTTGTCAAATCATGTTGATACTTCATTTTTTTATTATCTTAGCCATTTTAAAATAGATGGTACAAGTAATATGTCATTGCATAATCATAATAAGTCATCAATTCAAAGATTGGTAAAATCCAGCCAGTTGATATTTTTGATTCACGTCATTCTTTATAAAGCAATTGGTGTTAAAAGCTTGAGCACGACCCTTTCCCGATCCATTCCTCGACCAGGGGCTCATCTGGAGACAACCATCAGTGCTTGAGGTTCCTCTGTAAGATTTCTCCAGTTGTGGTACATGTTTTGCTTTACTAATGCAGAAACTTTGCAATTAATAAATTTGGTAGCCGTAATCCTGACAGTGAAGCTATTAATAATGCCATTTGATCGAGGTTCTGCAATGAACAATAGTGATTTTATTAAAAGGTGATCAGATTTTAGCCAAAGGCATCTGAAATATTGGCAATTCCAAAGCTATGCATGGGAATGGGGGATATCAAGAGGTGCCTTTTACTCCCATAAGCAAAAGAAAAAAACAGGACAGGTACGGTCAGTAACAAAGGAGAAAATGAGACCTATTGATATTATTTCATTTCGATATATCTTCATTAGGAAAAGTTACTTATCAAAATAGTTCATATTCTAATAGAGAATATTGCTGTCTTAGCAATCTGTTAAATCTTTTATCCCCATAACTATGTAAATAAGTCTGAAAAAGGCATCTATCGAATGAACACTTGGATTGATTATAACTTCGACTCGAATTATTCGATCCGCTTGATTTGCCCATCGATTCGCACATGGTGCAGTTGGGGGCACACCTGGGGTGGGAGTGGGAGGGAGGTAGGTACATTCTAACAGCCTGATGGAAATACGTACCGGTTAATGGTGTTTGTTAATTTTCGTGACATATATCCACAATACTTTTTTCCACAAGTTCACCCCGCCCGGATCAGGATGTGTGTCTCCGGCCACAAGGTGGTTGAGCTGACGAAGGCGGTAGATTTTCATGGATTTTTTTCGAGGCCCCTGATCGTCCTTATTGGCTCGAACGATCTCTGCAATGTAAGTTTGCTGTGACAATGAACATTGGCAATTTTAGGTGGTGCATTGTTTACCTGGCAATAAAAAATTTCATCCTTTTCTTCCCTAATTCCAGAATTGCGAATATCATTCCCTCTGAGGTGCCCTCCATCGGCTGATAATGCGGCTCCTGGCACCGGGAGTCACATTCCTCACCATCCCTCTCGCGCCAGCCATGTGGGGTTATGTCATTTATCGCAGACATGTTTTGGCACTGGGGGGATAGTTGAGGAGATAGGAGCGGTGTAAGATATTCCGTGTTCCTTATTCTTTTGCACTCTACCAGTCGTGACCTATTCATCGGATTAGTGACTTCTTTCGCAGGGAGGGTGAGAGTAATTGATATCACCACTCCCTTCCTTCGCCATGGTGGGGTGGACGACACCTGCTTCGAGAAGTGAGTATCATACGCTGCTATGTAACTGTAATTCCATATGGAGTCGTTCTCATTATAATGTGAATCCTTCCCGCTCTTCAATGCAGGTGGATGGGGATGGGGTGTCGTCGCCATTCCGAAGGCATACACTTGAATGCCAAAGGAATGGGGGTGCCGATGGAGTGTCTGGATAGGCGTGTGTGGTAAGGAGTATTTGTTACAGTGAATTTAAAATGATTTGAAATCATTAAGAAATACAAAACCAGTGAACAAGCTGAAAAAAGTCTTGAACGTTTCCACAACAGGGACTCGATCTATCAATCATCACTGTCACAGCAGCATGTGTACTCTACTGGGGCAGTGCAACTGCTGACATTGGCAGCCTTATAATATCTAAAATACTAAACAACATTGAAAACTCGGGCAAGTATGCAGCAAATGCACGTGACATAATCGTTAAACCCAGCATAAGTCGAAACAATGATAAATTATGCGATTTATTTCTCCCTTTGAGCGCATATATCTTCATGCCCAAACAAAATATTTAGCATTCATAGCCAATGACAAAAAAAGTAGTAATGGAACCTAAATTTCCTCTAGGAGCAATTGTGGTGCCACAAATTTTGTCCTAAATCTTTTGAAGGGGCCTGTAACTCATTCAAGAACATCCTTGGCCCTTCTTGCCTTCCACCTTTGATACACTTGTTTTCATTCGACCGTCATGACTCATACATAATGTGGCCAACTAAGTTGTCCTGTCTTCTCCTTAAGGCTTTCAGAAGGCTTCTCTTGTCCCCCACTCTTATTAGTCTTTCGTCATTGCTTACTTGGTCGGCCTGTTTCATCTTCATCACTCTACTGCACCACTGGTGAAATGCTTCAACTCTTGAGTTATCTTTCCCTGCCAACATCCAAGTCTTGCCTCCATTGAGAAACATGCTCCATATGTAGCTTATGATGAATTGTTTCCTTACCTCTATGCTTGTACTCTCAGCTGTAATTAGATTCTTCTCTTTGTAGAAAACCCTCTTTGCCTGCGATATTTTTAATGACCATTTCTTTTTTGCTTTTTCCATCATTGGTAATTTGGTTTCCCAGGTAAGAAAACTCTTGAAGCTTATACTTTCTATGTTAATGTTCATCCTTACCTCCTTTCTTTCTTGCATACTAATATCTTACTCTTTGTTTTGCAGATTTTCAGCTAATATCTGGCCATGAGGTGGCATTCTCACATAAACGCCATAGCGAGGTGTTGGAGGAGATAGCTGTGGCTATGGCTGCAGTGAATAGTGCACATAAGGCCACTGATAAAGATCATTGGCCCTAAGCACATGTGCCATGACAAAAGGGCAAAGAAAGTCTGCTTATCATGGAGTTTGCAGTTGGCCTTTTTTTTATGTAAGTTCATTTATAGTGATAATAAGTGAATGTCCTTTCCATGTTTTTCAGAGTCTTCTTCAAATCATTCTCATTGTCTCAGCTTAGTTATCTACCGATTCGATCGATAGATTTTTCTTCCTCATAGGAAAATCTACTAGAATTGGTAGAAGAAAAATTGCGTATGCTTGGTTTCGCTAGGTAGGGCCCCCTTCGCTTCTATAGCGCTGGGGTGTTTTATCCCTATTCCCCTCCCTTCCATTCCTATCCTTTTCCCGGAGGCGTCGGCGGGCTCCGATCGCGACGGCGCCTCTATCCTTTTTCCTTCCCATCCAGCCCCTCCCCGGGTGATCGGGCGTGTAAGCCACGGGCTTGGTTCCCGGCCCCGGTGTGTTGTATCCTCGAAGGGCTCCCCTGAGCCCTCATACTCTGTCTCAGCGATCACGATCTACCGATTCGATCGATGGATTTTTCTTCCTCTTAGGAAAATCCACTAGGATTGGTAGCATATTAATTGCGTTTCGCTTGGTTTCGCTGTTAGTAGGGCCCGCCCGCCTTTGTGATGGTGCGGGATTCCTCGTCACTTCCCTTCCTTCCCTATCCCCTCCCCGGAGGCATTGTCGGGCTCTCATCGCGGCGGCACCTCCTTCCTTGTTCCTTCCTGTCCTTCCCCTTCTGGGTGCAGAGGAGAAAAGCTAGCGCTTAAAGTCCCTGCCCCAGGAGTGTATCCCCGCGAAACCGCCCTAGGGTATCGTTTCCACGTTCTCAGCGATTACACTTCCTGGCTTCCTCTTGATGGAGAGAGACTAGAGAGTGGCCAATTGCACTTTCTATTTGTTTCGAGTCACGACTGAAAAGAACTAATTAAATCTATAACTGAAGTAGGCATGCACAAGAACTTGCACGAATACCTAGTTTACACCAACAGTGCCACATTGCTTCATAAAAAAAGTATTGCTCATATTTTGCTCTGCAGTGCAATGGTAATTTAATTGATTTGTTTGCAAGGTTTCGGAATACAGTGGTAATACCAAGGTTTTACAAATATTAATACAATTGCGACTGTACAAGAGATTTACAATTTGTGTAGAAGCGATTGTGCTGTCTGGGCTGTGACCCTCTGCTGTAGAATAACAAACTTTTTCTCATACAAAATTAAGAAATAGTCTAAGTTTCAATTAAAAATGTGTATTATTACTCTTACTATTTTTAATGTCCATTCCACAATTTATCTAGCCCAGTAATCCAAGAATTTGACCCTGAAAAAATAACATTTCGCTGAAAAAAATCAGTGCTCGCTGTGGAAAACAGCATCATATCAGTCCCAGACAGTCCCTATCATCTATAATCTTGACAGGCAATGAGCTTTTACTTAGTCATGTGTAAATCATTAAAAAATATCGTGATTCCACTGAATAAATTAAATACTGATTCTTCTAAATGCACTAAATAACTCAGATCTCCAGCAATGCAACAATTCACTAAAATAAGGGCATTTCCTTCAAACCTTTATTCACTTTCTCTTTCCTTGCTTCTTGCCTCACCAAGGCAGTTGATTACAAAATTGAGTGTACATATATAATTAACATCCTGCATGATAAAATTGAAATTCACTACTAGAAATTCTACCTCAACTTGTGGCAAAGGAAAGGTAGCTAAGACTCTTGTGAGTTAGCTAAGTCCACTAAGTATCATAGGCATAATTTGCTTGTCAGTTTTGGGTATTGACTGAATTTGGATCATTGTTCACCAAGTCAAACATGAGTTGACCCTTGACCTCTAGGATAATGGTAATAAATGTTTGCCTCCTCAATTGAATGAGATAATTGGCAGCATTTTTCAAAAATAGGGAATACATTGTTAACACTGCAACCGTACACCTCCATTTCTGTTACATTAACCGTACACTGAGTGCCCCTAAGAGTTAAAAAACATATAAAATGCAAAAACTTATTTTTATTCTAAAAAACATTGAAAACGGGGTATTTGGGCCTCAAATTATTGCAAAAAACATATGTATATTTAATTACTTGTTTTAATATTTTAATAAACATACTAAGAGAATTAAGAAACCTTACATTTTCTATTGGCGACTCAAATCACCACTAGCGGCGCTAGTGTCGGTGACGTAATTTTCCAAGATGGCGGACACACTGGTGATAAAGTATGTTGCTAGATTAGATTGCAACGAGCGTTATATGGCTATTTTGCTCCATCTTCTGCTATATTTTTCCTTAATATCTATCGAGTTATTAAGTATCGTATTTGCACGTCACAGTACAGAGGATTTTCCGTATGTAGTGCTCTTTTTCATTCAATATATATCGTTTTTAAGTTCAAGTTCAAGTCTTTTAAAGGTACAGTTTTTTAGTTCTTTCAACTCTTTCAGCAGGATTTGTAGTCCAACGGTACTTATTTTTACCCCTGAGGACACTTTTTTTTAACTGAATAACATTTTCGGGGACCGTTTTTTCAACTGCATTTTGTTTCTGATTCTTCATATTCATCTTCCAGGTGTTTTGGTTCAATTTGCAAGTCTTGTGCATCTTCATTTCATCTAGGTCGTTTTCTTGCATGTGTTGTTTGTCCTTCCTCCCCTTCAAAATCACTTTCACCAAGAACAAACTCATCTTCAGATGCGTCGTGTGAATAAAAGTCTGACATAACATCATCTTCCAAAATGTCGCATTCATTTTCACTTTCTGACTTATCATCAAAATTCTCAGGCTCAGAGGAACGAGCTAACTCACTTAAAATGTCATTCTCAGTTCGTAGCCTATCCATGACTAATACAGTATAAAAATACTTCGGTAAAATCCCAAAAAATCTACGAAAACGAAATATACACACTTGAATAAAAACTCACACTAACCGTACACTGGGGTACTCAGTGCCCCAAAAACGTTCCAGAAAAGAAATGCGATGTGCCACAGTCACAGAAAACAAAGTAACTGAAAGGTCGTAAGGGTCAAGTAAAAGTCACGGTAGCCGGCTGCAGCCAGTAATGCCAAATAAAATTTACGGCAAAGTTAAAATTCCCAGGGGCACTCAGTGCCCTGGTGTACGGTTCCAGGGTTAAATGGGTATTTTTGAAGTAACAAATTTTTGCAAATATCTATGTATGAAATTTTGGATGGCACATGTGTAATTAGGTAAAGCCTAACTTTGTGGAAGTATGTGATATCCATAATTAAAATACATGATTTGGTTTCAGTTGAAAATAATTTTATCCAATCACCAACCTGGGTTTGAAGACATAGTGGCATCTAGGTGGCAATGCCTGAAGTTGATGGGATTTATACTGTTGAAGATTGGAATGGTGAAAATGATGAAGGTGCATTTGGGTGGAAAATATGTAGCATGAATTTAAGGTGTGTCATCGGTATATCTTAGTTTTTCAACCTTTCCTTTTGTCATTTAGTAATGGCAGGCGAATCCATGTCAGTGAATTGTAAAATATGAAGAGGGCTTCTAATTTAAGGTTCAAGAATTTGTCATTCCTAGATCGGAGACCACTCCAGCTAATTTTGAATGTGAATGTTATTACTGTCCATCTATGAATATCCAGCTATTATCTTTTGATGTTAATTTAGCATTAAAGGTGATACACTGAATATCCTATCTTGTAGTTTTTATTAATACTTGACAATTCTTTCTTTAGATAACCGGTTCCTGGTCATCAGGAAGGAGATGATGTGAAAAGTAAGATGTTCACAGTAGCTCATCTTTAATGTGGAATAAGTCTCTTCCTTTGACTCTGTTAAGTTTAAGCAATCATACATTTTTAAGTTATATTTTATTTTCTGTGAAACGAGTGATTTTGGATGCCATTTGTCCATTATTTACGGGAAACATGGGACACATCTGGTGGCACTCTCCTTCTACTGGAGACATATGGGGAGAGGAAGTGAGTCTTCTCACATAAACGCCACAGCAAGCCATGGGATGAGATTTCTGTGGCTATGTGGCAGTGAATAGTGCGTCAAGACACTGATCGTCAGTGCCAGCCGAAGATCAGAAGCCTCAAGGGTACAAACCATGAAACAAGGGTAAAGAGAGCCAAGCCTGCTTACCATTTAACTCGCCATTGGCCTTATTTTGATGTAGGTTCATTGGCAGTGATAGTAAGTGACATTGTATCACACACGACGTGAGTGACAGGCTTTCTAATTCTTAAGTGCTGTTTTCCCTTCCAGAAAATGGGAAGCATCTTTGGAGGGAAGGCATGGGTGGAGGTTCCTGCCGTAGCCACCAGTGATAGATCAGTGCCTCCAACCTCTGTACTAAAACATACTCTATCCTCTAGTTATGGTAATAATATTATTTCACTTGTTTAGAAATTTATTCCACGTTGCAATTATTGCAGAATTGCCGAGGGTGGGGGTGTGGGCATGCTATGAATCACGCCCACTCTAGAGTGCCCTGTTTTTGTATGAAAATAGTGATTCTGAAAGGGAATTCTTTATTCCGATTCTGAATGTCACCTTCTAGAAATATTAAATATGTTAAATGTTCCAGATGCCAGTTTTGCAGCAGCCAAAGCACGCTCGCTGTATACCTGCGGAATCATAATTACACATACTTCACTCAAAACAAACACTGGAATTTATCAAAATTTATAATGATTTATGACATGATTGGTTAGCTATATCACACTTAATTAATGAATTCAGCATTACAATAGAAACTGAATTGAACTTGTTCACTTATGCCAGCTTTCAAAGTTGCCTCCAGGATCACATCAAGACATTCCAAATCCCATGGAGGCTTCGGCACTTCAAAGCGTTCATGTATTTTGGAACGATAGCTTCAAGGCCATGAACTGCGATGCATGATTCAGAACGCAGCCCAGTGCAGTCAAGAAAAATGTTCTGTTTAGGTATTCTACTTTATTTCTATAGTGTATTATTTGTAAAATTCATAGATGCTCATGAATACTTTTGTAGCACCAATAAAATATTATACTCTACTGGTGCAAGATAATCAACGTTTGATAAAATTCACTTGTCATACAGGAACAATAATATCCACTATCATAAATAATATCAATTTTTATATCTTGATGAAATTTTCATGTCCTTGATGATGAGTGAACAAATTGAAACAAACGACTTTCGTACTGCATAATTACTCCTTAACAAATGGCGACAGGCAGATGTCCTGAGATTTAAGGTTAACTAACATTGAATGCTCATATGTCATGAATACATTAGGTTAAAATATGCCATTCAGTTAGTTTTTCTAGACAAGGCTTATGTCCATTATATGGAAAATTTTTCCAGACATGATGTTCCCATTTGTATAATATGAATATCAGTGGCGTAACTATGTGGGGGATGAGGGGATATATCCCCCCAAAGCCTCAAAGAAATAAAAAATATTATAAACTATTGTCTGGTTTTGATATAGAGTGACTGCATATGCTTAATATTAAATATTAAGTACCAAAATGATGGAAAATGTATTTTCAGGTACAGTGAGTCTTCTATTCACGTCACTTACCGTTCCTGAAAAATGTGACGATAAACGAAATGACGTTAATCGAAGCATAATATCCCACAAAAAACAATGTAAAAAGTGACTATCGGCTCCTAGACCTCACAATTCCTATGCGAAAAAATTTTAGCGTATCATATCTGGGGAATTTTTTACTGAATGGGAATGCATAACTATGGCACAAATGCGATATCCTGTCTTCATCGACGACAATAGCAGCAGTGACGTAAATCCTTCTCCATTTTTGTATCTTCCCGCGTTTGCTTTTCGGCTTCGCTATGGGTGCGGTCCATTGAATGCTACTTTCGCTACCAGACGCTACAGACGGAAGTGCTCCGGAGCACCGGTCCATAGGCGCTACGTTCGCTACGAGAATTTCTTTTCGGACCGGTCAGGAGCGAAGTCAAGATGGCGGAAATGAACGAGGGTGGGCAAACTGGGATTATGAAATCGAAGATGTGGTTTTAATTGCGAATTGAGGTGACTATGATCATTGAATATTAATAAATATGTTTGAATATCATTAAAATGAATTTTATTTTTCAATATCGAGGCTCCACATAGTAAAGGAAGAAACTTTGGACTGTATTTCTCACACCAACCCTCGCCTACCCTTCTCAATGAAACTCATTACCCTAGTAAAGGAAAAAGTAGGTACTCTACCGTTTTCCCAGTTGAAACATATTAACTTATAATGGTTAACGACTATTAAAAAACATTAATCTATTTCATGTATATCCTATTTTTCTTCAGATTTTAATTTATGGCATGAGTAAATTTGTCGATATATGTTCTTACAATCCTTTCTTTATATTACATGCCCCTTTTAATAATTTTTGTTGACTTTTGTATGTAAAGGCTGCTTCCAAAGACATTTGAGTTCATTTTGGGGGAGATACGAGAATGTTTGTCGATATTTATAGTCCTTGCTATATATTTATTTAAATCACAATTAAATTTACATCTATTTACTAAGTGCGTCTACTCCGTTACTTCGTAGTCACTTATATAGGAGAAAGGCGTCCACATTCAGCGTCCATCATCTGCAACGTGAGTAAACTCTCCATTGCCTCAGTGCATTCCCTTCGAATTTCCGCCAAAAATTGACTCGCTCCTCCGCTGACCCAAGTTTTCAGGGGAGCGTCTGGAGCTGGTCCGGAGCGAGGCGGGAAACGGGTGTATGACGTTTTCCGTGACGTCACAGCCTAACCTGTAGCGCTCCGTAGCGAATAACGGACCGCTTGGTGGCGCTCCGAAGCATTGGTAGCGTTCAACGGACCGCACCCTATGGGGTGCGGTCTAATGAATGCTACTTCCGCTACCACGCTACAGACGGTGCTCCGGAGCACTGGTCCATAGGCGTTACGTTCGCTACGAGAATTTCTTTTCAGACCGGTCAGAAGGGAAATCAAAATGGAGGAAATGAACGAGGGCCGGCAAACTGGGATTATGGAATCAAAGAGATGGTTTTAATTGCGAATTGAGACGGACGGGCGTCGCCTGGGCATCATCATCGCTGAAACATCGTCGCAGTAACAGGAACCAACATTATTGTGAACATTGTTCTCCAGGATTTTTTTGTGGAAATGTCTCTTATTCTAAAATTTGCTAAAACCGTAATCGCAATGAACAATATACACAACGTTTTACACTTTGTATAGAACTGTATTACCGCCTACGAACCGAACAACCTGTAACGCCTGCCTTTGTGCTTATTTAAATTTAAAAATTTAAAAAACTTGACATTATTGCGAAGCAAAGGCGCGATAAACGAATGACCATCTCAAAATTTTTGTGACGCTATTGCAAAATGACGTTAAACGGGGTGACGTAGAACGAGGACTCACTATATGTTATTTTTCAAAAATTTTCCGGACTGGTGGTGGTAGATGGGTAACTAACCCCATTGCCTGGGGGGGTAGTACCCCTATACCTCCACCATCCACCCCCTGAAGCTTATTCCTGGTTACACCACTGGTGAATATCATGTCTACTCTTGGTGATTTTATTTTAGATGAGTTGTGGGTTCTTGGAGTTAATTCCAATTAGAACTATATTGGGAAATTATTTTATTTTGGCCTTTTGTCTTCGTAGGCTTTATCAACCGATACAGTGGTGCTGAGAGCTGGTCAATAATGAGCTGCACAATCAATGTAGCTGCTGCTAAGCTTTGAAAATGAATGTGCTTAAATGAATATCGAAGTCAATGTGAATTCCGAGAGAATGTTATCTAGTCTTTTCCACCACATATTTCACATAAGACAGATTAGAAAATTGCCGCGATACGTCATGTGTTATCTGGGATTGTATTCTTGCTTTTACTTCCACAGGAGTAAACTCCTTTTTTCTTCATTCTCAGTAGCGTTTGGAGGCATTTGATGAGGAAATATTTTTATCATTTGTAATTAAACAGAGGATTTTATCATTTATTATTTTACACATATTGGCTGCACAGGCTGCTTCTTTGTCATTAACGTTTTTTAGAATGAAGCCATGATGCCATGAATCC
Source organism: Ischnura elegans (assembly GCF_921293095.1). NCBI lineage: Eukaryota > Metazoa > Arthropoda > Insecta > Odonata > Coenagrionidae > Ischnura > Ischnura elegans. Next base: position 14,715,001 of record NC_060254.1, read on the forward strand.
ATTGAACTGTTGCATATTGGTGTAGTCGATTCTGCATTAAAAAGGGTGAAATTAAATGCTGTCTATATGGTGAGTTTGTCAAATTTGAAGTAATTTATGTTGAGTTTGTCAAGTTGGTGGGGAGAACTTGTAATTTATTTTCAGAATTTGCATGTCAAGAATGGTAGTTAAATACGGTTGTTTCTTGAAACTGTTCTTTATGTTGAGACAAATTTGCGCTAAATTTTTAACCTTTGCCATGGCAATAAAACTCGCAACACGCAACTCAAGATGGCCGCCGGTGTGAGAATGTGTGTTTTTCGGTGTGTTCTAGTTTTTGCCGTAACTTTGGTAATTTCGTCGTCATGGACGTCAAAGTGGGTTCCTCAACAGTGTGTAAGTTCCCCAGTTATCAGTGTGATCAATGATTCAGGATACAACGGGATTAGATGCAGAAAAGTGGCTTTGTTCTGGAAAGGCTTCGCCGTCGCCGGTCTTCCGACCCACCATCGCCGTGCGCCCGTCACCACTGGGACCTCTCGCGGCAACAGAGGCCGCTTCGCCCCAGCTTGGAAGCGCGTCGCCCTCCTCATTCTTCTTGCCAGTGACGTGAACCCCGGCTCAGTGTGCAGCGCATACTATCAAAATGTTAGAAGCCTACAAAATAAGCTTTCGGATTTGACGTGTCACATCTCCGAACTTTCCTCGTTCAAGATCATTGCGTTAACTGAGACATGGCTTAACATGAACGTTGGCTTTTTTTTCCACGCACCAAATTTTTCGGCTCGATCGGGGCTCCCGTGGGGGCGGTGTTTTATTGGCCATCGATTTAGAGTACCTGCAACCCGAAGGTCCGATCTTGAGACCAAATGTAAAATTCTATGGACTTAAATCCATGTCCCTACTAGCCTCACCAGTGACTACAGCACAAAACTATTCGTTGGTTGTTTCTATCGCCCACCTAAAGCAGAACTGTCATCGCTCGAGGCTTGTTTTGAATCTGTGCTACGTGCCCGTGCATTAGGTGATGTGCTACTGTTTGGGGATTTTAATCTATCAATCGACTGGACCTCCTCGTCACTTGGTTCCCCACTCAATCCAATGGACGATTTTTTCCTTGAACATTTCGTGAATGGTCTTGGCCTCAACCAGTGTAATCCTTTCCCCACAATTAATTCGGCAACGCTGGATTATATTCTGTCCTCCTCCAAAGTGAACTCCGTTGCTCTTGGGAGAAATTTTTTCACCACAGACCATGACTCCCTCGAGTGCTCCTTTGCCGTTCCACTACCCCCCAGCCGTCGAGATTCCTCGATGGCTGGGGGGTAGGCGATGCACCGTCAATTGACCCTATAATGAGAGTGTTAAAAAATTCGTTTTTACGAGACCCTTTTGGTGTTGGCTCTCGCCATAGCGAGGGTTTCACCGACGGAAGACTTTCATCAAGACTCCTTAACCTCTGTAATAGGGAAGTGCACTAATTTTTTTTAATTGCTGAATTTGAAAGTTTAGCCTAAAAAAGAAACTTTAGTATAGTCACTTTTATTTTCTGCAACTGGGGTATGCACTTTAAAACGTTTTTAAAGTCGGAAAATTTCATGTTGCGCTGAAACACAGTGCCTCCATCTTGATTGAGATGTGACGTCACAAGGCAGTAGTCACCAGTGGAGTATCGCTGTATTCCGTCGCCTTCTTTAGCGCGGCGAGAGTTTCCGGGAATCGGTGGAGTTTGCTTCCTAAAAATGTCGTCTAGTACCGAAAACATGAATTCAAAATAGAATTATAAATGATTTTTTGTTCCAAATTTCATCTCGACGTCGAAACAAAAGCCTGGAGAAGATATTCACTCCCGTGCCTTAAGCACAAGCTATACGGAATAAATGGTTCAAGGCTGCTCCTGACTCTTACCTATCGATGATATTCTGTTTTGAAGATCATTTGAAGGTATTGTAAGATCAAATTGATATTTATATTATAATAATTTACTTAATAGGTACCTCAGTCACATCAGAAAGTGTGTTGAGTCAAAATATAGCATCTTCCGCGTAGACCTACGTAATTTATAAACTGAAAGTAGTTTGGTTAAAGAATTATGGCGCGACTGTTTTTTTTACACGACCGGGCAAAATGCGTACTTTGCCCATGATATGTGCATATATGATAACAAACGATTTTTGTTAAAGTTAATCTTTATTTGTTGAAATTAGTACATTTATAGGTGATACAGATATAAAGGTACACGGCAGGTCGCGCGGCGTAATTTGTACTCCACTGGTGACGGGTTCATCTTGCTGATCTAAAAAATTAGCTACAATACCTCGAACTTTGAAAACTCGCAATATAGGCAGTCAAAGTACATTGTAAGAATACACGAGACCATTATAGCCCAGAATGTACGTACAATGTCGAAATCCTTGGTTTTCAAAGATTGACGTATTTTATACGCCAGCGCGCCCGGTCCAGGGTTATCAACTTTTATTTCATCCTATTTGTTAATTGAAATTATATTTCAGAATGGTTCTTTTAGCACTGCTACTGAGGTAAACTGGTAGGTACTGAGTACAAGGTACTGAGGTATGTACTGAGTAAGTAAACTCCCTTTGGAATAATGTGAATTACAAGTGTTCGAGATATATGGCATTTTATATTCGCTTTGTGTTCTTATTAATTATGCCTGTACGCATATTGTTGCTTGCCGCGAGCCTTTAATGGTATGTGCTCTTGCAAGAGTGGTTTTCATTTTTAATGTGGAAGTTGGTCAGTATAAGCAATGAAAAAATTAACATTTTAGCGTACACCAACCCTTGTAGTCATCGTATCTCGGCGTTTGTAATGGCACTGCTAAAATACCTAAACGCCATAATGACGATAAAAAAATTGTCTCATGTCAATGATTGCTCCAATTATAATTAATGATAAACTAGACGCCATATGATCACAATGAAGGCAACAAAAAATAATACCATAACGTAGACTTGAACCACTGTCCTTCGGGTAACATCTTACCTTTGACTCGTGCACTCTACCACTACCCCAACCAACCTATTTGGGAAATGAGGATATTTTGAATTTATATATATAACTTGTAAAAAGTAACGCATGAAAATTAATTAATTACAGCCTAACTAACGCCCTAATTGAAAAAGATGCAGCAAGTTACGCGGTCTCCCCTTGTTAGCCTTAACGTCTCGCATTTCTATGGAGCGTTGAACCTGTCCTCCTTATTCAAAAATTAATTAACCATAAATACATCAAAGTTTGGTATACCATTTATAAATCGTTGGCATTTTCCTTCTCCCAACCAAGATTATCTTTTCTGGAACCCATCCTGGACAGCGAACCATTGCAACAACCAGCCAGCTCGGAAATAAGGCTAACATCCCATGATTCTAGTAGCGAAGGGCGAACGTTCCGGCCGGCGTGAATACATACCTACGCAACGAATAAGTCTTGCAGCAAACGTCTGAAATAGGTTTATTAGTTTGACTCGGTTCTTACAAAAGAATTTTTGGCATGATAAACGGCATTGTGCCAAAATACACCCAGCGAAAAATAAATGCCATCATCTATTTATCAAAGATTCAATTTGCTATTCGCACTACTCTTTCCAAACTTGAAGTTGACACGTAAATGAATATTAATATATTACGCAATGATGAAGTCGTTTACTCAAAAGAGAAGCAGCCACATATATAATCTGAAGATATTTTATGATAGCAAAAAACGGATACCCTCAAATTCTGTAATTTTTCTATGCAATAATAGTGGTAGAACTAAACGGTGTAGAAGCTGCCTTCTGCTACTGCCTTGTGACGTCACGGCCAATATTCAACATGGACACCCGTTTTCGCGGCCTTTGAATTTTTCCATATTTTAGACGGTCATCTCGAATCAAGTATTCACTATTAGGATTTAAACTGTGGTTTTACGACATTATGTTATTCTGAACTCTAATTTAAAAAATGTGTTTGGTGCATTTGAAACACTAGTGCACTTCCCTATTGCTAGCGATATGATAGAAATGAAGTTAATCGAGTGCTCAGTCTCAAATTTATGTGGTAAACTGTCGTTCGATAAAGAAGTAGTTAATTTTGGTGAAAATATTGTGGCATTAGCATTCACGAATGCTTCATCTTCTTTTGTTCCTCGGGCGGCAGAAAGCAGTCGGCAGCATACCCACACGTCCGTGATTTGCGTGAATAGAAAGCATTTCATGGCAGTCACCATGGCCAAAAAAACACTAAACACGTCTAAGCGAGAAAACAAAAATAAAGGAGTAATATGAGAGTGTCGAAATTAATTTATCTTCCTATTCGCAATTAATTTATATTCCTCTTCACAATTAAAAAAAACAAAAGCGCCGAAGGAATGCAGACTATGTAGAATTATAAGGAGCTTTGTTCGGGTGGTTTTGCCCATTCAAATCTGCCGGAACTTCTGAGAAAGGGGCTACGCCCAAGCCTAAAGCGGAGAATTTCAGGGATAGATTGCGAATCGAGATTTTCAAGAGTTCGGAAGGTTGATTATACTTATACGAAGCACCAAAGCGTTATCTCCCCTCATAATTGCAGGTGATGCCTGCGGTGTAAACCCGAAGTCGTGGAAGAAAGGACTCCGATCATAAGTATCTTTAGAAGCATTGAAACAAATGTAATGCATTATTTCACTTCACTGCCGCTTAACGTACAGAAACAATAAACATACACCAATGGAAAGATAAGAGACATTAAATAACCGCGATACTGTTTTATCAGTTAATTTTTGAATTTTCAGTGGAAAATACCAAAATAATAGATTGATCACGTAAATGAACTAATTAAGTGCTTAGAAAATGGCTTCGTCGGTTGTACATTGGCATAATGATTGACGAAACAATGATTTCCATGATTTTCATTCAGTGCGGCGCTTATAAATTGTTTGAATAGTTAGTCGTTGTTTTGAGTAAGGAAATTTAGTGATGCAAAAAAAACATCGCCTTTCGTCTGGATTTATGCTTATGTTTATCGGATAGATGTTTATCTGTCGCCGGACCACTCCTGTTCCTGTATATCTGTTCGCAACGGATATTGGCTATCATTTGCTCCACCTCCGGTAAAGCGACAATTCGCGATAGCGAGTGTTTACTAGTGCACCGTGGGGTGTCGTTATATCGAGGTTGCACTGTATTTAAAAGGGTTAACACCATGGCTGATTCCCTGGTTTTACAAACTGCTCTTCAATCGCTAGAGAAATGCAATAAATGGCAGTTGTGTGTGAATCCTGGAAAATCTACTGCGATGTCTTTCTCGCTGAAGAAGAGCACTATCACCTCCACTTATACTCTAAATAATCAACCCATTCCCTCTGTCTTATCCCACTCCGATTTAGGCGTCACTTTTGACCAAAAGTTAACCTTTTACGAACATATAAAAACCGTTGTTAACAAGGCTATGGCAGTGGTTGGGACCCTATATCGTCTGAGCGAGATATCCGAACCGAGTGCCTTAAAATCAGTATTCATTGGATGTGTGCAACCCATCCTCGAATATTGCTCCCCCATTTGGTCAACTGCTTCTCCCACCACACTAAAATTAATCAACCGTCCACTCAATTTCTTCTTAGCAATAGTTCGACACCGCATACCTCACCTCAGATTCTCTTCACGTGCCGAAATACTTCATTCACTTGGATTATTACACCCCAACCACCGCAGATTGACAATAGACATCAAATTTCTTTACAGCATCTTAAATGGGTCCTTCAGATCCAGTGATCTCCTATCCTTCTTTTCACTACGCATTCCTGCTCGCAAAACCCGCAATACTGAACTTCTACACCAGCCCAACTTCCGTCTGGCAATATCTCAACGATCCCTCTTTTCCCGCCTACCTTCTATTTTCAATTCAGTCTCCAATACTTCTTCCTCTCTTGACATCTTCGCCTCCCGCTCTAATTTTAATAACCAAGTGAAAAGTCTATCTTTCTGACACTGACCTTTTGTATCTGTTGTATAAGCTGAAAATGATTGTTATTTATGATATTATTATTATTTTTTTTACATGTTCATTATTATATTTATATAATTTATTTTGTTTATAAACCCAATGTAAAGGCCTTAGTGCTGTTTTTGGTGTGACATAAATAAATAAATAAATAAAAAATGAGATTTAAGGCAACAATTCCTACTATCCTACAGAACATCATTTAGGCAACTCAGCTATACACTCAAGTATTGCGGGAAAGTATATAATGTTAGGATCATCATAAAACCATGTCGGGTGTTCATACGAGGGGTGCGTTCCGAATCACGCATCATGTGCATCGATGCGCCTCAGGCCGTTCCGAATCAAGCATTGATGCGCATGGATGCGGCCCCGGATCGATCATTTTACGTGGTTCCGGAAGCATCAACTCAACAACAAATCAGAAATTCTTGATGCGGCTGTTGTGAGAGTGGGAAAAGGCATCAGTTCAGTTTTAAGATGGAGACGGTGTACATCAGAATTGAAGGGCGAGATGACATCGAGGAATTTATTCTCTCGCCTGAGGATAGCCAACGTGCTAGAAGTGGTAAGTGAAGCGTAAGAAAGTATTTATTGATAGCATTTATACAATGATTACGATTTATTTATTTTTTTAACTTATATAGTATTTTCATTAAATATCATCCTTAGTGTTATGATTCTGTTGATTGTGGTAATTGTAGTTTAAAGAGAATTACTATGTGGCATAATTTATTCTTTAGTGTTATTTTTGTTAGCCCATGCTTTTTTATACATATAATGAATAATGTTTTTGACTCGCCATGTGGTCGGTCACATGGCGACCGAGGAATAAATTCAGTTGAAAGATTGTTGTCAGATGTGTTGCGATTAATGAAAATAAATTATTCGAGTTTCATCGCATACATAAGTTAGTGAAATTCTGTAGTCCCGGCTTTGTAGTGGAAATTATTTCCATTATTTTGACTTTGAGGGTGGCGTGGTTTTGGGAAGTAGGAGGAATTGGCAGTTATTTAATGGGATGTGACGATTACCTGGATTATTCCTCGGCTTTGTTTCCTAAATCCATTTTTATTGTAATGGATTTGTTTTCATTATTCACATTCTTCTGTATATTTTGCATTCCACGTGTGGTAATGGCGAAAAATAATAAACGCGCTCACTCAGTACAACGTTGTACCTTATTGATATGTATTTAAGGTCATGAGCTGAGGTTATTATAGTATACATATATGTACATAATTACTAGTGTGAGGTCGAGGGGTTATTAGGAGAGGTAGCATGGATTTTCAAAGCACACACGGAAACACTTTCACTTAGATGCAACTAGAGCTTTAATATCGGCTAGATACAGCAACTCGTGTGGTTCTTCCCTAATTAATCCTTGCACCGTCTCTCTACACTCCCGTCACCCACACACATTCTGCGCGACTGCTGCGCGTTACTATCCCAACTGGCTCGTCCGTCCGAGTTCCTCGGCGTCCCTCCGAGGGGCAGCACCTTCCGGACCGTCTCGTACAGCCGTATGATGACACTAGTATCAATTTGGTTCATCATAAATGTTCGTAGCAAGAGGCAGTGGTTGACGTTTCCTAACTTATAAAGTATTCATTAACGTTTTTGATGCGTCGGAAGAAAGTAAGGTACCTTGTGGGAGTCGAATCATGTGTGCTGTACATTCTTAGTGTACCAGAATTCCACTTATTTATTTGAAATTGTTGTCTTTTAAGACATGGGCCGTTGCGATCATAACAGAGGAACAAATGCAAAAGTAATTGAGCAGGAGTATTCCGTTGGGTTAAAAGTTTGTCTTTCTGAGGTCAAAGGCTGCTCGGGCAGGATACTAAACTTAACTAATGAGCCAAATTTTAGAGGGCATATCCGGTAGAATTTCTTCTATATCAATGCTGCAATGAAATGAGTTATACAAGAATCGTATCTGGCGTTATAATTTTCTAATGTGCCCACCTATTTCTTAGATCCCCAGTTCCTGCATATGTTGCTGCAAAGCAGATTTGGAGGGAGTTCCAACCAGGAGGATCTAGCATCAAAAGGTAAGATGAGCATTAGGTGTTTTTGATTTTAAAACTTTTAAAAGCTTTTAACAATAATATTTATTTTAACGGGCACAAGCCATTTTACAAATTACACATTAAAATACAGGAATTGCACAATTATCTGTGGAAAAAAAATGTACTTACTTTAAAAAAGCATGCAGGGAATACTAGACATACCTATTGTGATATTTGCCTCTTCTTCCCCATACCTACTTGAAGTCAGTGGTATTTTCCTATGACCTGTGATATAATTTATTTTATGGAATGTGTATTTAGATACTGGCTATTTTCTTTCATTCTCAGTAAACCTGGGCTGCTCCTGGAGCCATGAGGACACCCTCCTCCTTCTTGAAGTTTACTGGGAGAAGGAGGGTGCCTTCTCTAGCCAGCGCCTGCCAAGGGGTGGGAGGAAGTAGCGGAAGCTATTTCCTCCAAAGCTGAAGGACTTGCGGTCACTGGTCGCCAATGGCAGGCAAAGGTCAGTGGCCACAAGAGAACTTATAAGGAGGTGTAGGTGCAGAAAGCCAAGTCTGGCAACGGTTCGTGCCATTGGGGTTATTTAGAGGTGAGCTCACGTTGTGACCTTATTTTCGTTGTAATGCTTGTATAAGTCTTCATAATTAACTGCGACTGGACCTTCTACTGTATTTTCGGGGAGAAGGCACGGGTGTAGGCTCCTGCCACTGCTGGGAGTGAAGGACCACCACCTCCTACAAATTTGACCCCAAGTCCAGGTGACTTCATTCTTTTCACATAGCCCATTAAGTCTTCTATAAATTAGCATATATTGTTATAATGCACAGATCAAGCCATATAAGTTCCATTCGTAATTATTGTCCAACTGCCAAACAATGAATATTAGCATAAATATTTGAGTCCTTAGTCATTGATAATGTTACGTCTTCCTTAAGTAGAATACCTGAATAACATGGATTAATGAAAGGCAGATCAACTACTAATCTTCTGACTTTCCATCATCAAGTAATTAAAGAAATGGAGCTTAAATCATAGTATCTATAACATACAAATTCCAAGATTTTCTATTTATAAGCAAATGTTTCGTATTTTATGGCTATGTGCATAAAATTTAGTTTGTACTGAAATTATTTTATCATCTTAATTATTAATTAGTTATTTTGCCTTACTTAATGGTACAACAATGTTGTTGTACAACAAATGTGTTCCTTTTATATTTGGAATAAAATTTGTCAAAGGGTTTAAGTATCCACAATTTAAAAAGATCTGAAAATGTTCCTACTAGCAGCAACTTCTTCAATATTTAATTCTGCCATATAAATGTTATTGCTGTCTTCTGAATTAGTTTAAATGCATGCATAATCTACATAACTTTTGATGCTGTTGTAATGGAAAATTGTGGCTGTTATAACAGCTTTGCCATGCTGTTCTCGGTGTGCCAAGCATATTTCAAGGCATCAAATCAAAAGTGGTTGTTGCAGATTGTCATGTTTATCGGGAATCTTTTCGTGGGTGAGAATTGTGCCTTAATTCCACATTTTTGTATTTGACCTGTTCAGGAAGCAGCAAGAAGGGGAAGGTGGAGGGGGTGTTGGAGGGGGTGTTGGGGGAGTGGCGGAATGCGAGGGTGGAGATGAAGGAAAGGGAAGAGAAGAGGGTTGATAGGAGAGGAGGAAGCGACGCAAGGAGGAGGAGGAGAAGCTGGAGGAGCAGAAGATGGCATTGCTGGAGAGGAAAATGGCAATTGAGGAGCAGAAGGTGTCCATAAAGGCAAGGAAGATTGCCATGGAGGAGAGGAAGATGTTGGTGAAGGAGAAATAAATGTTTGATTGAAAAGTTTATCTGGCTCTGTTTACATTGCATGTTTCCTGGGGTAATTACTTTTTGACTTCCAATTATCACAGGCTACCTTAATCTCTGTGAAAACAGTTTATAGTTATAGTATCACTTGAAGTTCAATACATCAGTGCAATCTATTTGTTGTGGGTACCGATAAGATTTTAACTTAATTTTAACCTCCATGCAAGTTTACTCTCAATTCTGGATTGGTATGGAATTCCATAGTAGGAAATGTTGGGCATCTCCATCAAGCATCAAGCCTTTTTAAGTAATCCATGCAGGAATGTGGAAAAGGGTACTTACGAGTAAATTATATATACATCCCTATTATATACAGCCCTTGTGGTGACTGACTCACTCATGGATACATATTCCCGACCACTTCCAGACGTGTTGGAGAGCTTGGTTTGCTTTTTATTGTATTAATCTCGAAATATGGATGTCATAGGGCACACTTCTCTTAGATATGATAGTAAATGGATGTGACCATATAATATCGTCATCTTTAAACCCCCTGAAGCCACCCAAAAAATTAAAATTTGCATACAAGTAGCCTTTTCGGGTACTTTTCGTCACAATTCCACTGGTTTTCCAAGCCTTACCACTCATCGCTACGGAATTGCTGTGGGCGATTGATGAACCCTGGCAGTACAAACCTATAAACCCCTGGTAAAACCAAATACACCCCCAAAAAATAAAATTTTGCAAACAAGTCTACTTTTTGGGTACTTTTCGTCACTATTCCACCACTGGTTCTTACCCGAACGACTCATCCCTACGGAATTTATGTGAACGACTGGTGACCGCCAGGAGTACACACACATAAACCCCCGGTATTCCCCTGAAATCCCCCCCAAATGTAAAATGTGCCATTAAGTCTCCTATTTGGGAACTTCTTGCAAACATTTTGCCGCACTACCCGTCCCCTCTCAGCTCTAGATCCGGAGTATTTGGTGAGGGTGGGCCACCGTAAACTATGCGGGAAAAAATACCTGAAAACCCCCGATCACCTTCTCGAACCTTGCCGAAAAAAAATAAAAAAAAATTTAAAGTCGCCTTTCTGAGTAGTTTTCATCACAATTCAGCCGGTGTTCACCGCCCCTACCACTTATTAAAACCCCCGATAACCCCGTGAAACCTCACAAAAAAAAAATTTTTCTGATAAATCGCCTCTTCGGGTAAAAGAATCGTAAGAATTCCGCCACTGTTCCGGACGCCTACGACTCATCGCCACGGAATTTATGAGAAAGATTGGTGACCACTGATTTAACACAAGTATAAAACCCGGGTATTCCGTTGGAACCCCCCACAAAAAAATTAAAATTTGCCATTAAATCTTCTTTTATGGGTACTTGTCGCCACTATTACGCCACATTGCACTAACCTTTACAATCATCGCTACGTAATCACTCTGGACGATTGGTGACCGCATGTATAACACAATAAAACCCCCTGAATCCCCCTGGGCGCCCCTCTCGGTGGAGAAGACCCGTTATGAGGACTAAGTTGAGCAGCCGCAGGGGGGGGGGGGGGTCCTCATACCCGAGGCGGCATACTCATACCGCCCAACAACGAGGAATGGCGGAGCAGTTCCGAGGAGTAACTGGCGGAGCAGATCCGAGGAGTAACAGGGGGGGCATGGTCGAACCCTCCCCCCCCTGACTACGCCACTGGGAGCAATGTAACACAAGGATGGACTAACCACAGACTGCAGCTATCACCAGCAGGAACAATACACCAGTATACACTGCAAACTGTTGCCGCAAAGACTCGTGAATTTTTATCAGCGATAAAACTTTGCTTATTTAAGCTAAGTCCAATAGAATGTCCAGACGGTGCCAGGTCAAAATCGGGGTTAAGGTAGTCCAAACGGTGCTAAGTCAATTTACAGTAAGCGGTCAAGGGAGGCAATGTGCGAGGTTGCTGGTCGAAGTACAAATGCAAAGTGACGGATTACCAGCTTTGCTGGGGGTGGGGGAATAGGTCTACCAAGCAGAGTATGAGTCATGCCATGCACATGTGACGTATGGTCTTGACTAATTTTGTACCGTTCTTTCCGATAACATGCTTGGCTTTTCTTACTACTCATTACCTGAATCATCAGTGTGCTGCCCACCCGAGGATACAGCCCTTAAGATAACATAAAACTATAGCCACATCTTGGATAAACCACTCTCGATCTATGACTTGAGGTTTTTCCAGTGATAATTGTCGACAAAACCCTCTTGTGGATTCCAGCCGGGATTCCTCCTTCTTGCTGGTCACCAGAATGGCAGTGTATTTGATACATGTTCAAACCTACTTTCTATTTCGCTCTCTCACCTACCTTTTTCGTTCCACCTCCCTATCACTCTCCTTTCTACACTTTGGACCTTCTCCTTCACCCGTGTAAGTCTTGGTGTTTGCTCCAAGCCCACCTCTGCTCCTTAGCTCTCTTGTCTTTGAAAATTTGAAGACAGGAGTCTCTATAGTCTGTATACCGCAGGGTGGCGCAGGGGCCCATCGGCTACCTGAGTTTTTATGGCTGGTCCATTTCTCCCCCCTTGGTGCTCACGACTCGCTGACCGACTGAGGTAACTGGCGGGCCCTTGCGCCACCCAACGGTATCCAGACTAAAGAGGAAATGATCGATGGCAATTACGTACATTGAGCAGTAGAGAGGATGGAAGATAATGTTGAATATCTCAAAAAGTATCATCATAACATCATTATGCTCATTTTGTTAGAGGCGGGTTAATGACAATAATAACTCAATACTCAAGAATATGTGTATTTTTTGTAAATTTAAGTATTTATTCTAAACAATTTCAATACTCTCTAATAAATTTAGGAAGTTGCGTGTTACCTTCATGGTAGCATGACTAATAAATAGCTCATATTCTTAAATAATTGTATTTTTGGTTCAGAATTCATCGTTAAAAATAGAGATGGGTGGGTTCAGGTACCCGTTTCTCGGTACTGCCGGTTGTGCAGCCACGGCCTGTGGAACCGGCATTGAGGACCGATTGCATAAAGTCGGTACTTTGGAACCGCCTCGTAACGGTGGCGAGGATTTGAATTTGGCACCCAAAGCCGAAATGGTATTCAAGGCCAAAAACATGGGCGTACCCAGCAAGGGAAGGAAGGAGGGGGCAGCTGCCCTTCCCCCCCCCCTAAAAGCAAAAATCGCAAAGGGTATTTGAGGAAAATAATATTTTTTCAAGCAAATAATTTTCAAAACTAATAATAAGCTGATAAACCTATAAAAGGCATCGATAAGAGTGGCTATCCTGCATGATGCAACACTGCATAACATTTTTTTTAGCTCACCGCCGACCAGTTTATCTATGGTGTCTCTGTACCGGCGTGTTGAGCAGTTTATTGTTGTGGTTGTAAGGTCTGTGTCAGTGAAGCACGCGTAAAAATTGTCAATTAACCCTTTTAGTGCCAGCCCATTTTTCCTGGTTTGCTGAAGAATGCCAGGCCTTTTGTGGCTGAATTTGTAGGTTTGCACTAAAAAAATTATATAAAGCCTAATAGGCATTTTCAGAAACTAATACTTTTTTCGTTGACTCTCAATACTTACGGGTATGTTAAAGCATGATAGATACTAGAAAATAGAGATAAAATCTACACGAAGCTCAAAAAATAAAAGCCACATATCAGTGCAAAATAAGCCCGCCTGATAGATCGGCCCTTGGCACCCTTCGCATATAACCCGGGCCGATGGATTGGCTCCCTGGCACTAAAAGGGTTAAAGTAACAATTTAAGCTACATTGCAGAATACGGGAATGTATTTTGAACTGACTCACAAATTACAACAAATTATTACAAATGATATCGTAAGCAGGGGTGCCGACTTACAAAAAATATTGGGGGGCCCAAACCGGGGACCTTGCCCCGGTAAATTTTATAAGTACATAGTGAATTTTAAGGTTTTTAAGCAATTTAGAAGAGTCATATGATCAACATTAGAACCCTAATAACTCGATATCTGGACACTCTGGGGAAAATTGACAAGCCTGACACATTTTTTCCTCATATCTGTAAGGAATTTTTGGGGGGGCTCAGGCCCCCTCAGGCCCCATGGAGTCGGCGCCACTGATCGTAAGATGTTGGGGGAGTTCACTATTGATCCTGTTGCTGTGCAGTATGTAAACTGTGCTCCAAACATATTAGCAGGGCCCTTCAAAATCAACATCGGCCTCTAATGTTTTCAGTGATTGCCTGTTCTGTACTGCAGGCAATATTTGCGCCAAAAAAAGAATAGATTATACCCAGGTAGGGTAAAAATGTTGAATTTTTAAAAATCAAAACCTGGAGAAAGAACCGGTGGCTGCCTGATGTAATGTGACATATTGGTCGATCATGCAGTGGTTATCAATGTGTTATTTAAATTTTTTTGCCTGGCAAAAAAAAATTATGGAGACAATCTTATGTTTTTTTTACACAGCTATCCTGCCTATTTACATCTTTATTAAAATCATTTACATCCATTTCTTGTGGTCGTTCATTTAAATTTACCATTAATTCAGATAATAAGAGTTCATCCTGGAAATGAGTATCGCGAGCCGAAAAAATTTAAGAACCGACTCATCCTTAGAAATAATGTTAGTCATGTTGACATTGGCCATAATACAATGCATATGCACCAAAACAACCTCATGCGGACCACAATTCTGCAACGCAGTTATTAGTAAAGTTGTTTGAAAGGAAGTTACAATTTAATTCATTCCAAGGTATTTACAATCAAAATTTCAACCTTTGAAAATACTCCCAAATAAATCAAAAAGTGAATCTAGTATGTACTTCCAATTTCTCCATATTTCCGGTGCAACCGCGTCGGTTTGTTGGTGATGACAACAGTTTCGCTGGCACTGCTGCCAGCGTCTTCAGGTCGAAGATGATGCCGGTCCACGATTTTCGTCCTCCTTATATAGGGGGTCAGTCCCGCCAGTTGTGGCTGCCGCTCTCCTATTGGTCCGCCTAATGAGCCTCCTCCAATGGGCATCCAGATGGTAGCCGTCGTCTCTGTTAAAATTGTCCGTCCGGGCTATCTCAATGGATTCGCGGATGAGTCTGGGAAAATATCTGCCTTCTTTCACTATTATCTTGGCGTCGTCAAACTTAATGTCATGTCCCGGGGTCCAGGCGTGCTCCGATATGGCAGACAGCTGGAATTGCCTGTTTTTCGTTGCCCTTCGGTGCTCTTGCATCCGTTTCTTGAGTGAACGGCAAGTCTCACCGATGTATGCTTTTCCACACGAGCAAGGGACCTTGTAAACACCTTCATGAAGGTCGTGCTGTAGTCTGTCTTTGGCTGTGGGCAGCAAGTCACCAATTTTTGTCGTACAGTTAAACCTGGTGGTGATGCCGTGCTTTTTCAGGGCCCTGGCAATCCTTTCGGTGGTCCCTGCGACGTAGGGAATGACGGCCCAAGCTCTTTCGTCTTCCGTTTTTTCACTTGAAAGTGGTTTTCTTTTAATGGTCCTTTTCAGGGCCGAATCCGGGTAGCCATTCTTTTTCAATGCTGCAATTAGATGTTTCTCTTCTTCTGCCAGCGACTCAGCATCCGAAACGCGGTGGGCCCGGTGAAAAAGTGTATTTATCAAGGATGCCTTTTGCACAGGATGGTGGTGCGAGGCATAGTCTAGATACCGGTCAGTATGCGTGGCTTTCCGATATACAGAGTGCCCGAGGTGACCGTCACTCCTTTTCTTTACCAAGACTTGGTAAAGACAAGTCTTGGTAAAGAAAAGGAGTGAAGGAGTGAAAGAAAAGAGTTCTTACCAAGACAAGTCTTGGTAAAGAAAAGGAGTGACGGTCACCTCGGGCACTCTGTATATCGGAAAGCCACGCATACTGACCGGTATCTAGACTATGCCTCGCACCACCATCCTGTGCAAAAGGCATCCTTGATAAATACACTTTTTCACCGGGCCCACCGCGTTTCGGATGCTGAGTCGCTGGCAGAAGAAGAGAAACATCTAATTGCAGCATTGAAAAAGAATGGCTACCCGGATTCGGCCCTGAAAAGGACCATTAAAAGAAAACCACTTTCAAGTGAAAAAACGGAAGACGAAAGAGCTTGGGCCGTCATTCCCTACGTCGCAGGGACCACCGAAAGGATTGCCAGGGCCCTGAAAAAGCACGGCATCACCACCAGGTTTAACTGTACGACAAAAATTGGTGACTTGCTGCCCACAGCCAAAGACAGACTACAGCACGACCTTCATGAAGGTGTTTACAAGGTCCCTTGCTCGTGTGGAAAAGCATACATCGGTGAGACTTGCCGTTCACTCAAGAAACGGATGCAAGAGCACCGAAGGGCAACGAAAAACAGGCAATTCCAGCTGTCTGCCATATCGGAGCACGCCTGGACCCCGGGACATGACATTAAGTTTGACGACGCCAAGATAATAGTGAAAGAAGGCAGATATTTTCCCAGACTCATCCGCGAATCCATTGAGATAGCCCGGACGGACAATTTTAACAGAGACGACGGCTACCATCTGGATGCCCATTGGAGGAGGCTCATTAGGCGGACCAATAGGAGAGCGGCAGCCACAACTGGCGGGACTGACCCCCTATATAAGGAGGACGAAAATCGTGGACCGGCATCATCTTCGACCTGAAGACGCTGGCAGCAGTGCCAGCGAAACTGTTGTCATCACCAACAAACCGACGCGGTTGCACCGGAAATATGGAGAAATTGGAACCTGAACACCGCGGAAATCTACGTAGTCACTAGTATGTACTGTTCATTACCTATTTTATATTCAACATCATATTTAAAGAGTATTTTTAAATGGGTTTGAATGTGGATTTGAAATATACCTGCACCAATATAGAATAAAACCTGTGATGAAAGAGTTTTAGATTAGACTGGATTTTGTAGCAGAATGAAGGATAAGCATTTAGCAACTGTTTTCTAATTCCATTGCACTGGTTATGCAGACAAGAGAAGCAATTAAAGTGATGAATGTCTGCCAACATTCAATGTAATTGCATCATGTATAGTATGAATGAGCAACCAAAAATTCCTTATTGTATTTCAGCAAAGTACAAAGCTATTTGTACTGCATAACAATATTAGTATAATGTTTCTAAGATTGATAGATTGATCTTTTAGTCAATACTATTGATAACCTGCGAAAAGTTATGTAAAAAATTCACTGCCTAACATTCTACATGGAAATTTTTATAACCTGCCCTTGAACTTTTGTATATACGTATGTAGGTATGAATTGGTGATGTGTTATCTGATGAAGAATTTGGTGCTTTCCCGGCGACTCTTGCTGATGAAGTTTTCTCGGGAAATCAGCCACGTCAGAATGGACGATGCTGCCTACCTTTCGACGGACTTCTCTACCATTGTCGTCAGGGCATCATCATCAGGGTCAGGCCTTCGCCCTTCTGACGATGGTAGAGAAGGCCGTCAAAACATTGGCAGCAATGTCCATCCGGACCCAGCTGATTTCCCAACAAGACATCGTTATGTGCTATCTGATTTTTAGCAGTATCATATTATAATTCCAATCTCCTGCACTTGATTATAAGGACTCGGAGATTATTACAGAATTTTGTCATAGACCAATCTTTCATATTACCGCATATTCATGTACATATCTCCATTCAGTGGAATATGAGTTGTAAAAATTGAACTTCTTTCTATGGTTTATTTGGAATGATTATTGCATGATTAGATTAAAGATCAGACAAAAATATATTGTCTTGAATAAACAAATTACTGAGAAGAAATAAATGCTGCTTACTGGTATATAACCATAAGATAATGCAATAGGACCCTAATACGAACAGGTGCTTTACTTTGAGATCACTAAAATGTGATTTGATGTACTTTGGAGGTAATTCCTGAAATTTATAATTCATTGCAAGCTTTAATAGATTCGGTTTTCAAATTCTGGTGCTCAAAATGTAATATGTACTCTGAGAAAGTCGGCCATTTTTAGCATTTATTTGGTTGGCTGACCATACTGAACTTAACCTCATAATGCATCCTTTGATTGAAATTTTCACTGAGGCCTAATGACCTCATATGAGGCTTATCTGTGTATACTTATGTATAAAAGAGAATATCTGTTCATCTGCCTGCTATCCATGTGGCTGCACGAATTGCAGCCAAAATATAGATGCATCTCATGATATTGAACCCCGAAGTGCTACTCTCGGTTGCGCCTGACGTGTGCTTTGCATCATTTTCTCATTATCGCTTGCTAAGTGACATCATACAGCATCTTACATCCTTCTGGGTAGGCATTCCACTGGACACCATCCAATTTCCTTTTTTTAATATTTCCTTTTTTCAATATTTCCTTTTGTCAATACTTCCTTTTTTCTAAACTTCCTTTTTTCTATACTTCCTTTTTTTAATATTTCCTTTTTTCAATATTTCCTTTTTTCTATATTTCGTTTTTTCAATATTTCCTTTTCTCAATATTTCCTTTTTTTCAATATCTCCTTTTTTCAATATTGGTTTTTGTCAATATTTTGTTTCTTCAATATTTCCTTTTTTCAATATTTCCCTTCTTCGATATTTCCTTTTATCAATATTTCCTTTTTTCAATATTTCCTTTTCTCAATATTTCCTTTTTTCTATACTTCCTTTTTTCTATACTTCCTTTTTTCAATATTTCCTTTTTTCAATATTTCCTATTTTTAATATTTCCTTTTTTCTATACTTCCATTTTAATATTTCCTTTTGTCAATATTTCCTTTTGTCAATATTTCCTTTTGTCAATATTTCCTTTTCTCAATATTTCCTTTTCTCAATATTTCCTTTTTTCAATAGCTCCTTTTTTCAATATTTCCTTTTGTCAATTTTTCCTTTTTTTAATATTTCCTTCTTTCTTTACTTCCTTTTTTCAATATTTTCTTTTGTCAATATTTCCTTCTTTCTATACTTCCTTTTTTAAATATTTCCTTTTTTCAATATTTCCTTTTTTCAATATGTCCTTTTTTCAATATTTCCTTTTTTCAATATTTTCTTTTTTCAATATTTCCTTTTTTCAATATTTCCTTGTTTCAATATTTCCTTGTTTCAATAATTCCTTTTTTCTATAATTCCTTTTTGCAATATTTCCTTTTGTCAAATTTCTTTTTTCAATATTTCCTTTTTTCAATATATCCTTTTGTCAATTTTTCTTTTTTTCTATATTTCCTTTCTTCAATATTTCCTTTTTTCAATATTTCCCTGCTTCGATATTTCCTTTTGTCAATATTTCCTTTTTTCTATACTTCCTTTTTTCAATATTTCCTTTTTTCAATATTACCTTTTGTCAATATTTTCTTTTGTCAATATTTCTTTTTTTCAATATTTCCTTTATTCAATATTTCATTTTGTCAATATTTCCTTTTGTGAATATTTCCTTTTGTCAATATTTCCTTTTGTCAATATTTCCTTTTTTCTATACTTCTTTTTTTCAATATTTCCTTTTTTCAATATTTCCTTTTGTCAATATTTCCTTTTTTCAATATTTCCATTTTTCAATATTTCCTTTTTTCAATATTTCGTTTTTTCAATATTTCCTTTTTTATATATTTCCTTTTCTCTATACTTCCTTTTTTCAATATTTCCTTTTTCAATATTTCCTTTTGTCAATATTTCCTTTTTTCTATACTTCCTTTTTTCAATATTTCCTTTTTTCAATATTTCTTTTTGTCAATAATACTTTTTTCTATACTTCCTTTTTTCAATATTTCCTTTTGTCAATATTTGCTTTTTTTTATACTTCCTTTTTTCAATATTTCCTTTTGTGAATATTCCCTTTTGTCAATATTTCCTTTTTTTCAATATTTCCTTTTTTCAATATTTCTTTCTTCATTATTTCCTTTTTTCAATATTTCCTTTTTTCTATACTTCCTTTTTTCAATATTTTCTTTTGTCAATATTACTTTTTTTCCATAATTTCTTTTTTCAATATTTCCTTTGTCAATATTTCCTTTTGTCAATATTTCATTTTCTCTATACTTCGTTTTTTCAAAAATTCCTTTTGTTAATATTACCTTTTTTCAATATTTCCTTTTGTAAATATTTCCTTTTTTCTATACTTCCTTTTTTCAATACTTATTTTTTTCTATACTTCCTTTTTTCAATATTACCTTTATTCAATATTTCCTTTTGTCAATATTTCCTTTTGTCAATATATCCTTTTTTCAATATTTCCTTTTTTCAATAGTTCCTTTTGTCAATATTTCCTTTTTTCTATACTTCCTTTTATCAATTTTTCCTTTTTTCAATATTTCCTTTTGTCAATATTTCCTTTTGTCAATATTTCTTTTTTTTCTATATTTCCTTTTTTCAATATTTCCTTTTTTCAATATTTCCTTTTTTCAATATTTCCTTTTTTCAATATTTCCTTTTTTATATATTTCCTTTTGTCAATATTTCCTTTTGTCAATTTTACCTTTTTTAAATATTTCCTTTTGTCAATATTTCCTTTTTTCAATATTTCCTTTTTTCAATTTTCCCTTTTGTCAATATTTCCACTTGTCAATATTTCCTTTTTTCAATATTTCCTTTTTTCAATATTTCTTTTTTTCTTTACATCCTTTTTTCAATATTTCCTTTTGTCAATATTTCCTTTCTTCAATATTTCGTTTTTTCAAGATTTCATTTTTTTAATATTTCCTTTTTTCAATATTTCCTTTTTTCAATATTTCCTTTTGTCAATATTTCCTTTTTTCAATATTTCCATTTTTCAATATTTCCTTTATCAATATTTCCTTTTTTCAATATTTCCTTTTTTATATATTTCCTTTTGTCAATATTTCCTTTTTTCAATATTTCTTTTATCAATATTTCTTTTGTCAATATTTCCTTTTTTCAATATTTCCTTTTGTCAATATTTCCTTTCTTCAATATTTCGTTTTTTCAAGATTTCATTTTTTTAATATTTCCTTTTTTCAATATTTCCTTTTTTCAATATTTCCTTTTGTCAATATTTCCTTTTTTCAATATTTCCATTTTTCAATATTTCCTTTATCAATATTTCCTTTTTTCAATATTTCCTTTTTTATATATTTCCTTTTGTCGATAATTTCCTTTTTTCAATATTTCTTTTATCAATATTTCTTTTGTCAATATTTCCTTTTTTCAATATTTCCTTTTTTCAATATTTCCTTTTTTCAATATTTCCTTTTTTTAATATTTCCTTTTGTCAATATTTCCTTTTTTCAATATTTCTTTCTTCATTATTTCCTTTTTTCAATATTTCCTTTTTTCAATATTTCTATTTTTCAATATTTCTTTTTGTCAATATTTCCTTTTTTCTATACTTCCTTTTTTCAATATTTCCTTTTGTCAATATTTCCTTTTTTCTATACTTTCTTTTTTCTATACTTCCTTTTTTCTATACATCCTTTTTTCAATATCTCCCTCATTCAAAATTTTCTTTTGTCAATATTTCCTTTTGTCAATATTTCCTTTTTTCAATATTTTCTTTTTTCAATATTTCCTTTTGTCAATATTTCCTTTTCTCTATACTTCCTTTTTTCAATATTTCCTTTATTCAATATTTCATTTTTTCAATTTTTCCTTTTGTGAATATTCCCTTTTGTCAATATTTCCTTTTTTCAATATTTCCTTTTTTCAATATTTCCTTTTTTCAATATTTCTTTTTTTCAATATTTCCTTTTTTCTATACTTCCTTTTTTCAATATTTTCTTTTGTCAATATTACTTTTTTTCCATAATTCCTTTTTTCAATATTTCCTTTGTCAATATTTCCTTTTGTCAATATTTCATTTTCTCTATACTTCGTTTTTTCAATATTTCCTTTTGTTAATATTACCTTTTTTCAATATTTCCTTTTGTAAATATTTCCTTCTTTCTATACTTCGTTTTTCAATACTTATTTTTTTCTATACTTCCTTTTTTCAATATTACCTTTATTCAATATTTCCTTTTGTCAATATTTCCTTTTGTCAATATATCCTTTTTTCAATATTTCCTTTTTTCAATAGTTCCTTTTGTCAATATTTCCTTTTTTCTATACTTCCTTTTTTCGATTTTTCCTTTTTTCAATATTTCCTTTTGTCAATATTTCCTTTTTTTTAATATTTCCTTTTTTCAATTTTCCCTTTTGTCAATATTTCCTCTTGTCAATATTTCCTTTTTTCAATATTTCCTTTTTTCAATATTTCTTTTGTTCTTTACATCCTTTTTTCAATATTTCCTTTTGTCAATATTTCCTTTCTTCAATATTTCGTTTTTTCAAGATTTCATTTTTTTAATATTTCCTTTTTTCAATATTTCCTTTTTTCAATATTTCCTTTTGTCAATATTTCCTTTTTTCAATATTTCCATTTTTCAATATTTCCTTTTGTCAATATTTTCTTTTTTCTATACTTTCTTTTTTCTATACTTCCTTTTTTCTATACATCCTTTTTTCAATATCTCCCTCATTCAAAATTTCCTTTTGTCAATATTTCCTTTTGTCAATATTTCCTTTTTTCAATATTTTCTTTTTTCAATATTTACTTTTGTCAATATTTCCTTTTCTCTATACTTCCTTTTTTCAATATTTCCTTATTTTCAATATTTCCTTTTTTCAATATTTCCTTTTTTATATATTTCCTTTTGTCAATATTTCCTTTTTTCAATATTTCTTTTTTTTAATATTTTCTTTTGTCAATATTTCCTTTTTTCAATATTTCCTTTCTTCATTATTTCCTTTTTTCAATATTTCCTTTTTTCAATATTTCTATTTTTCAATATTTCTTTTTGTCAATATTTCCTTTTTTCTAACCTTCCTTTTTTCAATATTTCCTTTTGTCAATATTTCCTTTTTTCTATACTTTCTTTTTTCTATACTTCCTTTTTTCTATACATCCTTTCTTCAATATTTCCTTTTTTCAAGATTTCAATTTTTTTAATATTTCCTTTTTTCAATATTTCCTTTTTTCAATATTTCCTTTTGTCAATATTTCCTTTTTTCAATATATCCATTTTTCATTATTTCCTTTTTTCAATATTTCCTTTTTCAATATTTCCTTTTTTATATATTTCCTTTTGTCAATATTTCCTTTTTTCAATATTTCTTTTATCAATATTTCTTTTGTCAGTATTTCCTTTTTTCAATATTTCCTTTTTTCAATATTTCCTTTTTTCAATATTTCCTTTTTTTAATATTTCCTTTTGTCAATATTTCCTTTTTTCAATATTTCCTTTCTTCATTATTTCCTTTTTTCAATATTTCCTTTTTGCAATATTTCTATTTTTCAATATTTCTTTTTGTCAATATTTCCTTTTTTCTATACTTTCTTTTTTCTATACTTCCTTTTTTCTAAACGTCCTTTTTTCAATATCTCCCTCATTCAAAATTTCCTTTTGTCAATATTTCCTTTTCTCAATATTTCCTTTTTTCAATATTTTCTTTTTTCAATATTTCCTTTTGTTAATATTACCTTTTTTCAATATTTCCTTTTGTAAATATTTCCTTCTTTCTATACTTCGTTTTTCAATACTTATTTTTTTCTATACTTCCTTTTTTCAATATTACCTTTATTCAATATTTCCTTTTGTCAATATTTCCTTTTGTCAATATATCCTTTTTTCAATATTTCCTTTTTTCAATAGTTCCTTTTGTCAATATTTCCTTTTTTCTATACTTCCTTTTTTCGATTTTTCCTTTTTTCAATATTTCCTTTTGTCAATATTTCCTTTTTTCTATATTTCCTTTTTTCAATATTTCCTTTTTTCAATATTTCCTTTTTTCAATATTTCCTTTTTTCAATATTTCCTTTTTTAAATATTTCCTTTTGTCAATATTTCCTTTTTTTTAATATTTCCTTTTTTCAATTTTCCCTTTTGTCAATATTTCCTCTTGTCAATATTTCCTTTTTTCAATATTTCCTTTTTTCAATATTTCTTTTGTTCTTTACATCCTTTTTTCAATATTTCCTTTTGTCAATATTTCCTTTCTTCAATATTTCGTTTTTTCAAGATTTCATTTTTTTAATATTTCCTTTTTTCAATATTTCCTTTTTTCAATATTTCCTTTTGTCAATATTTCCTTTTTTCAATATTTCCATTTTTCAATATTTCCTTTTGTCAATATTTTCTTTTTTCTATACTTTCTTTTTTCTATACTTCCTTTTTTCTATACATCCTTTTTTCAATATCTCCCTCATTCAAAATTTCCTTTTGTCAATATTTCCTTTTGTCAATATTTCCTTTTTTCAATATTTTCTTTTTTCAATATTTCCTTTTGTCAATATTTCCTTTTCTCTATACTTCCTTTTTTCAATATTTCCTTATTTTCAATATTTCCTTTTTTCAATATTTCCTTTTTTATATATTTCCTTTTGTCAATATTTCCTTTTTTCAATATTTCTTTTTTTTAATATTTTCTTTTGTCAATATTTCCTTTTTTCAATATTTCCTTTCTTCATTATTTCCTTTTTTCAATATTTCCTTTTTTCAATATTTCTATTTTTCAATATTTCTTTTTGTCAATATTTCCTTTTTTCTAACCTTCCTTTTTTCAATATTTCCTTTTGTCAATATTTCCTTTTTTCTATACTTTCTTTTTTCTATACTTCCTTTTTTCTATACATCCTTTCTTCAATATTTCCTTTTTTCAAGATTTCAATTTTTTTAATATTTCCTTTTTTCAATATTTCCTTTTTTCAATATTTCCTTTTGTCAATATTTCCTTTTTTCAATATATCCATTTTTCATTATTTCCTTTTTTCAATATTTCCTTTTTCAATATTTCCTTTTTTATATATTTCCTTTTGTCAATATTTCCTTTTTTCAATATTTCTTTTATCAATATTTCTTTTGTCAATATTTCCTTTTTTCAATATTTCCTTTTTTCAATATTTCCTTTTTTCAATATTTCCTTTTTTTAATATTTCCTTTTGTCAATATTTCCTTTTTTCAATATTTCCTTTCTTCATTATTTCCTTTTTTCAATATTTCCTTTTTGCAATATTTCTATTTTTCAATATTTCTTTTTGTCAATATTTCCTTTTTTCTATACTTTCTTTTTTCTATACTTCCTTTTTTCTAAACGTCCTTTTTTCAATATCTCCCTCATTCAAAATTTCCTTTTGTCAATATTTCCTTTTCTCAATATTTCCTTTTTTCAATATTTTCTTTTTTCAATATTTCCTTTTGTCAATATTTCCTTTTTTCAATATTTCCTTTATTCAATATGTCCTTTTTTCAATATTTCCTTTTTTCAATATTTCCTTTTTTCAATATTTCCTATTTTCAATATTTCCTTGTTTCAATATTTCCTTTTGTCAATATTTCCTTTTTTCAATATTTCCATTTTTCTATATTTCCTTTTTTCAATATTTAATTTTTCAATATTTCCTTTTTTATATATTTCCTTTTGTCAATATTTCCTTGTGTCAATATTTTATTTTTTCAATATTTCCTTTTTTCAATATTTCCTTTTTTCAATATTTCCTTTTTTCAACATTTCCTTTTTTCAATACTTCCTTTTTTCTATACTTCCTTTTTTCAATATTTCTTTTTTGAATATATCCATTTGTCAATATTTCCTTTTGTCAATATTTCCTTTTTTCGATATTTCCTTTTTTCAATATCTCCTTTTTTCAATATTTCTTTTTGTCAATGTTTCCTTTTTTCAATATTTCCTTTTGTCAATATTTCCTTCTTTCTATATTTCCTTTTTTCAATATTTCCATTTTTCAATATTTCCTTTTGTCAATATTTTCTTTTTTCTATACTTTCTTTTTTCTATACTTCCTTTTTTCTATACATCCTTTTTTCAATATCTCCCTCATTCAAAATTTCCTTTTGTCAATATTTCCTTTTGTCAATATTTCCTTTTTTCAATATTTTCCTTTTTCAATATTTCCTTTTGTCAATACTTCCTTTTCTCTATACTTCCTTTTTTCAATATTTCCTTATTTTCAATATTTCCTTTTTTCAATATTTCCTTTTTTATATATTTCCTTTTGTCAATATTTCCTTTTTTCAATATTTCTTTTATCAATATTTCTTTTGTCAATATTTCCTTTTTTCAATATTTCCTTTTTTCAATATTTCCTTTTTTCAATATTTCCTTTTTTTAATATTTTTTTTTGTCAATATTTCCTTTTTTCAATATTTCCTTTCTTCATTATTTCCTTTTTTCAATATTTCCTTTTTTCAATATTTCTATTTTTCAATATTTCTTTTTGTCAATAATTCCTTTTTTCTATACTTCCTTTTTTCAATATTTCCTTTTGTCAATATTTCCTTTTTTCTATACTTTCTTTTTTCTATACTTCCTTTTTTCTATACATCCTTTTTTCAATATCTCCCTCATTCAAAATTTCCTTTTGTCAATATTTCCTTTTGTCAATATTTCCTTTTTTCAATATTTTCTTTTTTCAATATTTCCTTTTGTCAATATTTCCTTTTCTCTACACTTCCTTTTTTCAATATTTCCTTTATTCAATATTTCATTTTTTCAATTTATCCTTTTGTGAATATTCCCTTTTGTCAATATTTCCTTTTTTCAATATTTCCTTTTTTCAATATTTCCTTTTTTCAATATTTCTTTTTTTCAATATTTCCTTTTTTCTATACTTCCTTTTTTCAATATTTTCTTTTGTCAATATTACTTTTTTTCCTATATTCCTTTTTTCAATATTTCCTTTGTCAATATTTCCTTTTGTCAATATTTCATTTTTTCTATACTTCGTTTTTTCAATATTTCCTTTTGTTAATATTACCTTTTTTCAATATTTCCTTTTGTAAATATTTCCTTTTTTCTATACTTCCTTTTTTCTATACTTATTTTTTTCTATACTTCCTTTTTTCAATATTACCGTTTTTCAATATTTCCTTTTGTCAATATTTCCTTTTGTCAATATATCCTTTTTTTAATATTTCCTTTTTTCAATATTTCCTTTTGTCAATATTTCCTTTTTTCTATACTTCCATTTTTCAATTTTTCCTTTTTTCAATATTTCCTTTTGTCAATATTTCCTTTTTTCTATATTTCCTTTTTTCAATATTTCCTTTTTTCAATATTTCCTTTTTTCAATATTTCCTTTTTTCAATATTTCCTTTTTTATATATTTCCTTTTGTCAATATTTCCTTTTGCCAATTTTACCTTTTTTAAATATTTCCTTTTGTCAATATTTCCTGTTTTCAATATTTCCTTTTTTCAATTTTTCCTTTTGTCAATATTTCCTCTTGTCAATATTTCCTTTTTTCGATATTTCCTTTTTTCAATATTTCTTTTTTACTTTACATCCTTTTTTCAATATTTCCTTTTGTCAATATTTCCTTTCTTCAATATTTCCTTTTTTCAAGATTTCAATTTTTTTAATATTTCCTTTTTTCAATATTTCCTTTTTTCAATATTTCCTTTTGTCAATATTTCCTTTTTTCAATATTTCCATTTTTCAACATTTCCTTTTTTCAATATTTCCTTTTTTCAATATTTCCTTTTTTATATATTTCCTTTTGTCAATATTTCCTTTTTTCAATATTTCTTTTATCAATATTTCTTTTGTCAATATTTCCTTTTTTCAATATTTCCTTTTTTCAATATTTCCTTTTTTCAATATTTCCTTTTTTCAATATTTCCTTTTGTCAATATTTCCTTTTTTCTATACTTCCTTTTTTCAATTTTTCCTTTTTTCAATATTTCCTTTTGTCAATATTTCCTTTTTTCTATATTTCCTTTTTTCAATATTTCCTTTTTTCAATATTTCCTTTTTTCAATATTTCCTTTTTTCAATATTTCCTTTTTTATATATTTCCTTTTGTCAATATTTCCTTTTGCCAATTTTACCTTTTTTAAATATTTCCTTTTGTCAATATTTCCTTTTTTCAATATTTCCTTTTTTCAATTTTTCCTTTTGTCAATATTTCCTCTTGTCAATATTTCCTTTTTTCAATATTTCCTTTTTTCAATATTTCTTTTTTACTTTACATCCTTTTTTCAATATTTCCTTTTGTAAATATTTCCTTTCTTCAATATTTCCTTTTTTCAAGATTTCAATTTTTTTAATATTTCCTTTTTTCAATATTTCCTTTTTTCAATATTTCCTTTTGTCAATATTTCCTTTTTTCAATATTTCCATTTTTCAACATTTCCTTTTTTCAATATTTCCTTTTTTCAATATTTCCTTTTTTATATATTTCCTTTTATCAATATTTCCTTTTTTCAATATTTCTTTTATCAATATTTCTTTTGTCAATATTTCCTTTTTTCAATATTTCCTTTTTTCAATATTTCCTTTTTTCAATATTTCCTTTTTTTAATATTTTCTTTTGTCAATATTTCCTTTTTTCAATATTTCCTTTCTTCATTATTTCCTTTTTTCAATATTTCCTTTTTTCAATATTTCTATTTTTCAATATTTCTTTTTGTCAATATTTCCTTTTTTCTAACCTTCCTTTTTTCAATATTTCCTTTTGTCAATATTTCCTTTTTTCTATACTTTCTTTTTTCTATACTTCCTTTTTTCTATACATCCTTTCTTCAATATTTCCTTTTTTCAAGATTTCAATTTTTTTAATATTTCCTTTTTTCAATATTTCCTTTTTTCAATATTTCCTTTTGTCAATATTTCCTTTTTTCAATATATCCATTTTTCATTATTTCCTTTTTTCAATATTTCCTTTTTCAATATTTCCTTTTTTATATATTTCCTTTTGTCAATATTTCCTTTTTTCAATATTTCTTTTATCAATATTTCTTTTGTCAATATTTCCTTTTTTCAATATTTCCTTTTTTCAATATTTCCTTTTTTCAATATTTCCTTTTTTTAATATTTCCTTTTGTCAATATTTCCTTTTTTCAATATTTCCTTTCTTCATTATTTCCTTTTTTCAATATTTCCTTTTTGCAATATTTCTATTTTTCAATATTTCTTTTTGTCAATATTTCCTTTTTTCTATACTTTCTTTTTTCTATACTTCCTTTTTTCTAAACGTCCTTTTTTCAATATCTCCCTCATTCAAAATTTCCTTTTGTCAATATTTCCTTTTCTCAATATTTCCTTTTTTCAATATTTTCTTTTTTCAATATTTCCTTTTGTCAATATTTCCTTTTTTCAATATTTCCTTTATTCAATATGTCCTTTTTTCAATATTTCCTTTTTTCAATATTTTCTTTTTTCAATATTTCCTATTTTCAATATTTCCTTGTTTCAATATTTCCTTTTGTCAATATTTCCTTTTTTCAATATTTCCATTTTTCTATATTTCCTTTTTTCAATATTTTCTTTTTCAATATTTCCTTTTTTATATATTTCCTTTTGTCAATATTTCCTTGTGTCAATATTTTATTTTTTCAATATTTCCTTTTTTCAATATTTCCTTTTTTCAACATTTCCTTTTTTCAATATTTCCTTTTTTCTATACTTCCTTTTTTCAATATTTCTTTTTTGAATATATCCTTTTGTCAATATTTCCTTTTGTCAATATTTCCTTTTTTCGATATTTCCTTTTTTCAATATCTCCTTTTTTCAATATTTCTTTTTGTCAATGTTTCCTTTTTTCAATATTTCCTTTTGTCAATATTTCCTTCTTTCTATATTTCCTTTTTTCAATATTTCTCTTTCTCAATTTTTCCTTTTTTCAATATCTCCATTTTTCAATATTTGCTTTTGTCAATATATCCTTTTTTCAATATTCCTTTTTTGTATACTTCCTTTTTTCAATATCTCTTATTTTTAATATTTCCTTTTGTAAATATTTCTATATTTAAATAGGAAATATTGAAAAAAGGAATTATTGACAAAAGGAAATATTGACAAAAGGAAATATTGACAAAAGGAAATATTGAAAAAAGGAAATATTGAAAAAAGGAAGTATAGAAAAAAGGAAGTTTAGAAAAAAGGAAATATTGACAAAAGGAAATATTGAAAAAAGGAAATATTAACAAAAGGAAATTTTGAAAAAAGGAAGTATAGAAAAAAGGAAATATTGACAAAAGGAAATATTGACAAAAGGAAATATTGAAAAAAGAAAATATTGCAAAAGGAAATATAGACAAAAGGAAATATTGAAAAAACAAAGTATAGAAAAAAAGAAATATTTACCAAAGGAAATATTGAAAAAAAGAAGTATAGAAAAAAGGAAATATTGAAAAAATAAAATATTGAAAAAAGGAAATATTGACAAAAGGGAATATTCACAAAACGAAATATTGAAAAAAGGAAGTATAGAAAAAAGGAAATATTGACAAATGGAAATATTGGAAAAGGAAGTATAGAAAAAAAAATTATTGACGAAAAGAAATATTGAAAAAAGGTGGTATAGAACAAAGGAAATATTGAAAAAATGAAATATTGAAAAAAGGAAATATTGACAAAAGGGAATATTCACAAAACGAAATATTGAAAAAAGGAAGTATAGAAAAAAGGAAATATTGACAAATGGAAATATTGAAAAAAGGAAGTATAGAAAAAAGGAAATATTGACAAATGGAAATATTGAAAAAAGGAAGTATAGAAAAAAAAATTATTGACAAAAAGAAATATTGAAAAAAGGTGGTATAGAAAAAAGGAAATATTGAAAAAAGGAAATATTGACAAAAGGAAATATTGTAAAAAGCAAGTATAGAAAAAAGGAAATATTGACAAAAGGAAATATTGAAAAAAGGAAATATTGAAAAAAGGAAATATTGAAAATAGGAAATATTGAAAAAAGGAAATATTGAAAAAAGGAAATAATGAAAAAAGGAAATATTGAAAAAAGGAAATATTGAAAACAGGAAGTATAGAAAGAAGGAAATATTGACAAAAGGGAATATTGAAAAAAGGAAATATTGAAAAAAGGAAATATTGACAAAAGGAAATATTGTAAAAAGCAAGTATAGAAAAAAGGAAATATTGACAAAAGGAAATATTGAAAAAAGGAAATATTGAAAAAAGGAAATATTGAAAATAGGAAATATTGAAAAAAGGAAATATTGAAAAAAGGAAATAATGAAAAAAGGAAATATTGAAAAAAGGAAATATTGAAAAAAGGAAGTATAGAAAGAAGGAAATATTGACAAAAGGGAATATTGAAAAAAGGAAATATTGACAAAAGGAAATATTGAAAAAAGGAAATATTAAAAAAAGGAAATATTGAAAAAAGGAAATATGGACAAAAGGAAATATAGAAAAAAGGAAATATTGAAAAAAGGAAATATTGACAAAAGGAAATATTGACGAAAGGAAATATTGACAAAAGGAAATATATAAAAAAGGAAATTTTGAAAAAAGGAAGTATAGAAAAAAGGAAATATTGAAAAAAGAAATATTGAAAAAAGAAGTATAGAAAAAAGGAAAAATTGATAAAAGGAAATATTGAAAAAAGGAAATATTGACAAAAGGAAATATTGACAAAAGGAAATATTGAAAAAAGGAAGAAAAGAAAAAAGGAAATATTGACAAAAGGAAAAATTGAAAAAAGGAAGTATAGAAAAAAGGAAATAATGACAAAAGCAAATATTGAAAAGGTGAAGTATAGAAAAAAGGAAATATTGACAAAAGGAAATATTGAAAAAAGGAAATATTAAAAAAATGATTTCTTGAAAAAAGGAAATATTGAAGATAGGAAATATTGACAAAAGGAAATATTGAAAAAAGGAAGTAAAGAAAAAAAGAAATATTGAAAAAAGGAAATATTGAAAAAAGGAAATATTGACAAGAGGAAATATTGACAAAAGGAAATATTGAAAAAAGGAAATATTGAAAAAAGGAAGTATTGACAAAAGGAAATATTGAAAAAAGGAAATATAAAAAAAAGGAAATATTGACAAAAGGAAATATTGAAAAAAGGAAAAATTGAAAAAAGGAAGTATAGAATAAAGGAAATATTGACAAAATTAAATATTGAAAAAAGGAAATATTGAAAAAAGGATATATTGAAAAAAGGAAATATTGACAAAAGGAAATAATGAAAAAAGGAAATATTGGAAAAAGGAAGTATAGAAAAAAGGAAGTATAAAAAAAAGGAAGTATAGAAAAAAGGAAATATTGACAAAAGAAAATATTGAAAAATGGTAATATTAACAAAAGGAAATATTGAAAAAACGAAGTATAGAAAAGAGAAAATATTGACAAAAGGAAATATTGACAAAAGGAAATATTGAAAAAAGGAATTATGGAAAAAAAGAAATATTGACAAAAGGAAATATTAACATAAGGAAATATTGACAAAATGAAATATTGAATAAAGGAAATATTGAAGAAAGGAAGTATAGAGAAAAGGAAATATTGACAAAAGGATATATTGAAAAAAGAAAATATTGAAAAAAGGAAATATTGACAAAAGGAAATATTGACAAAAGGAAATTTTGAAAGAAGGAGATATTGAAAAAAGGAAGTATAGAAAAAAGAAAGTATAGAAAAAAGGAAATGTTGACAAAAGGAAATATTGAAAAAAGGAAATATTAACAGAAGGAAATATTGAAAAAAAGAAGTATGGAAAAAAGGAAATATTGACAAAATGAAATATTGACAAAAGAAAATATTGAAAAAAGGAAGTATAGAAAAAAAGAAATATTGACAAAAAGAAATATTGAAAAAAGGAAGTATAGAAAAACAGAAATATTGAAAAAAGGAAATATTGAAAATAGGTAATATTGAAAAAAGGAAATATTGACAAAAGAAAATATTGACAAAAGGAAATTTTGAAAGAAGGAGATATTGAAAAAAGAAGGTATAGAAAAAGGAAGTATAGAAAAAAGGAAATATTGACAAAAGGAAATATTGAAAAAAGGAAATATTGACAAAAGGAAATATTGAAAAAAGGAAATTTTGAAAAAAGGAAATATTGAAAAAAGGAAATATTGAAAAAAGGAAATATTAAAAATAGGAAATATTGAAATTAGGAAATATTGAAAAAAAGAAATATTAACAAAAGGAAATATTGAAAAAAGGAAATATTGAAAAAAGGAAATATTGAAAAAAGGAAATATCATAAAAAAGAAATATTGACAAAAAGAAATATTGGAAAAAGGAAATATTGAAAAAAGGAAGTATAGAAAAAAGGAAATATTGACAAAAGGAAATATTGAAAAAAGGAAATATTGAAAAAAGGAAATATTGAAAAAAAAAGTATAGAAAAAAGTAAATATTGACAAAAGGAAATAATGAAAAAAGGAAATATTGAAAAAAGGAAATATTGACTAATGAAATATTGACAAAAGGAAGTATAGAAAAAAGGAAATATTGACAAAAGGAAATATTGAAAAAAGGAAATATTAACAAAAGGAAATATTGAAAAAAGGAAATATTGAAAAAAGGAAGTATAGAAAAAAGGAAATATTGACAAAAGGAAATATTGAATAAAGGAAGTATGGAAAAAAACAAATATTGACAAAAGGAAATATTGAAAAACGAAAGTATTGAAAAAAGGAAATATTGAAAAAAGGAAATATTGAAAAAAGGAAATATTGAAAAGAGGAAATATTGACAAAAGGAAATATTGACAAAAGGAAATATTGAAAAAAGGAAGTAAAGAAAAAGGGAAATATTGACAAAAGAGAATATTGAAAAAAGGAAGTATAGAAAAAAGGAAATATTGAGAAAAGGAATAATTGAAAAAAGGAAATATTGAAAAAAGGAAATATTGATAATAAGAAATATTTACAAAAGGAAATATTGACAAAAGGAAATATATAAAAAAGGAAATATTGGCATAAGGAAAAAGTGAATATAGGAAGTATAGATAAAAGGTAATTTTGACAAAAGGAAATATTGAAAATAGGAAATATTGAAAAAAGGAATTATTCAAAAAAAGAAATATTGACATAAGGAAATATTGACAAAAGGAAATATATAAAAAAGGAAAAATTGAAAAAAGGAAATATTGAAAAAAGGAAGTATAGAAAAAAGGAAATATTGACAAAAGGAAAAATTGAAAAAAGGAAATATTGAAAAAAGGAAGTATAGAAAAAAGGAAATATTGACAAAAGGAAAAATTGAAAAAAGGAAATATTGAAAAAAGGAAGTATAGAAAAAAGAATATACTGACAAAATGAAATATTGAAAAAAGGAAATATTGAAAAAAGGAAATATAAAAAAAAGGAAATATTGACAAAATATATTTTGAAAAAAGGAAATATTGAAAAAAGGAAATATTGACAAAAGAAAATATTGACAAAAGGAAATATTGAAAAAAGGAAATATTGAAAAAAGGAAGTATAGAAAAAAGGAAGTTTAGAAAAAAGGAAATATTGACAAAAGGAAATATTGAAAAAAGGAAATATTAACAAAAGGAAATATTGAAAAAAGGAAGTATAGAAAAAAGGAAATATTGACAAAAGGAAATATTGACAAAAGGAAATATTGAAAAAAGAAAATATTGCAAAAGGAAATATTGACAAAAGGAAATATTGAAAAAACAAAGTATAGAAAAAAAGAAATATTTACCAAAGGAAATATTGAAAAAAAGAAGTATAGAAAAAAGGAAATATTGAAAAAATAAAATATTGAAAAAAGGAAATATTGACAAAAGGGAATATTCACAAAACGAAATATTGAAAAAGGAAGTATAGAAAAAAGGAAATATTGACAAATTGAAATATTGGAAAAGGAAGTATAGAAAAAAAAATTATTGACGAAAAGAAATATTGAAAAAAGGTGGTATAGAACAAAGGAAATATTGACAAAAGAAAATAATGAAAAAAGGAAGTAAAGAAAAAAGGAATTATTGAAAAAAGGAAATATTGACAATAGGAAATATTGAAAAAAGGAGCTATTGAAAAAGGAAGTATAGAAAAAAAGAAATATTGACAAAAAGAAATATTGAAAAAAGGAAGTAAAGAAAAAAGGAAATATGGAAAAAAGGAAATATTGAAAAAAGGAAATATTGACAAAAGGAAATATTAAAAAGGAAGTATAGAAAAAAGGAAATATTGAAAAAAGGAAATATTGAAAAAAGGAAATATTGAAAAAAGGAAGTATAGAAAAAAAGAAATATTGACAAAAAGAAATATTGAAAAAAGGAAGTATAGAAAAAAGGAAATATTGAAAAAAGGAAATATTGAAAAAAGGTAATATTGAAAAAAGGAAATATTGACGAAAGAAAATATTGACAAAAGGAAATTTTGAAAGAAGGAGATATTGAAAAAAGGAAGTATAGAAAAAAGGAAGTATAGAAAAAAGAAAGTATGGAAAAAAGGAAATATTGACAAAAGGAAATATTGAAAAAAGGAAATATTGACAAAAGAAAATGTTGACAAAAGTAAATATTGCAAAAAGCAAGTATAGAAAAAAGGAAAAATTGACAAAAGGAAATATTGAAAAAAGGAAATATTGAAAAAAGGAAATATTGAAAAAAGGAAATATGAAAAAAAGGAAATATTGAAAAAAGGAAATATTGAAAAAAAGAAATATTGACAAAAGGAAATATTGAAAAAAGGAAATATTGAAAAAAGGAAATATTGAAAAAAGGAAATATCAAAAAAAAGAAATATTGACAAAAGGAAATATTGAAAAAAGCAAATATTGAAAAAAGGAAGTATAGAAAAATGGAAATATTGACCAAAGGAAATATTGAAAAAAGGAAATATTGAAAAAAGTAAATATTGAAAAGAGGAAATATTGAAAAAAAAAGTATAGAAAAAAGTAAATATTGACAAAAGGAAATATTGAAAAAAGGAAATATTGAAAAAAAAATATTGACAAAAGGAAATATTGACAAAAGGAGGTATAGAAAAAAGTAAATAATGACAAAAGGAAATATTGAAAAAAGTAAATATTAACAAAAGGAAATATTGAAAAAAGGAAATATTAACAAAAGGAAATATTGAAAAAAGGAAATATTGAAAAAAGGAAGTATAGAAAAAAGGAAATATTGACAAAAGGAAATATTGAATAAAGGAAGTATAGAAAATAACAAATATTGACGAAAGGTAATATTGACAAAAGGAAATATTTAAAAACAAAAGTATTGAAAAAAGGAAATATTGAAAAAAAGAAATATTGAATAAAGGAAATATTGAAAAAAGGAAATATTGACAAAAGGAAATATTGACAAAAGGAAATACTGAAAAAAGGAAGTAAAGAAAAAGGGAAATATTGACAAAAGGGAATATTGAAAAAAGGAAGTATAGAAAAAAGGAAATATTGAGAAAAGGAAATATTGAAAAAAAGAAATATTGAAAAAAGGAAATATTGGTAATAAGAAATATTTACAAAAGGAAATATATAAAAAAGGAAATATTGGCATAAGGAAAAAGTGAAAATAGGAAGTATAGAAAAAAGGAAATTTTGACAAAAGGAAATATTGCAAAAAGGAAATATTGAAAAAAGGAATTATTCAAAAAGGAAATATTGACATAAGGAAATATTGACAAAAGGAAATATATAAAAAAGGAAAAATTGAAAAAAGTAAATATTGAAAAAAGGATATATTGAAAAAAGGAAATATTGACAAAAGGAAATATTGAAAAAAGGAAATATTGAAAAAAGGATACATTGAAAAAAGAAGATATTGAAAAAAGGAAATATTGAAAAAAGGAAATATAAAAAAAAGGATATATTGACAAAAGGATATTTTGAAAAAAGGAAATATTGAAAGAAGGAAATATTGACAAAAGAAAATATTGACAAAAGGTAATATTGAAAAAAGGAAATATTGAAAAAAGGAAGTATAGAAAAAAGAAAGTATAGAAAAAAGAAAGAGTAGAAAAAAGAAAAAATTGACAAAAGGAAATATTTAAAAAAGAAAATATTAACAAAAGGAAATATTGAAAAAAGGAAATATAAAAAAAAGGAAATATTGACAAAAGGATATATTGAAAAAAGGAAATATTGAAAAAAGGAAATATTGACAAAAGAAAATATTGACAAAAGGTAATATTGAAAAAAGGAAATATTGAAAAAAGGAAGCATAGAAAAAAAGAAATATTGACAAAAAGAAATATCGAAGAAGGGAAATATTGAAAAAAGGAAATATCGAAGAAAGGAAATATTGACAAAATGAAATATTGACAAAAGGAAGCATAGAAAAAAAGAAATATTGACAAAAGGATATATTGAAAAAAGGAAATATTGACAAAAGGAATTTGACAAATGGAAATATTGCAAAAAGGAAGTATAGAAAAAAGGAATTATTGAAACAAGGAAATATTGAAAAAAGGAAGTATAGAAAAAAGAAAATATTGAAAAAAGGACATATTGAAAATAGGAAATATTGAAAAAAGCAAATATTTAAAAAAGGAAGTATAGAAAGAAGGAAATATTGACAAAAGAAAATATTGAAAAAAGGAAGTAAAGAAAAAAGGAAATTTTGACAAAAGGAAATATTGCAAAAAGGAAATATTGAAAAAAGGAATTATTCAAAAAGGAAATATTGACATAAGGAAATATTGACAAAAGGAAATATATAAAAAAGGAAAAATTGAAAAAAGGAAATATTGAAAAAAAGAAATATTGAATAAAGGAAATATTGAAAAAAGGAAATATTGACAAAAGGAAATATTGACAAAAGGAAATACTGAAAAAAGGAAGTAAAGAAAAAGGGAAATATTGACAAAAGAGAATATTGAAAAAAGGAAGTATAGAAAAAAGGAAATATTGAGAAAAGGAAATATTGAAAAAAAGAAATATTGAAAAAAGGAAATATTGGTAATAAGAAATATTTACAAAAGGAAATATTGACAAAAGGAAATATATAAAAAAGGAAATATTGGCATAAGGAAAAAGTGAAAATAGGAAGTATAGAAAAAAGGAAATTTTGACAAAAGGAAATATTGCAAAAAGGAAATATTGAAAAAAGGAATTATTCAAAAAGGAAATATTGACATAAGGAAATATTGACAAAAGGAAATATATAAAAAAGGAAAAATTGAAAAAAGTAAATATTGAAAAAAGGATATATTGAAAAAAGGAAATATTGACAAAAGGAAATATTGAAAAAAGGAAATATTGAAAAAAGGATACATTGAAAAATGAAGATATTGAAAAAAGGAAATATTGAAAAAAGGAAATATAAAAAAAAGGTTATATATTCAAAAGGATATTTTGAAAAAAGAAAATATTGAAAGAAGGAAATATTGACAAAAGAAAATATTGACAAAAGGTAATATTGAAAAAAGGAAATATTGAAAAAAGGAAGTATAGAAAAAAGAAAGTATAGAAAAAAGAAAGAGTAGAAAAAAGAAAAAATTGACAAAAGGAAATATTTAAAAAAGAAAATATTAACAAAAGGAAATATTGAAAAAAGGAAATATAAAAAAAAGGAAATATTGACAAATGGATATATTGAAAAAAGGAAATATTGAAAAAAGGAAATATTGACAAAAGAAAATATTGACAAAAGGTAATATTGAAAAAAGGAAATATTGAAAAAAGGAAGCATAGAAAAAAAGAAATATTGACAAAAAGAAATATCGAAGAAGTGAAATATTGAAAAAAGGAAATATCGAAGAAAGGAAATATTGACAAAATGAAATATTGACAAAAGGAAGCATAGAAAAAAAGAAATATTGACAAAAGGATATATTGAAAAAAGGAAAAATTGACAAAAGGAATTTGACAAAAGGAAATATTGCAAAAAGGAAGTATAGAAAAAAGGAATTATTGAAACAAGGAAATATTGAAAAAAGGAAGTATAGAAAAAAGAAAATATTGAAAAAAGGACATATTGAAAATAGGAAATATTGAAAAAAGCAAATATTTAAAAAAGGAAGTATAGAAAGAAGGAAATATTGACAAAAGAAAATATTGAAAAAAGGAAGTAAAGAAAGAAGGAAATATTGAAAAAAGGAAATATTGACAATAGGAAATATTGAAAAAAGGAGCTATTGAAAAAAGGAAATATTGAGAAAAGAAAATATTGAAAAAAGGAAATATTGACAATAGGAAATATTTGACAAAAGGAAATATTAAAAAGGAAGTATAGAAAAAAGGAAATATTGAACAAAGGAAATATTGAAAAAAGGAAATATTGAAAAAAGGAAGTATAGAAAAAAAGAAATATTGACAAAAGAAATATTGAAAACAGGAAATATTGAAAAAAGGAAATATTGAAAAAAGGAAATATTGAAAAAAGGAAATATTGAAAAAAGGATGTATAGAAAGAAGAAAATATTTACAAAAGGAAATATTGAAAATAAGAGATTGAAAAAAGGAAGTATACAAAAAAGGAATATTGAAAAAAGGAAATATTGACAAAAGGAAATATTGAAAAATGGAGATATTGAAAAAAGGAAATATAGAAATAAGGAAGTATAGACTAAAGAAAGTATAGAAAAAAGAAATATTGACAAAAGGAAATATTGAAAAAAGTAAATATTGAATAAAGGAAATATTGAAAAAAAAGTATAGAAAAAAGTAAATATTGACAAAAGGAAATATTGAAAACAGGAAATACTGAAAAAAGGAAATATTGACAAAAGGAAGTATAGAAAAAAGGAAATATTGACAAAAGGAAATATTGAAAAAAGGAAATATTAACAAAAGGAAATATTGAAAAAAGGAAATATTAAAAAAAGGAAATAGTGAAAAAAGGAAATATTGAAAAAAAGAAATATTGACAAAAGGAAATATTGACAAAAGGAAATTTTGAAAGTAGGAGATATTGAAAAAAGGAAGTATAGAAAAAAGGGAGTATAGAAAAAAGAAAGTATAGAAAAAAGGAAATATTGAAAAAAGGAAATATTGAAAAAAGTAAATATTGAAAAAAGGAAATATTGAAAAAAAAGTATAGAAAAAAGTAAATATTGACAAAAGGAAATATTGAAAACAGGAAATACTGAATAAAGGAAATATTGACAAAAGGAAGTTTAGAGAAAAGGAAATATTGACAAAAGGAAATATTGAAGAACGAAAGTATTGAAAAAAGGAAATATTGAAAAAAGGAAATATTGAAAAAAGGAAATATTGACAAAAGGAAATATTGACAAAAGGAAGTATTGACAAAAGGAAATATATAAAAAAGGAAAAATTGAAAAAAGGAAATATTGAGAAAAGGAAATATTGAAAAAAGGAAGTAAAGAAAAAACGAAATATTGACAAAAAGAAATATTGAAAAATGGAAATATTGAAAAAAGGAAATATTGAAAAAAGGAAATAATGAAGAAAGGAAATATTGAAAAAAGGAAATATTGACAAAAGGAAATATTAAAAAAAGGAAATATTGAAAAATGGAAATATTGAAAAAAGGAAATATTGAAAAAAGCAATATTGAAAAAAGGAAATATTGACAAAAGGAAATATTGACAAAAGGAAATATACAAAATAGGAAATATTGAAAAAAGGAAATATTGAAAAAGGAAATATTGAAAAATGGAAATATTGAAAAAAGAAAATATTGACAAAAGGAAATATTGAAAAAAGGAAATATTGAAAAAAGCAGTATAGAAAAAAGGAAATATTGACAAAAGGAAATATTCACAAAAGGAAATATTGACAAAATGAAATATTGAATAAAGGAAATATTGAAAAAAGGAAGTATAGAGAAAAGGAAATATTGACAAAAGGAAATATTGAAAAAAGAAAATATTGAAAAAAGGAAATATTGACAAAAGGAAATATTGACAAAAGGAAATTTTGAATGAAGGAGATATTGAAAAAAGGATGAATAGAAAAAAGGAAGTATAGAAAAAAGAAAGTATAGAAAAAAGGAAATATTGAAAAAAGGAAATATTAACAAAAGGAAATATTGAAAAAAAGAAGTATGGAAAAAAGAAAATATTGACAAAATGAAATATTGACAAAAGAAAATATTGAAAAAAGGAAGTATAGAAAAAAGGAAATATTAAGAAAAGGAAATATTGAAAAAAGGAAATATTGAAAAAAGGAAATATAGAAAAAAGGAAATATTAAGAAAAGGAAATATTGAAAAAAGGAAATATTGAAAAAAGGAAATATTCAGAAAAGGAAATATTTACATAAGGAAATATTGACAAAAGGAAATATATAAAAAAGGAAAAATTGAAAAAAGGAAATATTGAGAAAAGGAAATATTGAAAAAAGGAAGTAAAGAAAAAACGAAATATTGACAAAAAGAAATATTTAAAAATGGAAATATTGAAAAAAGGAAATATTGAAAAAAGGAAATAATGAAGAAAGGAAATATTGAAAAAAGGAAATATTGACAAAAGGAAATATTAAAAAAAGGAAATATTGAAAAAAGGAAATATTGAAAAAAGCAATATTGAAAAAAGGAAATATTGACAAAAGGAAATATTGACAAAAGGAAATTTACAAAATAGGAAATATTGAAAAAAGGAAATATTGAAAAAAGGAAATATTGAAAAATGGAAATATTGAAAAAAGAAAATATTGACAAAAGGAAATATTGGAAAAAGGAAATATTGAAAAAAGCAGTATAGAAAAAAGGAAATATTGACAAAAGGAAATATTCACAAAAGGAAATATTGACAAAATGAAATATTGAATAAAGGAAATATTGAAAAAAGGAAGTATAGAGAAAAGGAAATATTGACAAAAGGAAATATTGAAAAAACAAAATATTGAAAAAAGGAAATATTGACAAAAGGGAATATTGACAAAAGGAAATTTTGAATGAAGGAGATATTGAAAAAAGGATGAATAGAAAAAAGGAAGTATAGAAAAAAGAAAGTATAGAAAAAAGGAAATATTGAAAAAAGGAAATATTAACAAAAGGAAATATTGAAAAAAAGAAGTATGGAAAAAAGAAAATATTGACAAAATGAAATATTGACAAAAGAAAATATTGAAAAAAAGAAGTATAGAAAAAAAGAAATATTGACAAAAAGAAATATTGAAAAAAGGAAGTATAGAAAAAAGGAAATATTGAAAAAAGGAAATCTTGTAAAAAGGTAACATGGAAAAAAGGAAATATTGACAAAAGAAAATATTGACAAAAGGAAATTTTGAAAGAAGGAGATATTGAAATAAGGAAGTATAGAAAAAAGGAAGTATAGAAAAAAGAAAGTATGGAAAAAAGGAAATATTGATAAAGGAAATATTGAAAAAAGGAAATATTAACAAAAGGAAATATTGAAAAAAGTAAATATTGAAAAAAGGAAATATTGAAAAAAAAGTATAGAAAAAAGTAAATATTGACAAAAGGAAATATTGAAAACAGGAAATACTGAATAAAGGAAATATTGACAAAAGGAAGTTTAGAGAAAAGGAAATATTGACAAAAGGAAATATTGAAGAACGAAAGTATTGAAAAAAGGAAATATTGAAAAAAGGAAATATTGAAAAAAGGTAATATTGACAAAAGGAAATATTGACAAAAGGAAATATTAAAAAAAGGAAATATTGAAAAATGGAAATATTGAAAAAAGGAAATATTGAAAAAAGCAATATTGAAAAAAGGAAATATTGACAAAAGGAAATATTGACAAAAGGAAATATACAAAATAGGAAATATTGAAAAAAGGAAATATTGAAAAAAGGAAATATTGAAAAAAGGAAGTAAAGAAAAAACGAAATATTGACAAAAAGAAATATTGAAAAATGGAAATATTGAAAAAAGGAAATATTGAAAAAAGGAAATAATGAAGAAAGGAAATATTGAAAAAAGGAAATATTGACAAAAGGAAATATTAAAAAAAGGAAATATTGAAAAATGGAAATATTGAAAAAAGGAAATATTGAAAAAAGCAATATTGAAAAAAGGAAATATTGACAAAAGGAAATATTGACTAAAGGAAATATACAAAATAGGAAATATTGAAAAAAGGAAATATTGAAAAAAGGAAATATTGAAAAATGGAAATATTGAAAAAAGAAAATATTGACAAAAGGAAATATTGAAAAAAGGAAATATTGAAAAAAGCAGTATAAAAAAAAGGAAATATTGACAAAAGGAAATATTCACAAAAGGAAATATTGACAAAATGAAATATTGAATAAAGGAAATATTGAAAAAAGGAAGTATAGAGAAAAGGAAATATTGACAAAAGGAAATATTGAAAAAAGAAAATATTGAAAAAAGGAAATATTGACAAAAGGAAATAATGACAAAAGGAAATTTTGAATGAAGGAGATATTGAAAAAAGGATGAAAAGAAAAAAGGAAGTATAGAAAAAAGAAAGTATAGAAGAAAGGAAATATTGAAAAAAGGAAATATTAACAAAAGGAAATATTGAAAAAAAGAGGTATGGAAAAAAGAAAATATTGACAAAATGAAATATTGACAAAAGAAAATATTGAAAAAAGGAAGTATAGAAAAAAGGAAATATAAAGAAAAGGAAATATTGAAAAAAGGAAATATAGAAAAAAGGAAATATTAAGAAAAGGAAATATTGAAATAAGGAAATATTGAAAAAAGGAAATATTCAGAAAAGGAAATTTTTACATAAGGAAATATTGACAAAAGGAAATATATAAAAAAGGAAAAATTGAAAAAAGGAAATATTGAGAAAAGGAAATATTGAAAAAAGGAAGTAAAGAAAAAACGAAATATTGACAAAAAGAAATATTTAAAAATGGAAATATTGAAAAAAGGAAATATTGAAAAAAGGAAATAATGAAGAAAGGAAATATTGAAAAAAGGAAATATTGACAACAGGAAATATTAAAAAAAGGAAATATTGAAAAAAGGAAATATTGAAAAAAGGAAATATTGAAAAAAGCAATATTGAAAAAAGGAAATATTGACAAAAGGAAATATTGACAAAAGGAAATATACAAAATAGGTAATATTGAAAAAAGGAAATATTGAAAAAAGGAAATATTGAAAAATGGAAATATTGAAAAAAGAAAATATTGACAAAAGGAAATATTGAAAAAAGGAAATATTGAAAAAAGCAGTATAGAAAAAAGGAAATATTGACAAAAGGAAATATTCACAAAAGGAAATATTGACAAAATGAAATATTGAATAAAGGAAATATTGAAAAAAGGAAGTATAGAGAAAAGGAAATATTGACAAAAGGAAATATTGAAAAAACAAAATATTGAAAAAAGGAAATATTGACAAAAGGAAATATTGACAAAAGGAAATTTTGAATGAAGGAGATATTGAAAAAAGGATGAATAGAAAAAAGGAAGTATAGAAAAAAGAAAGTATAGAAAAAAGGAAATATTGAAAAAAGGAAATATTAACAAAAGGAAATATTGAAAAAAAGAAGTATGGAAAAAAGAAAATATTGACAAAATGAAATATTGACAAAAGAAAATATTGAAAAAAGGAAGTATAGAAAAAAAGAAATATTGACAAAAAGAAATATTGAAAAAAGGAAGTATAGAAAAAAGGAAATATTGAAAAAAGGAAATATTGTAAAAAGGTAATATGGAAAAAAGGAAATATTGACAAAAGAAAATATTGACAAAAGGAAATTTTGAAAGAAGGAGATATTGAAATAAGGAAGTATAGAAAAAAGGAAGTATAGAAAAAAGAAAGTATGGAAAAAAGGAAATATTGATAAAGGAAATATTGAAAAAAGGAAATATTAACAAATGAAAATATTGAAAAAAAGAAGTATGGAAAAAAGGAAATATTGACAAAAGGAAATATTGAAAAAAGAAAATATTGAAAAAAGGAAATATTGACAAAAGGAAATATTGAAAACAGGAAATACTGAATAAAGGAAATATTGACAAAAGGAAGTTTAGAGAAAAGGAAATATCGACAAAAGGAAATATTGAAGAACGAAAGTATTGAAAAAAGGAAATATTGAAAAAAGGAAATATTGAAAAAAGGAAATATTGACAAAAGGAAATATTGACAAAAGGAAGTATTGACAAAAGAAAATATATAAAAAAGGAAAAATTGAAAAAAGGAAATATTGAGAAAAGGAGATATTGAAAAAAGGAAGTAAAGAAAAAACGAAATATTGACAAAAAGAAATATTGAAAAATGGAAATATTGAAAAAAGGAAATATTGAAAAAAGGAAATAATGAAGAAAGGAAATATTGAAAAAAGGAAATATTGACAAAAGGAAATATTAAAAAAAGGAAATATTGAAAAATGGAAATATTGAAAAAAGGAAATATTGAAAAAAGCAATATTGAAAAAAGGAAATATTGACAAAAGGAAATATTGACAAAAGGTAATAT
Organism: Ischnura elegans; assembly: GCF_921293095.1. Classification (NCBI taxonomy): domain Eukaryota; kingdom Metazoa; phylum Arthropoda; class Insecta; order Odonata; family Coenagrionidae; genus Ischnura; species Ischnura elegans. The sequence continues at coordinate 14,759,764 of NC_060254.1, forward strand.
ACAAAATAGGAAATATTGAAAAAAGGAAATATTGAAAAAAGGAAATATTGAAAAATGGAAGTTTGAAAAAAGAAAATATTGACAAAAGGAAATATTGAAAAAAGGAAATATTGAAAAAAGGAAATATTGAAAAAAGCAGTATAGAAAAAAGGAAATATTGACAAAAGGAAATATTCACAAAAGGAAATATTGACAAAATGAAATATTGAATAAAGGAAATATTGAAAAAAGGAAGTATAGAGAAAAGGAAATATTGACAAAAGGAAATATTGAAAAAACAAAATATTGAAAAAAGGAAATATTGACAAAAGGAAATATTGACAAAAGGAAATTTTGAATGAAGGAGATATTGAAAAAAGGATGAATAGAAAAAAGGAAGTATAGAAAAAAGAAAGTATAGAAAAAAGGAAATATTGAAAAAAGGAAATATTAACAAAAGGAAATATTGAAAAAAAGAAGTATGGAAAAAAGAAAATATTGACAAAATGAAATATTGACAAAAGAAAATATTGAAAAAAGGAAGTATAGAAAAAAAAAAATATTGACAAAAAGAAATATTGAAAAAAGGAAGTATAGAAAAAAGGAAATATTGAAAAAAGGAAATATTGTAAAAAGGTAATATGGAAAAAAGGAAATATTGACAAAAGAAAATATTGACAAAAGGAAATTTTGAAAGAAGGAGATATTGAAATAAGGAAGTATAGAAAAAAGGAAGTATAGAAAAAAGAAAGTATGGAAAAAAGGAAATATTGATAAAGGAAATATTGAAAAAAGGAAATATTAACAAATGAAAATATTGAAAAAAAGAAGTATGGAAAAAAGGAAATATTGACAAAAGGAAATATTGAAAAAAGAAAATATTGAAAAAAGTAAATATTGACAAAAGGAAATATTGAAAACAGGAAATACTGAATAAAGGAAATATTGACAAAAGGAAGTTTAGAGAAAAGGAAATATTGACAAAAGGAAATATTGAAGAACGAAAGTATTGAAAAAGGAAATATTGAAAAAAGGAAATATTGAAAAAAGGAAATATTGACAAAAGGAAATATTGACAAAAGGAAGTATTGACAAAAGGAAATATATAAAAAAGGAAAAATTGAAAAAAGGAAATATTGAGAAAAGGAAATATTGAAAAAAGGAAGTAAAGAAAAAACGAAATATTGACAAAAAGAAATATTGAAAAATGGAAATATTGAAAAAAGGAAATATTGAAAAAAGGAAATAATGAAGAAAGGAAATATTGAAAAAAGGAAATATTGACAAAAGGAAATATTAAAAAAAGGAAATATTGAAAAATGGAAATATTGAAAAAAGGAAATATTGAAAAAAGCAATATTGAAAAAAGGAAATATTGACAAAAGGAAATATTGACAAAAGGAAATATACAAAATAGGAAATATTGAAAAAAGGAAATATTGAAAAAAGGAAATATTGAAAAATGGAAATATTGAAAAAAGAAAATATTGACAAAAGGAAATATTGAAAAAAGGAAATATTGAAAAAAGCAGTATAGAAAAAAGGAAATATTGACAAAAGGAAATATTCACAAAAGGAAATATTGACAAAATGAAATATTGAATAAGGGAAATATTGAAAAAAGGAAGTATAGAGAAAAGGAAATATTGACAAAAGGAAATATTGAAAAAAGAAAATATTGAAAAAAGGAAATATTGACAAAAGGAAATATTGACAAAAGGAAATTTTGAATGAAGGAGATATTGAAAAAAGGATGAATAGAAAAAAGGAAGTATAGAAAAAAGAAAGTATAGAAAAAAGGAAATATTGAAAAATGGAAATATTAACAAAAGGAAATATTGAAAAAAAGAAGTATGGAAAAAAGAAAATATTGACAAAATGAAATATTGACAAAAGAAAATATTGAAAAAAAGAAGTATAGAAAAAAAGAAATATTGACAAAAAGAAATATTGAAAAAAGGAAGTTTAGAAAAAAGGAAATATTGAAAAAAGGAAATATTGTAAAAAGGTAATATGGAAAAAAGGAAATATTGACAAAAGAAAATATTGACAAAAGGAAATTTTGAAAGAAGGAGATATTGAAATAAGGAAGTATAGAAAAAAGGAAGTATAGAAAAAAGAAAGTATGGAAAAAAGGAAATATTGATAAAGGAAATATTGAAAAAAGGAAATATTAACAAAAGGAAATATTGAAAAAAGGAAATATTGAAAAAAGTAAATATTGAAAAAAGGAAATATTGAAAAAAAAGTAAAGAAAAAAGTAAATATTGACAAAAGGAAATATTGAAAACAGGAAATACTGAATAAAGGAAATATTGACAAAAGGAAGTTTAGAGAAAAGGAAATATTGACAAAAGGAAATATTGAAGAACGAAAGTATTGAAAAAAGGAAATATTGAAAAAAGGAAATATAAAAAAAAGGAAATATTGACAAAAGGAAATATTGACAAAAGGAAGTATTGAAAAAACAAAATATTGAAAAAAGGAAATATTGACAAAAGGAAATATTGACAAAAGGAAATTTTGAATGAAGGAGATATTGAAAAAAGGATGAATAGAAAAAAGGAAGTATAGAAAAAAGAAAGTATAGAAAAAAGGAAATATTGAAAAAAGGAAATATTAACAAAAGGAAATATTGAAAAAAAGAAGTATGGAAAAAAGAAAATATTGACAAAATGAAATATTGACAAAAGAAAATATTGAAAAAAGGAAGTATAGAAAAAAAGAAATATTGACAAAAAGAAATATTGAAAAAAGGAAGTATAGAAAAAAGGAAATATTGAAAAAAGGAAATATTGTAAAAAGGTAATATGGAAAAAAGGAAATATTGACAAAAGAAAATATTGACAAAAGGAAATTTTGAAAGAAGGAGATATTGAAATAAGGAAGTATAGAAAAAAGGAAGTATAGAAAAAAGAAAGTATGGAAAAAAGGAAATATTGAAAAAAGGAAATATTAACAAAAGGAAATATTGAAAAAAAGAAGTATGGAAAAAAGAAAATATTGACAAAATGAAATATTGACAAAAGAAAATATTGAAAAAAGGAAGTATAGAAAAAAAGAAATATTGACAAAAAGAAATATTGAAAAAAGGAAGTATAGAAAAAAGGAAATATTGAAAAAAGGAAATATTGTAAAAAGGTAATATGGAAAAAAGGAAATATTGACAAAAGAAAATATTGACAAAAGGAAATTTTGAAAGAAGGAGATATTGAAATAAGGAAGTATAGAAAAAAGGAAGTATAGAAAAAAGAAAGTATGGAAAAAAGGAAATATTGATAAAGGAAATATTGAAAAAAGGAAATATTAACAAATGAAAATATTGAAAAAAAGAAGTATGGAAAAAAGGAAATATTGACAAAAGGAAATATTGAAAAAAGAAAATATTGAAAAAAGGAAATATTGACAAAAGGAAATATTGAAAACAGGAAATACTGAATGAAGGAAATATTGACAAAAGGAAGTTTAGAGAAAAGGAAATATTGACAAAAGGAAATATTGAAGAACGAAAGTATTGAAAAAAGGAAATATTGAAAAAAGGAAATATTGAAAAAAGGAAATATTGACAAAAGGAAATATTGACAAAAGGAAGTATTGACAAAAGAAAATATATAAAAAAGGAAAAATTGAAAAAAGGAAATATTGAGAAAAGGAAATATTGAAAAAAGGAAGTAAAGAAAAAACGAAATATTGACAAAAAGAAATATTGAAAAATGGAAATATTGAAAAAAGGAAATATTGAAAAAAGGAAATAATGAAGAAAGGAAATATTGAAAAAAGGAAATATTGACAAAAGGAAATATTAAAAAAAGGAAATATTGAAAAATGGAAATATTGAAAAAAGGAAATATTGAAAAAAGCAATATTGAAAAAAGGAAATATTGACAAAAGGAAATATTGACAAAAGGAAATATACAAAATAGGAAATATTGAAAAAAGGAAATATTGAAAAAAGGAAATATTGAAAAATGGAAGTTTGAAAAAAGAAAATATTGACAAAAGGAAATATTGAAAAAAGGAAATATTGAAAAAAGGAAATATTGAAAAAAGCAGTATAGAAAAAAGGAAATATTGACAAAAGGAAATATTCACAAAAGGAAATATTGACAAAATGAAATATTGAATAAAGGAAATATTGAAAAAAGGAAGTATAGAGAAAAGGAAATATTGACAAAAGGAAATATTGAAAAAAGAAAATATTGAAAAAAGGAAATATTGACAAAAGGAAATATTGACAAAAGGAAATTTTGAATGAAGGAGATATTGAAAAAAGGATGAATAGAAAAAAGGAAGTATAGAAAAAAGAAAGTATAGAAAAAAGGAAATATTGAAAAAAGGAAATATTAACAAAAGGAAATATTGAAAAAAAGAAGTATGGAAAAAAGAAAATATTGACAAAATGAAATATTGACAAAAGAAAATATTGAAAAAAAGAAGTATAGAAAAAAAGAAATATTGACAAAAAGAAATATTGAAAAAAGGAAGTATAGAAAAAAGGAAATATTGAAAAAAGGAAATATTGTAAAAAGGTAATATGGAAAAAAGGAAATATTGACAAAAGAAAATATTGACAAAAGGAAATTTTGAAAGAAGGAGATATTGAAATAAGGAAGTATAGAAAAAAGGAAGTATAGAAAAAAGAAAGTATGGAAAAAAGGAAATATTGATAAAGGAAATATTGAAAAAAGGAAATATTAACAAAAGGAAATATTGAAAAAAGGAAATATTGAAAAAAGTAAATATTGAAAAAAGGAAATATTGAAAAAAAAGTAAAGAAAAAAGTAAATATTGACAAAAGGAAATATTGAAAACAGGAAATACTGAATAAAGGAAATATTGACAAAAGGAAGTTTAGAGAAAAGGAAATATTGACAAAAGGAAATATTGAAGAACGAAAGTATTGAAAAAAGGAATTATTGAAAAAAGGAAATATTGAAAAAAGGAAATATTGACAAAAGGAAATATTGACAAAAGGAAGTATTGAAAAAACAAAATATTGAAAAAAGGAAATATTGACAAAAGGAAATATTGACAAAAGGAAATTTTGAATGAAGGAGATATTGAAAAAAGGATGAATAGAAAAAAGGAAGTATAGAAAAAAGAAAGTATAGAAAAAAGGAAATATTGAAAAAAGGAAATATTAACAAAAGGAAATATTGAAAAAAAGAAGTATGGAAAAAAGAAAATATTGACAAAATGAAATATTGACAAAAGAAAATATTGAAAAAAGGAAGTATAGAAAAAAAGAAATATCGACAAAAAGAAATATTGAAAAAAGGAAGTATAGAAAAAAGGAAATATTGAAAAAAGGAAATATTGTAAAAAGGTAATATGGAAAAAAGGAAATATTGACAAAAGAAAATATTGACAAAAGGAAATTTTGAAAGAAGGAGATATTGAAATAAGGAAGTATAGAAAAAAGGAAGTATAGAAAAAAGAAAGTATGGAAAAAAGGAAATATTGATAAAGGAAATATTGAAAAAAGGAAATATTAACAAATGAAAATATTGAAAAAAAGAAGTATGGAAAAAAGGAAATATTGACAAAAGGAAATATTGAAAAAAGAAAATATTGAAAAAAGTAAATATTGACAAAAGGAAATATTGAAAAAAGGAAATACTGAATAAAGGAAATATTGACAAAAGGAAGTTTAGAGAAAAGGAAATATTGACAAAAGGAAATATTGAAGAACGAAAGTATTGAAAAAGGAAATATTGAAAAAAGGAAATATTGAAAAAAGGAAATATTGACAAAAGGAAATATTGACAAAAGGAAGTATTGACAAAAGGAAATATATAAAAAAGGAAAAATTGAAAAAAGGAAATATTGAGAAAAGGAAATATTGAAAAAAGGAAGTAAAGAAAAAACGAAATATTGACAAAAAGAAATATTGAAAAATGGAAATATTGAAAAAAGGAAATATTGAAAAAAGGAAATAATGAAGAAAGGAAATATTGAAAAAAGGAAATATTGACAAAAGGAAATATTAAAAAAAGGAAATATTGAAAAATGGAAATATTGAAAAAAAGAAAATATTGAAAAAAGCAATATTGAAAAAAGGAAATATTGACAAAAGGAAATATTGACAAAAGGAAATATACAAAATAGGAAATATTGAAAAAAGGAAATATTGAAAAAAGGAAATATTGAAAAATGGAAATATTGATAAAAGAAAATATTGACAAAAGGAAATATTGAAAAAAGGAAATATTGAAAAAAGCAGTATAGAAAAAAGGAAATATTGACAAAAGGAAATATTCACAAAAGGAAATATTGACAAAATGAAATATTGAATAAAGGAAATATTGAAAAAAGGAAGTATAGAGAAAAGGAAATATTGACAAAAGGAAATATAGAAAAAAGAAAATATTGAAAAAAGGAAAAATTGACAAAAGGAAGTATTGACAAAAGGAAATATATAAAAAAGGAAAAATTGAAAAAAGGAAATATTGAGAAAAGGAAATATTGAAAAAAGGAAGTAAAGAAAAAACGAAATATTGACAAAAAGAAATATTGAAAAATGGAAATATTGAAAAAAGGAAATATTGAAAAAAGGAAATAATGAAGAAAGGAAATATTGAAAAAAGGAAATATTGACAAAAGGAAATATTAAAAAAAGGAAATATTGAAAAATGGAAATATTGAAAAAAGGAAATATTGAAAAAAGCAATATTGAAAAAAGGAAATATTGACAAAAGGAAATATTGACAAAAGGAAATATACAAAATAGGAAATATTGAAAAAAGGAAATATTGAAAAAAGGAAATATTGAAAAATGGAAATATTGAAAAAAGAAAATATTGACAAAAGGAAATATTGAAAAAAGGAAGTATAGAAAAAAGCAGTATAGAAAAAAGGAAATATTGACAAAAGGAAATATTCACAAAAGGAAATATTGACAAAATGAAATATTGAATAAGGGAAATATTGAAAAAAGGAAGTATAGAGAAAAGGAAATATTGACAAAAGGAAATATTGAAAAAAGAAAATATTGAAAAAAGGAAATATTGACAAAAGGAAATATTGACAAAAGGAAATTTTGAATGAAGGAGATATTGAAAAAAAGATGAATAGAAAAAAGGAAGTATAGAAAAAAGAAAGTATAGAAGAAAGGAAATATTGAAAAAAGGAAATATTAACAAAAGGAAATATTGAAAAAAAGAAGTATGGAAAAAAGAAAATATTGACAAAATGAAATATTGACAAAAGAAAATATTGAAAAAAGGAAGTATAGAAAAAAGGAAATATTAAGAAAAGGAAATATTGAAAAAAGGTAATATTGAAAAAAGGAAATATAGAAAAAAGGAAATATTAAGAAAAGGAAATATTGAAAAAAGGAAATATTGAAAAAAGGAAATATTCAGAAAAGGAAATATTTACATAAGGAAATATTTATCAAAAGGAAATATATAAAAAAGGAAAAATTGAAAAAAGGAAATATTGAGAAAAGGAAATATTGAAAAAAGGAAGTAAAGAAAAAACGAAATATTGACAAAAAGAAATATTTAAAAATGGAAATATTGAAAAAAGGAAATATTGAAAAAAGGAAATAATGAAGAAAGGAAATATTGAAAAAAGGAAATATTGACAAAAGGAAATATTAAAAAAAGGAAATATTGAAAAAAGGAAATATTGAAAAAAGGAAATATTGAAAAAAGCAATATTGAAAAAAGGAAATATTGACAAAAGGAAATATTGACAAAAGGAAATATACAAAATAGGAAATATTGAAAAAAGGAAATATTGAAAAAAGGAAATATTGAAAAATGGAAATATTGAAAAAAGAAAATATTGACAAAAGGAAATATTGAAAAAAGGAAATATTGAAAAAAGCAGTATAGAAAAAAGGAAATATTGACAAAAGGAAATATTCACAAAAGGAAATATTGACAAAATGAAATATTGAATAAAGGAAATATTGAAAAAAGGAAGTATAGAGAAAAGGAAATATTGACAAAAGGAAATATTGAAAAAAGAAAATATTGAAAAAAGGAAATATTGACAAAAGGAAATATTGACAAAAGGAAATTTTGAATGAAGGAGATATTGAAAAAAGGATGAATAGAAAAAAGGAAGTATAGAAAAAAGAAAGTATAGAAAAAAGGAAATATTGAAAAAAGGAAATATTAACAAAAGGAAATATTGAAAAAAAGAAGTATGGAAAAAAGAAAATATTGACAAAATGAAATATTGACAAAAGAAAATATTGAAAAAAAGAAGTATAGAAAAAAAGAAATATTGACAAAAAGAAATATTGAAAAAAGGAAGTATAGAAAAAAGGAAATATTGAAAAAAGGAAATATTGTAAAAAGGTAATATGGAAAAAAGGAAATATTGACAAAAGAAAATATTGACAAAAGGAAATTTTGAAAGAAGGAGATATTGAAATAAGGAAGTATAGAAAAAAGGAAGTATAGAAAAAAGAAAGTATGGAAAAAAGGAAATATTGATAAAGGAAATATTGAAAAAAGGAAATATTAACAAAAGGAAATATTGAAAAAAGGAAATATTGAAAAAAGTAAATATTGAAAAAAGGAAATATTGAAAAAAAAGTAAAGAAAAAAGTAAATATTGACAAAAGGAAATATTGAAAACAGGAAATACTGAATAAAGGAAATATTGACAAAAGGAAGTTTAGAGAAAAGGAAATATTGACAAAAGGAAATATTGAAGAACGAAAGTATTGAAAAAAGGAAATATTGAAAAAAGGAAATATTGAAAAAAGGAAATATTGACAAAAGGAAATATTGACAAAAGGAAGTATTGAAAAAACAAAATATTGAAAAAAGGAAATATTGACAAAAGGAAATATTGACAAAAGGAAATTTTGAATGAAGGAGATATTGAAAAAAGGATGAATAGAAAAAAGGAAGTATAGAAAAAAGAAAGTATAGAAAAAAGGAAATATTGAAAAAAGGAAATATTAACAAAAGGAAATATTGAAAAAAAGAAGTATGGAAAAAAGAAAATATTGACAAAATGAAATATTGACAAAAGAAAATATTGAAAAAAGGAAGTATAGAAAAAAAGAAATATTGACAAAAAGAAATATTGAAAAAAGGAAGTATAGAAAAAAGGAAATATTGAAAAAAGGAAATATTGTAAAAAGGTAATATGGAAAAAAGGAAATATTGACAAAAGAAAATATTGACAAAAGGAAATTTTGAAAGAAGGAGATATTGAAATAAGGAAGTATAGAAAAAAGGAAGTATAGAAAAAAGAAAGTATGGAAAAAAGGAAATATTGATAAAGGAAATATTGAAAAAAGGAAATATTAACAAATGAAAATATTGAAAAAAAGAAGAATGGAAAAAAGGAAATATTGACAAAAGGAAATATTGAAAAAAGAAAATATTGAAAAAAGTAAATATTGACAAAAGGAAATATTGAAAACAGGAAATACTGAATAAAGGAAATATTGACAAAAGGAAGTTTAGAGAAAAGGAAATATTGACAAAAGGAAATATTGAAGAACGAAAGTATTGAAAAAGGAAATATTGAAAAAAGGAAATATTGAAAAAAGGAAATATTGACAAAAGGAAATATTGACAAAAGGAAGTATTGACAAAAGGAAATATATAAAAAAGGAAAAATTGAAAAAAGGAAATATTGAGAAAAGGAAATATTGAAAAAAGGAAGTAAAGAAAAAACGATATATTGACAAAAAGAAATATTGAAAAATGGAAATATTGAAAAAAGGAAATATTGAAAAAAGGAAATAATGAAGAAAGGAAATATTGAAAAAAGGAAATATTGACAAAAGGAAATATTAAAAAAAGGAAATATTGAAAAATGGAAATATTGAAAAAAGGAAATATTGAAAAAAGCAATATTGAAAAAAGGAAATATTGACAAAAGGAAATATTGACAAAAGGAAATATACAAAATAGGAAATATTGAAAAAAGGAAATATTGAAAAAAGGAAATATTGAAAAATGGAAATATTGATAAAAGAAAATATTGACAAAAGGAAATATTGAAAAAAGGAAATATTGAAAAAAGCAGTATAGAAAAAAGGAAATATTGACAAAAGGAAATATTCACAAAAGGAAATATTGACAAAATGAAATATTGAATAAAGGAAATATTGAAAAAAGGAAGTATAGAGAAAAGGAAATATTGACAAAAGGAAATATTGAAAAAAGAAAATATTGAAAAAAGGAAATATTGACAAAAGGAAGTATTGACAAAAGGAAATATATAAAAAAGGAAAAATTGAAAAAAGGAAATATTGAGAAAAGGAAATATTGAAAAAAGGAAGTAAAGAAAAAACGAAATATTGACAAAAAGAAATATTGAAAAATGGAAATATTGAAAAAAGGAAATATTGAAAAAAGGAAATAATGAAGAAAGGAAATATTGAAAAAAGGAAATATTGACAAAAGGAAATATTAAAAAAAGGAAATATTGAAAAATGGAAATATTGAAAAAAGGAAATATTGAAAAAAGCAATATTGAAAAAAGGAAATATTGACAAAAGGAAATATTGACAAAAGGAAATATACAAAATAGGAAATATTGAAAAAAGGAAATATTGAAAAAAGGAAATATTGAAAAATGGAAATATTGAAAAAAGAAAATATTGACAAAAGGAAATATTGAAAAAAGGAAATATTGAAAAAAGCAGTATAGAAAAAAGGAAATATTGACAAAAGGAAATATTCACAAAAGGAAATATTGACAAAATGAAATATTGAATAGAGGAAATATTGAAAAAAGGAAGTATAGAGAAAAGGAAATATTGACAAAAGGAAATATTGAAAAAAGAAAATATTGAAAAAAGGAAATATTGACAAAAGGAAATATTGACAAAAGGAAATTTTGAATGAAGGAGATATTGAAAAAAAGATGAATAGAAAAAAGGAAGTATAGAAAAAAGAAAGTATAGAAGAAAGGAAATATTGAAAAAAGGAAATATTAACAAAAGGAAATATTGAAAAAAAGAAGTATGGAAAAAAGAAAATATTGACAAAATGAAATATTGACAAAAGAAAATATTGAAAAAAGGAAGTATAGAAAAAAGGAAATATTAAGAAAAGGAAATATTGAAAAAAGGTAATATTGAAAAAAGGAAATATAGAAAAAAGGAAATATTAAGAAAAGGAAATATTGAAAAAAGGAAATATTGAAAAAAGGAAATATTCAGAAAAGGAAATATTTACATAAGGAAATATTGACAAAAGGAAATATATAAAAAAGGAAAAATTGAAAAAAGGAAATATTGAGAAAAGGAAATATTGAAAAAAGGAAGTAAAGAAAAAACGAAATATTGACAAAAAGAAATATTTAAAAATGGAAATATTGAAAAAAGGAAATATTGAAAAAAGGAAATAATGAAGAAAGGAAATATTGAAAAAAGGAAATATTGACAAAAGGAAATATTAAAAAAAGGAAATATTGAAAAAAGGAAATATTGAAAAAAGGAAATATTGAAAAAAGCAATATTGAAAAAAGGAAATATTGACAAAAGGAAATATTGACAAAAGGAAATATACAAAATAGGAAATATTGAAAAAAGGAAATATTGAAAAAAGGAAATATTGAAAAATGGAAATATTGAAAAAAGAAAATATTGACAAAAGGAAATATTGAAAAAAGCAGTATAGAAAAAAGGAAATATTGACAAAAGGAAATATTCACAAAAGGAAATATTGACAAAATGAAATATTGAATAAAGGAAATATTGAAAAAAGGAAGTATAGAGAAAAGGAAATATTGACAAAAGGAAATATTGAAAAAACAAAATATTGAAAAAAGGAAATATTGACAAAAGGAAATATTGACAAAAGGAAATTTTGAATGATGGAGATATTGAAAAAAGGATGAATAGAAAAAAGGAAGTATAGAAAAAAGAAAGTATAGAAAAAAGGAAACATTGAAAAAAGGAAATATTAACAAAAGGAAATATTGAAAAAAAGAAGTATGGAAAAAAGAAAATATTGACAAAATGAAATATTGACAAAAGAAAATATTGAAAAAAGGAAGTATAGAAAAAAAGAAATATTGACAAAAAGAAATATTGAAAAAAGGAAGTATAGAAAAAAGGAAATATTGAAAAAAGGAAATATTGTAAAAAGGTAATATGGAAAAAAGGAAATATTGACAAAAGAAAATATTGACAAAAGGAAATTTTGAAAGGAGGAGATATTGAAATAAGGAAGTATAGAAAAAAGGAAGTATAGAAAAAAGAAAGTATGGAAAAAAGGAAATATTGATAAAGGAAATATTGAAAAAAGGAAATATTAACAAATGAAAATATTGAAAAAAAGAAGTATGGAAAAAAGGAAATATTGACAAAAGGAAATATTGAAAAAAGAAAATATTGAAAAAAGGAAATATTGACAAAAGGAAATATTGAGAAAAGGAAATTTTCAAAGAAGGAGAACATTTTTAACGACATCATTTTCAACGACAACATTTTCAACGAAAACATTTTCAACGACAACATTTTCAACGACAAAATTTTCAACGACAATATTTTCAACGACAACATTTTCAACGACAACATTTTCAACGACAACATTTTCAACGACAACATTTTACACGACAACATTTTCAACGTTAGCATTTTCAACGACAACATTTTCAACCATAACATTTTCAACGACAACATTTTCAACTACAAAACAATAACAACAACAACAACAAAAACCACTAAAACAACAACAAAAGCAACAACAACAACGACAACAACATTTTCAACACCAACATTTTCAACAACAACATTTTCAGCGACAACATTTTCAACGACAACATTTTCAGCGACAACATTTTCAACGACAACATTTTCAACGACAACATTTACAACGACAACATTTTCAGCGACAACATTTTCAAACAACAACATTTTCAATGACAACATTTTCAACGACAACATTTTCAACGACAACATTTTCAACGACAATATTTTCCGCGACAAAATTTTCAACGACAACATTTACAACGACAACATTTTTAACGACAACATTTTCAACGACTACGTTTTCAACGACAACATTTTCAACGACAACATTTTCAACGACAACTTTTTTAACGACAACATTTTCAACGACAACTTTTTCAACGACAACATTTTCAACGACAACATTTTCAACGACAACATTTTCAACGACAACATTTTCCACGACAACATTTTCAACAACAACATTTTCAACGACAACATTTTCAACGACAACATTTTCAACGACTACATTTTCAAAGACAACATTTCAAACGACAACATTTTCAACGACAACATTTTCAACGACAACATTTTTAACGACAACATTTTCAACGACAACTTTTTCAACGACAACATTTTCAACGACAACATTTTCAACGACAACATTTTCAACGACAACATTTTCAACGACAACATTTTCAACGACATTATATTCAAAGAAAACATTTTCAACGACAAAATTTTCAACGACAACATTTTCAACGACAACATTTTCCACGACAACATTTTCAACGACAACATTTTCAACGACAACATTTTCAACGACAACATTTTCAACGACAACATTTTCAACAACAACATTTTAACTGACAACATTTTCAACGACAACAACAACAACAACAACAACAACAAAAACAACAACAACACAACAACAACAACAACAACAGCAACAACAACAACAACAACAACAACAACAACAGCAACAACATTTTCAACAACAAAAACATTTTCAACAACAACAACATTTTCAACGACAACAAAATTTTGCACAACAACATTTTCAACAACAACATTTTCAACAACAACATTTTCAACGACATCATTTTCAACGACAACATTTTCAACTACAACATTTTCAACGACAACATTTTACACGACAACATTTTCAACGTTACCATTTTCAACGACAACATTTTCAACGATTACATTTTCAACGACCACATTTTCAACTACAAAACAATAACAACAACAATCACAAAAACAACTAAAACAACAACAAAAGCAACAACAACAACGACAACAACATTTTCAACACCAACATTTTCAACAACAACATTTTCAGTGTACACATTTTCAACGACAACATTTTCAGCGACATCATTTTCAACGACAACATTTTCAACGACAACATTTTCAACGACAACATTTTCAGCGACAACATTTTCAAACAAGAACATTTTCAATGACAACATTTTCAACGACAACATTTTCAACGACAACATTTTCAACGACAATATTTTCCGCGACAACATTTTCAACGACAACATTTTCAACGACAACATTTTCAACGACAATATTTTCAACGACTACATTTTCAAAGACAACATTTTCAACGACAACATTTTCAACGACAACTTTTTTAACGACAACATTTTCAACAACAACTTTTTCAACGACAACATTTTCAACGACAACATTTTCAACGACAACATTTTCAACGACAACATTTTCAACGACAACATTTTACATGACAACATTTTCAACGACAACATTTTCAACGACAACATTTTCAACAATAACATTTTCAACGACAACATTTTCAACAACAAAACAACAACAACAACCACAACAACAACAAAAACAACAACAACAACAACAACAGAACAAAACAACAACGACAAACACATTTTCAAACCCAACATTTTCAACAACAACATTTTCAGCGACAACATTTTCAACGACAACATTTTCAACGACAACATTTTCAACGACAACATTTCCAACGACAACATTTGCAACGACAACATTTTCAACAACAACATTTTCAATGACAACATTTTCAACGACAACATTTTCAACGACAACATTTTCAACGACAACATTTTCCACGACAACATTTTCAACGACAACATTTTCAACGACAACATTTTCAACGACAACATTTTCAACGACTTCATTTTCAACGACAACATTTCAAACGACAACATTTTCAACGACAACATTTTCAACGACAACATTTTTAACGACAACATTTTCAACGACAACTTTTTCAACGACAACATTTTCAACGACAACATTTTCAACGACAACATTTTCAGCGACAAAATTTTCAACGACAACATTTTCAACGACATTATATTCAAAGAAAACATTTTCAACGACAACATTTTCAACGACAAAATTTTCAACGACAACAACAACAATAACAACAAATACAATAACATTATCAACAACAACAACATTTTCAACAACAACAACATTTTAAACAACAACAACATTTTCAACAACAACTACATTTTCAACAACAACAACATCTTCAACAACAACATTTTCAAAACAACAATTTCAACAACAACTTTTTCAACAACATTTTCAACAACAACATTTTCAACAACAACATTTTCAACAACAACATTTTCAACGACATCATTTTCAACGACAACATTTTCAACGACAACATTTTCAACAACAACATTTTAACTGACAACATTTTCAACGACAACAACAACAACAACAACAACAACAAAAACAACAACAACACAACAACAACAACAACAACAGCAACAACAACAACTACAACAACAACAACAACAGCAACAACATTTTCAACAACAAAAACATTTTCAACAACAACAACATTTTCAACGACAACAAAATTTTGCACAACAACATTTTCAACAACAACATTTTCAACAACAACATTTTCAACGACATCATTTTCAACGACAACATTTTCAACTACAACATTTTCAACGACAACATTTTACACGACAACATTTTCAACGTTACCATTTTCAACGACAACATTTTCAACGATTACATTTTCAACGACCACATTTTCAACTACAAAACAATAACAACAACAATCACAAAAACAACTAAAACAACAACAAAAGCAACAACAACAACGACAACAACATTTTCAACACCAACATTTTCAACAACAACATTTTCAGTGTACACATTTTCAACGACAACATTTTCAGCGACATCATTTTCAACGACAACATTTTCAACGACAACATTTTCAACGACAACATTTTCAGCGACAACATTTTCAAACAAGAACATTTTCAATGACAACATTTTCAACGACAACATTTTCAACGACAACATTTTCAACGACAATATTTTCCGCGACAACATTTTCAACGACAACATTTTCAACGACAACATTTTCAACGACAACATTTTCAACGACTACATTTTCAAAGACAACATTTTCAACGACAACATTTTCAACGACAACTTTTTTAACGACAACATTTTCAACAACAACTTTTTCAACGACAACATTTTCAACGACAACATTTTCAACGACAACATTTTCAACGACAACATTTTCAACGACAACATTTTACATGACAACATTTTCAACGACAACATTTTCAACGACAACATTTTCATCAATAACATTTTCAACGACAACATTTTCAACAACAAAACAACAACAACAACCACAACAACAACAAAAACAACAACAACAACAACAACAGAACAAAACAACAACGACAAACACATTTTCAAACCCAACATTTTCAACAACAACATTTTCAGCGACAACATTTTCAACGACAACATTTTCAACGACAACATTTTCAACGACAACATTTCCAACGACAACATTTGCAACGACAACATTTTCAACAACAACATTTTCAATGACAACATTTTCAACGACAACATTTTCAACGACAACATTTTCAACGACAACATTTTCCACGACAACATTTTCAACGACAACATTTTCAACGACAACATTTTCAACGACAACATTTTCAACGACTTCATTTTCAACGACAACATTTCAAACGACAACATTTTCAACGACAACATTTTCAACGACAACATTTTTAACGACAACATTTTCAACGACAACTTTTTCAACGACAACATTTTCAACGACAACATTTTCAACGACAACATTTTCAGCGACAAAATTTTCAACGACAACATTTTCAACGACATTATATTCAAAGAAAACATTTTCAACGACAACATTTTCAACGACAAAATTTTCAACGACAACAACAACAATAACAACAAATACAATAACATTATCAACAACAACAACATTTTCAACAACAACAACATTTTAAACAACAACAACATTTTCAACAACAACTACATTTTCAACAACAACAACATCTTCAACAACAACATTTTCAAAACAACAATTTCAACAACAACTTTTTCAACAACATTTTCAACAACAACATTTTCAACAACAACATTTTCAACAACAACATTTTCAACGACATCATTTTCAACGACAACATTTTCAACGAACATTTTCAACGAAAACATTTTCAACGACAACATTTTCAACGACAACATTTTCAACGACAACATTTTCAACGACAACATTTTCAACGACAACATTTCCAGCGTCAACATTTTCAACGACAACATTTTCAACGACAACAGTTTCAACGACAACATTTTCAACGACAACATTTTCAACGAAAACATTTTCAACGACAACATTTTCAACGACAACATTTGCAACGACAACATTTTCAACGACAACATTTTACACGACAACATTTTCAACATTAATATTTTCAACGACAACATTTTCAACGATAAAATTTTCAACGACAACATTTTCAACCACAAAACAATAACAACAACAACAACAAAAACAAAAAAACAACAACAACAGCAAAAACAACAACGACAACAACATTTTCAACACCAACATTTTCAACAACAAGATTTTCAGCGACAACATTTTCAACGACAACATTTTCAGAGACAACATTTTCAACGATAACATTTTCAAAGACAACATTTTCAACGACAACATTTTCAGTGACAACATTTTCAAACAACAACATTTTCAATGACAACATTTTCAACGACAACATTTTCAACGACAACATTTTCAGCGACAACATTTTCAAACAACAACATTTTCAATGACAACATTTTCAACGACAACATTTTCAACGACAACATTTTCAACGACAACATTTTCCACGACAACATTTTCAACGACAACATTTTCAACGACAACATTTTCAACGACAACATTTTCAACGACTACATTTTCAACGACAACATTTTCAACAACAAAACAACAACAACAACCACAACAACAACAAAAACAACAACAACAACAACAACAAAAGAACAAAACAACAACGACAACAACAATTTCAACACCAACATTTTCAACAACAACATTTTCAGCGACAACATTTTCAACGACAACATTTTCAGCGACAACATTTTCAACGACAACATTTTCAACGACAACATTTTCAACGACAACATTTCCAACGACAACATTTGCAACGACAACATTTTCAACAACAACATTTTCAATGACAACATTTTCAACGACAACATTTTCAACGACAAAATTTTCAACGACAACATTTTCCACGACAACATTTTCAACGACAACATTTTCAACGACAACATTTTCAACGACAACATTTTCAACGACTACATTTTCAACGACAACATTTCAAACGACAACATTTTCAACGACAACATTTTCAACGACAACATTTTTAACGACAACATTTTCAACGACAACTTTTTCAACGACAACATTTTCAACGACAACATTTTCAACGACAACATTTTCAACGACAACATTTTCAACGACAACATTTTCAACGACATTATATTCAAAGAAAACATTTTCAACGACAACATTTTCAAAGACAAAATTTTCAACGACAACAACAACAACAACAATAACAACAAATACAATAACATTATCAACAACAACAACATTTTCAACAACAACAACATTTTAAACAACAACAACATTTTCAACAACAACTACATGTTCAACAACAACAACATCTTCAACAACAACATTTTCAAAACAACAATTTCAACAACAACATTTTCAACAACATTTTCAACAACAACATTTTCAACAACAACATTTTCAACAACAACATTTACAACGACATCATTTTCAACGACATTTTCAACGACAACATTTTCAACGAAAACATTTTCAACGACAACATTTTCAACGACAACATTTTCAACGACAACATTTTCAACGACAACATTTTCAACGACAACATTTCCAGCGTCAACATTTTCAACGACAACATTTTCAACGACAACAGTTTCAACGACAACATTTTCAACGACAACATTTTCAACGAAAACATTTTCAACGACAACATTTTCAACGACAACATTTTCAACGACAACATTTTCAACGACAACATTTTACACGACAACATTTTCAACATTAATATTTTCAACGACAACATTTTCAACGATAACATTTTCAACGACACCATTTTCAACTACAAAACAATAACAACAACAACAACAAAAACAACAAAAACAACAACAACAGCAACAACAACAACGAAAACAACATTTTCAACACCAACATTTTCAACAACAAGATTTTCAGCGACAACATTTTCAACGACAACATTTTCAGAGACAACATTTTCAACGATAACATTTTCAAAGACAACATTTTCAACGACAACATTTTCAGTGACAACATTTTCAAACAACAACATTTTCAATGACAACATTTTCCACGACAACATTTTCAACGACAACATTTTCAGCGACAACATTTTCAAACAACAACATTTTCAATGACAACATTTTCAACGACAACATTTTCAACGACAACATTTTCAACGACAACATTTTCCACGACAACATTTTCAACGACAACATTTTCAACGAAAACATTTTCAACGACAACATTTTCAACGACTACATTTTCAACGACAACATTTTCAACGACAACATTTTCAACGACAACATTTTCAACGACTACATTTTCAACGACAACATTTCCAACGACAACATTTTCAACGACATTATTTTCAACGACAAAATTTTCAACGACAACATTTTCAACGACAAAATTTTCAACTACAACATTTTAAACGACAACATTTTCAACGACAACATTTTCAACGACTACATTTTCAACGACAACATTTCAAACGACAACATTTTCAACGACAACATTTTCAACGACAACATTTTTAACGACAACATTTTCAACGACA